>NC_137468.1:8331681-8916681 GCF_964235325.1 Thermobia domestica
ACAAGTAATAGCTCCGTCTCTGATTTTATTCCTCTACTACAACTGCAAGTAATAACTCCATATCTTGCTTTGTTCCTGTATTACAACAGCAAGTAATAGCTCCGTCTCTGATTTTGTTCTTCTATTACAATCACAAGTAATAGCTCCGTCTCTGATTTTATTCCTCTACTACAACTGCAAGTAATAACTCCATCTCTTGCTTTGTTTCTGTATTACAACCGCAAGTAAGAGCTTTGCCTCAGACTTTGTTCCTCTATTACAATCACAAGTAATAGCCTTGTCTCTGACTTTGTCCCTCTATTACAACCGCAAGTAAGAGCTCCGCCTCTGACTTTGTCCCTCTATTACAACCGCAAGTAATAGCTCCGCCTCTGACTTTGTCCCTCTATTACAACCGCAAGTAATAGCTCCGCCTCTGATTTTGTTCCTCTATTACAACCGCAAGTAATAGATCCGCCTCTGACTTTGTTCCTCTATTACAATCACAAGTAATAGCTCCGTCTCTGATTTTATTCCTCTACTACAACTGCAAGTAATAACTCCATCTCTTGCTTTGTTCCTGTATTACAGCAGCAAGTAAGAGCTCCGCCTCTGACTTTGTTCCTCTATTACAACCGCAAGTAATAGCTCCGCCTCTGACTTTTTCCCTCTATTACAACCGAAAGTAATAGCTCCGCTTCTGACTTTGTTCCTCTATTACAACCGCAAGTAATAGCTTCGTCTCTGATTTTGTTCTTCTATTACAATCACAGGTAATAGCTCCGTCTCTGATTTTATTCCTCTACTACAACTGCAAGTAATAACTCCATCTCTTGCTTTGTTCCTGTATTACAACCGCAAGTAAGAGCTCCGCCTCTGGCTTTGTTCCTCTATTACAATCACAAGTAATAGCTCCGTCTCTGATTTTATTCCTCTACTACAACTGCAAGTAATAACTCCATCTCTTGCTTTGTTCCTGTATTACAACAGCAAGTAATAGCTCCGTCCCTGATTTTGTTCTTCTATTACAATCACAAGTAATAGCTCCGTCTCTGATTTTATTCCTCTATTACAACTGCAAGTAATAACTCCATCTCTTGCTTTGTTTCTGTATTACAACCGCAAGTAAGAGCTTTGCCTCGGACTTTGTTCCTCTATTACAATCACAAGTAATAGCCTTGTCTCTGACTTTGTCCCTCTATTACAACCGCAAGTAATAGCTCCGCCTCTGACTTTGCCCCTTTATTACAACCGCAAGTAATAGCTCCGCTTCTGACTTTGTCCCTCTATTACAACCGCTAGTAATAGCTCCGCCTCTGACTTTGTTCCTCTATTACAATCAGAAGTAATAGCTCCGTCTCTGATTTTAATCTTCTACTACAACTGCAAGTAATAACTCCATCTCTTGCTTTGTTCCTGTATTACAACAGCAAGTAATAGCTCCGTCTCTGATTTTGTTCTTCTATTACAATCACAAGTAATAGCTCCGTCTCTGATTTTATTCCTCTACTACAAGTGCAAGTAATAACTTCATCTCTTGCTTTGTTCCTGTATTACAACCGCAAGTAAGAGCTCCGCCTCTGAATTTGTTCCTCTATTACAATCACAAGTAATAGCTCCGTCTCTGACTTTGTCCCTCTATTACAACCGCAAGTAAGAGCTCCGCCTCTGACTTTGTCCCTTTATTACAACCGCAAGTAATAGCTCCGCCTCTGACTTTGTCCCTCTATTACAATCACAAGTAATAGCTCCGCCTCTGACTTTGTTCCTCTATTACAACCGCAAGTAATAGCTCCGCCTCTGACTTTGTTCCTCTATTACAACCGCAAGTAATAGCTCCGCCTCTGACTTTGTCCCTATATTACAACCGCAAGTAATAGCTCCGCCTCTGACTTTGTCCCTCTATTACAACCGCAAGTAATAGCTCCGCTTCTGACTTTGTCCCTCTATTACAACCGCAAGTAATAGCTCCGCCTCTGACTTTGTCCCTCTATTACAACCGCAAGTAATAGCCTTGTCTCTGACTTTGTCCCTCTATTACAACCGCAAGTAATAGCTCCGCCTCTGACTTTGTTCCTGTATTACAATCACAAGTAATAGCTCCGCCTCTGACTTTGTTCCTCTATTACAATCACAAGTAATAGCTCCGCCTCTGACTTTGTCCCTCTATTACAACCGCAAGTAATAGCTCCGCCTCTGACTTTGTCCTTCTATTACAACCGCAAGTAATAGCTCCGCCTCTGACTTTGTTCCTCTATTACAATCACAAGTAATAGCTCCGTCTCTGATTTTATTCCTCTACTACAACTGCAAGTAATAACTCCATCTCTTTATTTGTTCCTGTATTACAACAGCAAGTAATAGCTCCGTCTCTGATTTTGTTCTTCTATTACAATCACAAGTAATAGCTCCGCCTCTGACTTTGTCCCTCTATTACAACCGCAAGTAATAGCTCCGCCTCTGACTTTGTCCCTCTTTTACAACCGCAAGTAATAGCTCCGCCTCTGACTTTGTTCCTCTATTACAACCGCAAGTATGAGCTCCGCCTCTGACTTTGTTCCTCTATTACAATCACAAGTAATAGCTCCGTCTCTGATTTTATTCCTCTACTACAACTGCAAGTAATAGCTCCATCTCTTACTTTATTCCTGTATTACAACAGCAAGTAATAGCTTTGTTTCTGACTTTATTTCTTTATTATAACGCAAGTAGGAGCTTTATCTCTGACTTGATTCCTATATTACAACTGCAGATAATAGTTTCGTCTCTATTCTCCTATTACGACAGCAAGTAATAGCTACGTTAGTGATTTTCTTTCTCTATTCAGTCGGAAGTAATAGCTCCATCTCTAACTATAATCTTCTATTACAACTACAAGTAATAGATCTATCTCTAATCATATTCCTCTATTACAAGCACAAGTAATAGCTCCATCTCTGACTTATTCCTCTATTACAAGCACAAGTAATAGATCCATCTCTGACTTATTCCTCTATTACAAGCACAAGTAATAAATAGATCCATCTCTGACTTTATTCCCAAGTAATAGCTCCGTCTCTAAATATATTACTCTATTACAGCAACAACTAATAGGTCTGTCGCTGTCTATATTCATCTATTACAACCGCAAGTAATAGTTATTCTATTTTCGATTTCAATATTGATTTCGCATAGCTGGAGAGTCTGCTGAAGTTTCTCAGTGTAAAGCGAAACTCACTTGTTCAGAAAACAGAAGCTCTTTGCAGAACCAACGAGATGAATGAATTTTCTTCTATAAAAAAGATAAGAGCAAAAATTATATACTGTGGAATGTTCTAGCACAACAAATTATATATTTTGTATACAACGGACTATTATTTCGTTATACCGTATAATTTGGTGCATTCAATCGCTCTTTGCGTGATCTAAGAAGAAGCGGTTACAGGTATAACCTTAAGTATTAAATATGTATAACCTGTAGATGATAAGAAACACGCGATTTTTGTCGACTTGGTTAAGAAAGATCAAATTTTGTGTTTCCGTGCAATGGATATTTCATTAACCCTTTTCTTGTATTAAATAAATATATGTACAAACTTTTCCCTTTAAAATGAATTCCAATTTGGATAATTTTGCAATTAAAAAACACAATTTATTTACACGTGCATCATAAAAATAAATTAGACTGGATGTCCTTGCTAACAAAAGTATCACCTTCAATTATGATGTAACAATGACACGAACAACACATATTTTCATCCTTATGTGCGGAAATTGAATGACATACAAGTACATTCTTACATAGCTACTGCTCTTTCTATTTTTCAAGAATAAACTTCGCTATCATAAAATGCACTAAAAAGGAGAAAATATATATATTTGAGGGGTAATTCGGTCTTATTGTCTTAATTATAAAAGTTTAAGAAAATAAACTAAAAGGTAGATTTGTAGAGGATGGGGGAAATGAAAAAATAAGACTAAATTTAAAAACATTGAGCTCTCTTCCAAAAGTTGAGAATGAAACTAAAACTAAAAGCATTGAGCGCTCTTCCTAAGATTAAGAATGAAACTAAGACTAAAAGCATTGGGCATTCATCCTAAGGTTGAGAATGAAACTAAGGCTAAAAGCATTGGGCGCTGTTCCTAAGGTTGGGAATGTAACTAACAGTAAAAGCATTCGGCGCTCTTCCTAAGGTTGAGAATGAAATTATAACTAAAACCATTGGGCATTACTCTTAAGGTTGTAAATGAAACTAAGACGAAAAGGCTTTGGCGCTCTTCTTAAAGTTGGGAATGAAACTAACACTAAAAGCATTGGGCGCTCTTCCTAAGGTTGAGACTGAAACTATGACTAAAACCATTGGGCGCTCTTCCTAAGGTTCCGAATGAAACTAATACTAAAAGCATTGAGCGCTCTTCCAAAAGTTGAGAAAGAAACTAATACTAAAAGCATTGGGCACTCATCCTAAGGTTGAAAATGAAACTAAGACTAAAAGCATTGAGCGCTCTTTAAAAAGTTGAGAAAGAAACTAAAACTAAAAGCATTGAGCGCTTATCCTCAGATTAAGAATGGGATCAAGACTAAAAGCATTGGACGCTCTTCCTAAGGTTGAGAATGAAACTAAGACTAAAAGCATTGGGCACTCATCCTAAGATTGAGAATGAAACTAAAACTAAAAGCATTGAGCGTTCTTCTTAAGGTTGAGAATGAAACTAAGACTAAAAGCATTGGGTGCTTTTCCTAAGGTTATCAATGAAACTAAGACGAAAAGCAATGGGCGCTCTTCCTAAAGTTGGGAATGAAACTAAGACTAAAAGCATTGTACGCTCTTACTAAGATTTAGAATGAAATTAAAACTAAATGTATTGGGCGCTCTTTCTAAGGTTTAGAATGAAACTAAGACTAAACGCATTGGACGCTCTTCCTCAGATTGAGAATGGGACTCAAACTAAAAACACTGGGCCTTCTTCCTCAGGTTGAAGATGGAGCTACGACTAAAAGCCCTGGGTGCTCTTCCTGAAATTTAGAATGGGACTTAAACTAAATGCATTGGGTGATTCTCCTGAGATTGGGAATGGGATTAAGACTAAAATCATTGGGCGCTCTTTCTATGGTTGAAGGTGGGACTAAGAGTAAAAGAATTTTACGCTCCTCACAGGGTTGAGAATGGAACTAAGAGTGAAATCATTGGACCCTCTTCCTGAAGTTGAAAATGGAGCTACGACTAAAAGGATTGGACGATCTTTCTGAGATTGAGAATGGGACTTAAACTAAAGGCGTTGGGCGCTAAGCATTGAGTACGATAAGCATTGACTACTGCTGAACTTTCCATTCTGTTTGATTTTATACAAACATCTGACAGGAACTTCGCAAATGTTCCTTGTAAGACTAAAAGCGTTGGGAGTTGTTCGCAAGGAGTACAGTTAAAGTTAGTTTTTATGGATATTAGAGGAGTGTTTCGTTCACATTGAACACTTTTAAGCTTAATTCACACATAATGGGGCTGGTATGTGCCATTCCCTTACCATGCTTCGTCCGTGTCAGAACCGCGACCATACACACATACCATGTCGTGTTTTTATCTGCACGATTTTCCTCGGTTCTGATCAACTTCGTATCGCTTCGTGTGCTCCGAAAAAAGCCAAAGATCGCGGCCGACGAGCCACGAAGGCCTAATTTCTCTTTAAGGTGGCCTGTCGGAGTGCGGCATGGGAACGGCGCATCATGTGTAAATTAAAAAGGACAAAGGATGGTGCAGATTTTCATGAGTTGCAGTGTCAAACCCTTTCTTATCCACCGTATTCCGCGACATCTCTTGCACCGACTACCACTTCTTCCTTCATTTTGATTACTTGTTAGGAGTTCAGGCGGTGAAACGTGAAGTTCATGAATGAGGTTGTCTTCGCATGGTAGACTCCAGACCTTTTTTTCGTCACGTAATCTAATCGTTCGCTGAGGAATGGTAAAAATGTCTGATTGCAGACGACGACTATTTCGATTGGTCAGGTATTGTAATTTTCATTTTTTGCTGTTAGGAGATATCGCACCTGCGGCAGACATTTCTTGAATACCAACCTAATACGATACCTAATTGCATCGCATATTACCATCCAGTGTTTCGTTTGCAATATATGAGGTGTGTTCAATAACCGTAGAACCTTTGGTTGGCAAAAATACATTTATTGATTTGGGAATCCGAAACACAAATCCCCTTTAAAGTAGTATCCTTGGTAATGCACACGCTTCTCCTAGCGCTCCCGCCATTGTGGGAAACACTTCTGGAACGCAGTTTTTGGAATGGTGAGAAACCGTGCCGTCGCATTCCGCGTGATGTCTTTTCTTGACTCAAACCAGGTATCTTTTGGTGGCATTTTCAGCTTGGAAAATAACCAAAAGTCACAACGGAGCCATGTCGGGTGAGTAGGGAGAATGGATGATACACAGGACCCAAGTAACATTTTCGTTGTCAAACGATGTACCAAACGTTGTCTATTTGTAGGCATCGTTGGCAAAGCCACTATCAAAATGCCAACGGCAAATTCGATAATTCATCAACCATCGATGCCACCAAGCGAAAACAAAACAGTGGTTCAACGTAGGTGCATCGTTGTTTCGACAAAGACGATGTTCTATTTCGTTGTCACAATGTTGGCGTTCCGTAGGATAACGATCGTTAGACAACTGTTTTTTTTTCACGTTGGTGTTTTGTTGGCATTCCATCGGCCCAACCCCACCATAGTTGGTAGATTGTAGGATAACGATCGTTGGCCAACTGTGATTTTCTCGTGGCATTTTGTTGGAATTTCGTTGACCCAACTCCTCCATGGTTGGCACACTGTTGTCCATTGGTTAGTTGGCCAACTGTACACAATCTTCTATTGGCCCAACGTTGCAAATAATTGAAATGAAAAATGAAATGAAATCTTTGAGTTTTACGTCCCACGGTTATGCCGGTTAGGCTAAAGGAGACGGTGATGATGAGTAATGAATGAAATGGTGGAATGAAGAAAGTGGGAGGTAACGGGAGAACCCCGAGAAAACCCACTCACACGGTGTTTGTCCACCACAAAGTTCACTTGGCCGGGGCTGGGATCGAACCCGAGACCCCAAGCACCAGAGGTGAACGCTCTACCACTGAGCCACCGCGGCCCCCTTGCAAATAATTGTTGGCATAACGAATTGCAGTACCGCCAAAATCACCGTTGGCCAACCAACTATTGTCGGTTGGCCCAACCATTTGCCAACCCAAAATGCTAGTTGGGGAATGTTGTGTTTGGCGATAAAAGCCTGAATTAAATTTCGCGAAAAATCTCCTTGTGACCAAATTCTTGTTCAAAATTGAATTTATCAATCCGATCGAATGGTTTCAACTTGGGTATTTTGGTAAAATTTGATAGAATATCGCTGCTCAAGTTTTTCTGACATTTTACAAAAAACTGAAATCCGACGACCGTTCCCACACATCTTCACTCGTTGGCCGACTGCCAGCGACTGAAGGTTTCTGCGGGTGAGAACAAAATCACGTCTGCGCATGCGTGTTCCTTCTACATCTACACTGAAAAAAGTCTCCGGCGCTTCCTTGGTTTAAGAGGGAAAAAAAATAAGGTTGAATAGTTTTTGAACACACCTCATGTATACATAAATTTTACTTGCTAATATAAATTATACTACTTAAAGTATTTTTACAATAAGTAATCTGAGTTTTACTTCCTAATTAATGACATATTTAAGCTATATTGTGTAAGTTATACGTAAACTTCGTTCAGCGGAAATCTTTCCCTCAAGAATATAAATTATGTGCCATTGAATTCCATTCAGCAGTCTTCCTTCTGTATACTTCTCCAGAATTTTAACCGGATGTTTACAATGTTGTGTATACAATGCATTTGCGATTATATTGCGAGAATTGTACTTGCAGCGCGTTCATTCTTTAGAGATGATAATTGTTGATAATTTTTGTTATTATTTGTTTCTCAGGCTCTTGTTCGAATGGACAGACATATTCCCTACCTACAAAGAATGAAAAGAGTAGAAGAAGTTATATCAGAGGTAAGTGATTGACATTTCATAAACATTACTACCTGATATTGCAGTCCACTAGCGATTATGGAACACTAACAGATTTTACTTTCGGTTATGTACTGGTATGTTTGAAAATTTATATTCAGATACTTGTATCTTGATCTTAATTGATATTCAGATAAATGAAGCTCCAAACAAAGGATCAGAGTCATGGGCGCCCGAAGAAAATTTTCTAGGGGGGTCATATTCCCGGTTTCTATATTACGTTTGGTATTTTTTTTATTCGTATTTAAAAAATCTTAAGAAATCTCGGACCCCAGCCTGCCCTCCTCTTCGGGCCCAATGATCACAGTTCCATAAATATTATATATTACCAAACTGTGTTACGGTCTAGGCATGCTAAGAGTGTATTCATCACATATATTGATATATCTGATAAAGGCGTTATGGCAAAGCAAAAACCGTAATATAATTGGGTAGTATATTTCCTCCACTGTAACTGTATTTTTACGGTCACCGACACCGACCAAATTCAAAATGTCAAGCTCGGCGAGATAATTTACAGTATCCATTTTTTGGGATACTGAGGGAATAATTATGGTGGAATATTTTGGGAAAAGGAACAACTATTACGAGCTCCTACTATGCAGATCAAATGAGAAGATTGAGGAAACAATTAAAGAAAAAAGGAGAGAAAACTATGAGCGAGAGTTCTGTTTCAGCAAGACAACGCACCCGCACACAATGCTTAAATTGTGATGGCTGCCATCCGAGAAGCAGGCTTTGAACTGGTCAAATATCTGCCCTATTCTCCAGATCTAGCTCCCAGTGACTTTTTTTTCTTTCCCCGCTCAAGAAAAAGGCCAGGAGCAAGAAAATTGAAGATGATAGCGAGGTAATGGCCACTGTAGAAACACTTTTTAAAAAGAGTATTCAGGGTTTAGAAAAAATATGGACTAAATGTATCGACTTGTTGTAATTCTAAACCACAGCCATTGTACTACATACATGTTATCATTATTTTGGATAACTCCTCGCGTGCGAAGAATATGTTTCTTCAATCAAATGAAACGTTTCATGTTTTGCTTCATGGAATAAGGAAATAGATGACGAATGAAAGTTAAAGAGAAGTGACCAGGCCTGTAGCCAGCCCAAAAATGTAGGGGGATGGTGGTGGTGGTAGAAATTAGGAGGGGGCCGATTCAATCATATTATAGTTCATCACCATATTATAGTTCATTTGCAAGCCTACCGTGAAAATTTTTGTGGGCCAGTAAACATTTAGGGTGGGCGACCGCATGCCTTCACCGTGGATACGGGCCTGGAAGTGGCTAATGATGGAATAACTGATAGAATGAAAACTGGAGGAGTAACCCACGGATACAATGTTGTTCACGAGAAACTCATATGGGTTGGCATCAAACTATGACTCTTTGCATCATATGTGAGAGCTCTATCATTAAGTCAATGAACCCTCAGATAGATAGCCATATTGATATATTTATGACTATGGCTTCTTCGGAGGTTTTGTTGAACAGTTATATTTCACTTGATAAATAGAGGTAAACCATCATTCTAGCTTTCTAATCCTCTATTTATCATCTCCTCTCTACATTTAGGTGTAATATCCACCTATTCCAGCATCATATTACCATAAATATTAAGTTGAATACAATTAATATTGCAAGCTGAAAGTTTGATGGAATTTAAGTGTAATATCCACCTATTCTAGCATCATATTACCATAAATATTAAGTTGAATACAATTAATATTGCAAGCTGAAAGTTTGATGGAATTTAGGTGTAATATCCACCTATTCCAGCATCATATTACCATAAATATTAAGTTGAATACAATTAATATTGCAAGCTGAAAGTTTGATGGAATTTAGGTGTAATATCCACCTATTCCAGCATCATATTACCATAAATATTAAGTTGAATACAATTAATATTGCAAGCTGAAAGTTTGATGGAATTTAGGTGTAATATCCACCTATTCCAGCATCATATTACCATAAATATTAAGTTGAATACAATTAATATTGCAAGCTGAAAGTTTGATGGAATTTAGGTGTAATATCCACCTATTCCAGCATCATATTACCATAAATATTAAGTTGAATACAATTAATATTGCAAGCTGAAAGTTTGATGGAATTTAGGTGTAATATCCACCTATTTCAGCATCATATTACCATAAATATTAAGTTGAATACAATTAATATTGCAAGCTGAAAGTTTGATGGAATTTAGGTGTAATATCCACCTATTCCAGCATCATATTACCATAAATATTAAGTTGAATACAATTAATATTGCAAGCTGAAAGTTTGATGGAATTTAGGTGTAATATCCACCTATTCCAGCATCATATTACCATAAATATTAAGTTGAATACAATTAATATTGCAAGCTGAAAGTTTGATGGAATTTAGGTGTAATATTCACCTATTCCAGCATCATATTACCATAAATATTAAGTTGAATACAATTAATATTGCAAGCTGAAAGTTTGATGGAATATTTTGATAAAGAGATTCAGTGAGAAAAGGTAAATATGAATTTTATTGAACAAGCAACATACAAGTCTGAGCAATTATTTTTGTTTTCTATCGTTTTATTTATTTCTTATTATTTCAGCTTGCATTAACAAAATGTCAACATACTTTGATCGGGATTCCTGGAAGGCTGAAAGGGATTTCTGGAGGAGAGATGAAGCGATTGTCTTTTGCATCAGAGGTAAGGATATAATATAATTAATGGACAAGCGTATGTGAAGACAAACATTTTTTTTTTTTTGCTTTGCAGTTGTGATATCATAGATCGAATCGATCGCGTTTCTAATCTTTCCATGATTTCTTCAGTTATAATCTGAATCACAACAACTGAGTGCTAATGTGGCGAATTTATGATACATATGGTCGAGTTGCACATTGTTCCATAGTTCATGATGTTTCCCTCTAAAATTATCCTATTCACATTTAGCAGTCTCTAAATCAATATATAGAACCCCTGCTTGGTCTAGTGGCTAGCACGCTTTACTTCGGTTCGCGTAGTCTCGTTGGGGGCACAGTTGAACAACCAACGTTGTTCGGATTTCACTATAGTCAGTAGGTCCACCTCTCCTATAGCCTAGCAGGCATAACCATGAGACGTTAAACTAAATCAAACCAATCAATACAAGTTTTTATATTACACACTGGTTTTGGTCCCTAACTTTCCCCTCCGGTTACAGAGTTGATTTAAACATATTTTTCCTGTGTTAATTACAGTGTGGCAATTAGGAAACGAGACTATTTTTTTTCTGAGAAGTTACTTTCGGAACGGGTGTTTCTTATTGATGAATCTCTTAGGTGTGACCTTGGAAAAACGAGCGAAAATTTCCAACGTAGCTCATCATCACCAGTGTTGCGCGTGACGCAGCTAAGTATTGACTAGTATTTAATACTTCGTCGCCGGTTCAACAATAGAACGATAAATAATTATGAGTAATTCTGCACCTCGTAATAGTATGTAAATTATCTACAGACTGATTAAAAATGAAATTAAATGAAATATTTCAGTTTTATGCCCACGGTTATGCCGGCTAGGCTAAAGGAGACAGTGATGATGAGAAATGAATGCAATGATGGGTGAGAGGAAACGAGAGAACCTCGAGAAAAGCCACGCACACGATGTTTGTCCACCACACAGTCACTTGTCGCGAGCGGGGATCGAGCCAGGGGTCCATGCACTAAAGGTGACATAGATTAAAAAGTCACGGAATCCATGTTGCAAATACTTAATTTTTTCCCGTTTTCGTTACGGGTGACAGGTTGTGATTGACACAAAAAAGCTCGCAGTACAATACCATAGTAGCATGATGTACTTAGTACGCCATCTATGTGAAGACACCCCGGAAAGTCATCTCCGACTAAGTCAACCTTCAACGTCTGTACAATAAGTTCAGGAATACTGGGAGTGTGTCAGATATCCTTCATACTGACAATTTTCACCGATGTGAGGAAACATTGACGGATATCAGTGCAGCAATGAAAAATAGTCTACAGAACTCCTTGTGTGTACAGGTTGTCTGGTCAGAGTGGTGTCTTACGGTACAGTACGTAACACTGTAAGAAAATCGTTACAAATGTTTCCGTACAAAATCAGGAGTTGTATAGGAGTTAAAGTCAGCTTATTTCCTCAAGCATGTTGAGTATTATAAGTGGATCATGGAAAATGTAACGCCTAATGAGAGGGGTTGGATTACTGGTATTGGTCAGACAAGGCTTGGTCTCACCTCAACTGATACGTGAATTTACAATATGAGCATTTGTGGTCGACTGACAATCCGTGTGTACTACATGGGTCTCCTCTTTTCCCTCATAAAATCGGCGTATGGTGCCCCATGTCTCGAAGTAGAATTTTCGTTCAATTCTTCTGCACAACGATCAATACTGAATGCTATTTTTAGCTGGTCAGTCAATTTTTTGCTATTTTGACTGATGAGGAAAAGGAATGGAGATGGTTCCAATAGGACAGTGCAACCTCTCATGACACTCATGTGACTATGGAGTATTTGGAATCTGTGCTACCAGGGCGCATTATTTCGAAGTCACTGTTGTCACCACAGACTGCAAATCTCTCTTCACCAGACTTTTTCTTCTAGAGATATCTGAAGTAAGCAACTTATACAGCCCATTCGCAGGTTTTGGAAGAAATACAGCCCAACATTCAACGAACTGTGGACGGCATTTCATTTGCAACACTCCAGAGCTGGGTTCAGGAACATGGTCAGAAGGTTTTACATGTATGAGGCAATAAATGGTGGTAATTTTCAACATCCTTTGTAGTACCTCCATGGGTTCCATGTATTCTCTGAAGGTTTCTGTCAAAATTATTATTCTTTTCTTAACACATTGATCGCGAGAGTATTTTTTAAAAATTTTTACTGTCAGCGCCAAGTTGATGTGTATCAGAAATGTACACATAGCGTAGATGGAATACCTACTTAAAGCAAAGTACTCAACTGACGTCAGAATTACTGCTGCAATGTGATTTTCCGGCGCCCTGATTACAGGTAAGATGTGTTCAATATACCAGGCTGTGTAGCAGATCGTATACACGTGGTGATAAAAGAACGTTCGTTGTGTATCAGAAATAATACACGAAATAATACAGGCGGAACACGCCGTGTGTATCACTTGTGATGCACATAACGATCAATATGTTAATTGATTATTCAAAATGAAACAATTGTAACACATTGATTGCTCATGTGAATTGTATTTAATTCACTATATGTTTGGTTAACAGGTTATGTGAGGTAATACAACGTATTCCATGGACAATGTGTTAAGTGAGTTGGTTACACTTCACACGTTTTCTGTAATATAAAAGCAATTAGTGTTTTGCGAGGCCTTCCAGGCATTTATTCGGTGTCATGAACGTAAATCATGAAAAGACAAATATCTATGAGATTTTTGTTTTTAATATGCAAATCTTGGGCATTTTCCAAGAAAACCAAGGAAAGAATGTGTGGCTTCAAGGTCAACCCTTCGCTGTTTGAACCAGTGTGAAGTGATTAATTTCACGGCCGAAAAGTACGGTTGTTAAATTAAAAAGAGTGCAACTTCATAAGTAAATTGTTTTGTATGGTCAGTTTTGGATCTGCGAATAAATGAAATAGCTTTTAGTTGTAACATGCGATATTGTTTGAACGCGTATGAGAAACTCATTATAAGATAAGACTTTGCACGTCAATGTACTTACTTGTTTTTATTATTATTTAAACCTAAAGCTTGTTGCCTATCTTGTTTGCAAAAAATAAAGACAAAAAAGAAACAAGGTAAGTGAAAAACCACGAAATAATTATCAGGCATTTCTAACTAGCGTCAATAACCCGCGTCGCTGCGTTAAAATAAGAAAAAATTAGTTACGGTATATGTTGTTAGTCAGTCACTTTTTACTAGTACTAAAGCGCTCTCTGATATCGGTCATTTTCGATCATATAGGGCTTATATATATATATATATATTAGAGACCTGCACGGGCCGAATTTTTCGGCCCGAGCCCAATCCAGCCCGAATGTACCTAGGCCCGGCCTTGCCAGATAAGATTTTAAAATTCTTGGCCCAAGCCCGGCCCGGGACCGATAAATTTTAAAAGTTTTTGGCCCGACCCCGGCCCGATAATTTTTTTTAAAAATTTAGCTCGAGCCCCAACTTTTCTCAAAATTTAGTATTAAAGTTGACCTAACCCTCAGAAACATTTTCTAAACTCTGGTTCACAACCTGACGCTTGCCTCCCGAATGGTATCATTGCCTCCTAGAACTTTGCCTGTCATCGAGAGAACAAAAACTGCATTTCCTGTAACAAAAATCAAACTTAATTGATTTTAGCATAAAGTGACGATGGCAATATTGTTTAGCGACAAGCAAAACTTTCCCACCCCTTCTTGTCATATTTTGGGTTCAGTGAAGATCAAGGTCAGAGCTCAATTTATCGCGCAAAGCCTGCAATCCTCTATAGTGAAAGTGGAGCCGCTAAGCAACACAAACTGTAAATAGCTATTGCATTCTTTGTAACATTTTTCACGGGCACACTTCTTCAACGTTTGGCTTTATTCCAATTATCGTTTAACGAAAGTCAATAATTATTAAAGAATTGCAATTAATCGGCCCCAGCCCGGCCCGTGCAGGTCTAATATATATTATATATATATCCCCTTTTCGTCCCCAAGTTGCAGGGCTGAATTTGGATTCAAATGGGATCGGAAGTGTCACTGTTTATCTCAGCGACCCCGAAAACTATGGATTCGACACCAATATTGGTCATTTTCGATCATTCATATATATATATATATATATATATATATATAATATATATATATATATATATCCATCTCCCCTAAGTTCCACCGTGAAAGTGAAATGATAAAAGCCATCTCAGACACGAACCTCATCTATGTTGAAAATTTGATAGAAATCGGTCAGGTAGTTGAAGAATTATTAAGTCACGAAGATAATCACTTTCATTTTTATTTATATTTTACAGATTGCAATACCAAAGGTATTTGCGTACGTCTTATCCAATTACTATTCAGGAAATATGAAGAAGAAAGACTTTTGAAGCTCTATTTGTACATTTATTGATTTAAATACCATTCTTTAATATTGATTGAATATGTAGGCTACAGTATGTCCTTTTTCTTAAAACAAAATGAACGATTGCTGTCAATGTATGATTTTATACTATTTAAATTCAAAACTTCTGTACCAATGTTATTGAACAAGAGATAAATGGAATATACAGTATGGTGCTAAATTCGTTGTACAAAAGCAGAGGAGTGATTCCTGGGAGTAAAACAAACAAAAAAGTTCCAATAAACATAGGGCGAACCCCATCGTTTACGTGTTATAGGCTGCCGAAATCATGAAGAAATGAATTTTAAAGGTTCATAGCTCCAAAACTATGGGATCTACCTTGGTCGGATCAAGACTTCAGTTAGGAACTAGTATGTGCCCTATCCAAAAATGCGTGTTGCAGAATCCTGAGGTGCTTCCACAACAATTTTTATAGCGGGAGTTTGACTACGGGCCTATCATATAAAGTACTCTCCAACTACCTCCATAAAAATTGTTGCGTGAGTACCTTAGGATTCAAAAACGTATTTTTGGATAGAGCACATACTAGTTCCTAAGTAAATTCTTGACCCGACTACAGTAGGTCCCATAGTTTTGAAGCTATGAACCTTTAAAATTCATTTTTTCATGTTTTCGGCAGCCTATAAGACGTAAACGATGGGGTTTTCACCCTATGTTTATTGGAACTTTTTTGTTTGTTTTACTCCCAGGAATCACTCCTCTGCTTTTGTACAACGAATTTAGCGCCATACTGTATAATATGTACTGTAAGACATGAAAGATCATGAATGATGGTGTTACAGAAAAAAGAAGAAGAAAAAGAAAATTGCACTTACTCATGCATATGGTTCAACAAAATTGTGTATTAAATAAACCATTTGTTATTTAAGATGGCAGTTCATTCTTTGTTCTTTTTGAGTTGCCAATTTTTCTGTTGCCTTTTGATTGAAATCTGGAATGCTGCTCATCAAGTCTCTTTGATTAGAAAGTGTTGCTACAGCAAATATTTCACGCTTTAGTTTCTTTAGGGTAGAGAAACACCTCTCTCTTCCGACAATAAGTATATATATATATATATATATATATATATATATATATATATGAATATAAGGGACAGAAATTGAATTTTCGGTGACCATATATTTTTGACTGCTGCTTTACTGTAAAGAAGCATGAAATTTAACATCTTTTTCCTTCGAAAATGAAAATAATATAATTTTTAGTTTAACGTCCCATGATTAGTGCCGTTTAGGCTAAAAGAGATACTTATTGAAAGTGAACACACCAGAAATCGAACACGTGACCATGTGCACCAAGATACACGCGTTAATCACTAGACTGGTAAGAGTTCTCTTCCTTCGAGACATCATTTAATAATTATTAATATTTGGAATGATTTGCCGGTTTTTATAATCTATAGGAATTACAATGAATTGGAAAACTATTGAATTTTGTATTGAAAATATCTGAAGTATAGGAATTTCTTTTTGTAAGTGGTAGTAGTATATTTCAAGACAAGAAAAAAAGAACGGACAGCGATTGCAAGCACTAGATATTTCTGCTATTATCAATGTTCACTTGATTTGATTTGATTTATTACTCATTCTGTACGATGTTTTAAATCGAAGAATTTGAAAAAAAAAAATTATGGTACTGATTAAGCATAAAAGGAATATGAATATGTCTGTACATAGTAAGATTATTATTCTTTCACTGTCACAAACTATTTCCTAGATATTAAGTTAGTTGGGTCTCTGATTCGATCCAGCTCCCGTCAAGTGGGTTTTGTGGTTGGACGAACAGCGTGTACATGGATTTTCTTGAGGTCCCCTGTTTCCTCTCACTTTCTTCATTGCCACCATTTCATTCATTCTCACCATCTCTTTTAGCTTAACGGTATAAACAATGGAATGTAAAACTGAAAGATTTCATTTCTTAAGAGGCTCCATCACGGCGAAATTAAAATACCGCTAATTTTTCAGTAATTACTTGACATCTTCAAATAGATAAAAGATATTCGAAAACTGGAACAAGAGCTCTCGTATTTTACATGAGGTACCGTTATCACGACTCACTTATCTGCTTTCGATTGACAGCCATTTTGAAAATCGGCATTATTTTCGCGTTTCTATATGGCTGCAAACGAAAACTACTACGTGACTCGTGATAACGGTACCTCATGCAAAATAATATTATCTAGTGCGCTCTTCTTCCACTTTTCGATTTACATAATTACTGTAAAATTAGCTGTATTTTAATTTCGCAGTGATTAGGTCTCTTAAAAGTTACTTATAGAATGGAAAATATTGACGAAGATTAATTTCAAATTACTTAACTGGGTAGAATGGGAAGAAATATCGTAAATATTAAATCTATTACAGTTTTGTGCATCGTTGGCTCCATTTATATTTCAGTTTTTCATTAGATATACCCCTGGTATATCATATTTTGGAATCTACTGATTTCATGGTACGAAAGAAATGAAATGAAATTTTGAGTTTTACGTCCCACGGTTATGCCGGTTAGGCTAAAGGAGACGTTGATGATGAGTAATGAATGAAATGCTGGAATGAAGAAAGTGGGATGAAACGGGAGAACCCCGAGAAAACCCACGCACACGGTGTTTGTCCACCACAAAGTTCACTTGGTGGGAGCAGGGTTTGAACCCGAGACCCCTAGCACCAGAGGTGAACGCTCTACCATTGAGCCACCGCGGCCCCACTTCATGGTACGACATGATACATTTCAGTACGTCACAAATCAAACAACACATCACATGCAAGCAAGTCTTACTATAGACTGTTTGGTCTTCTGTGACGCTGTGACCTCATCATAAGAATAAATTTTGTCACACGAATGTGCGATGAGAATTCCTTGCTACACTCATTGTACTTTTTGATTAAAAAAAAATAGTCTGGCAATTAAATAAATAACCCTTGTACTCTTGCCATATACTAAAAGGTTGTATGTTTTTCATAACTTTGTTCTAGGTAATTTTCTCCAACAAATAAATAACGAAATGTATTTTATTTGTAGGTTTTAACCGACCCTCCGCTCATGTTCTGTGATGAACCAACGTCGGGCCTTGACTCATTTATGGCTTTAAACGTTGTCACTGTATTGAAAGGAATGGCACAGAAGGGCAAGACTGTGATTTGCACTATCCATCAACCCTCCTCGGAAGTCTTCGCAATGTTCGATAAAGTGTTACTCATGGCAGAAGGAAGAACAGCTTATTTGGGGAGTACAGAGGATGCATGTGAATTCTTCAGGCAGTAAGTAGGTTCATGCTACTCGTGTATTAAGTAATGTTATAAAATTGTTGTACAAACATGTAGTTGGGAGAGTAAAGGTATATTCACATATAGTGTGCCGTGCGCATGTCATTCCCCTGCCATGTCCGTAATGGATGCCAGAAGAAAATTTTATATTGTGGTCATCTGCCAGGTTGATATATTACGTTTGGTATTTTTTTATTTGTATTAAGAAAATCTTAAGAAATTTAATACATTTTCCTGAGTCAGGGAGGGGGCACCCATGCTGTCTGTGCCACGGCCGCGACCATTCACATATACTATGCCGTGCGTACCTCTACTGCTTTCTACACCATTTTCCTTGGTTCTGGTTAACTTCGTGTCGCTTCGTGTGCTCCGAAGAAAGCCGAAGTCTCACGGCCGACAAACCACAACCGGACTGGTTTCTCTTTAAGGTCGTCTGTCGGGGCACGGCACGTCATATGAAAACTAAAGAAAGACAAGCCAATGAATTTTCAATGTTGCAGTCTGAAAAGAAACTTCGAGGACCACGGCATGGCATGGACACGGCGTAAATTAACCTTGAAGATTACAGAATTTTAATGATGTTAATGAGTTTAGAGGGTCAACCAAAGATTTGCTATTAGCACTGCACTAAAAATAAACTTTTTACATCTTACATTCGAAATAACACCTTCAATATCATTAATTTTATTAATATATTTTAAATAAAATTATAATTGAATATTAATAAGTACCTTAGCTACGCTGGTCTACGATTTATATAAAACGTGGAAGCAGCCAGTACTGGGCTTGGCCAATAGTTGGATAGCTAAAATGGGAGCAATCTGTACGATGCTGATATGAAGGAAACACCAATTGACATTAGGACAACTTGGATAATTCTTAAACGAAAACAAATAAGTTTCGTTTCACAGTGTGAAAGAGCCCCTTCGTGGCTAAGCGGTTAGCGTGCGCGCCTTTGGCGTGGGAGACCTGGGTTCGATTCCCGGCGGTAGCTCATGTGGTTCGGATTTCACGTTAATTAGTAGGTCCCGTCTCATATAGCCTCGCTGCTGAAAGGGACGCTAAACTCAAAATCAACTCAACTCAACTCACAGGGTGAAATTATAGTAGACTTCCAAGCTGTGCGAATTCAACATTCAAACTTGAAGTAGTATATCTATAATTACTGGTTGAAACAGAGGAATAAGATGAAAGAGAGATTCTGTTCATCGGACGCTGAATCCATATAAAAAGCCATTACTTACTATCTCTTGCTGTTTTTAGTGTATGGGGATTTACATTAAAATCGGAAGTGTTAAACGAAGTCTATCATTTCTGGTTTCAACAAAAAGAATAAAATCAGAAATGAAAAATGTTGTTGGTACGGAATCCATGTAAAAAAATCTGCTTGTCCCTAACAATTTCTGTTTTATCAATTATGCGAATAAACGTAAATTTCCGAAACTTCTGGTTTCAACAGATGGATAAAATCCAAAACAAAACTCATTCTTCGGGCGTTAAATCTGTGTCAAAAACAGTTCTTTTTTTTAAAATATCCTTTACCATTTTAGATCTATGGAAATGAGTATTGAAACCGGAATTACTAGTAAATTTCAACTACTTCCGGTTTTGATAGAGTATTAGGGATGGTGATGATATGTTCCCATGTGACGTTGAATTGATTGCTGAAATCCACTTATCGCTACCTATTACCGTTTTTGTTCTATGACCATCAACGTTAAAACGGGAAATGGTTCATTTCTATCACCTCCGATTTGAACAGAGTATTAATAGAACATTTCTTGGGACGCTGAATCGATTGCAAAATATTACTTCTGGATATCTTGTACCGTTTTTGTTCTATGGAAAGCAATATTGAAACCGGAAGTACTAATAAATTTCAACCATTTCCGGTTTTAGTAGAGTGTTGCAGGTGGTGATGGTTATGGTCCGTAGAGACGCTGAACCGATTCCAAAAACGTTTGTCACTATCTACTACTGTTTGCGTTCTATAGCGATAAATATTGAAACCGGATATGAATGATTTCTACCACTTCCGGTTTGAATAGAGGATTAGCATAGGATACAAAATTTATTCTTTGAACGTTGAAGTGATTGAAAACAAAATCGCTTCTCGATATCTTTTACTATTTCTGCTCTATGGAAATAAAACCGGGACTAGTAGTAAATTGCAACCATTTCTGATTTTGGCAGTGTTGGGGATGAGACAATATACTTCCTTGAAATCTATATTATAAAAGAGAACGCACAAATCCTTTGTTAGCTCATCACGCTAATACGGCTGAACCAATTTCTTTTATTTTTGGGGGGTTATTAGGATTTGGACCCTAGATGGTTTTTATCATATCACTTTAATTTTTAATTACCAGTGTCTTGAGATAATTGACCATTCAAGTGTCCATACGTACAAATCCTTTGTTATTAGTTCATCATAGGTATAAAAATAAACGTATTTATATGCAACCCGCATGACCGTGTCACTCGGCGGGTTAACATAAATGACAGGCGCTATAATGTTAACATTTACTGCAATTTGAAAGCGAAAAAGTAAAAATTATCTAAGTAACAAAGTTTATTGCGTTCCGGGGTGACCGCAGCGAAGCGGGGTGAACGCTGCTATCACTCGGCGGGTTAACATAAATGACAGGCGCTATAATGTTAACATTTAATGCAATTTGAAAGCGAAAAAGTAAAAATTATCTAAGTAACAAAGTTTATTGCGTTCCGGGGTGACCGCAGCGAAGCGGGGTGAACGCTGCTAGTGCTGAATAGATTCCATAAAATCACTTTTCGTTTCTATTAAAATTTTTGCTTTACAGCGGAAAACGTCACAACTGGAAATGGCTAATTTTAATCACCTTTGGTTTGAATAATAAGTTAACGGAGGAGATGGGAATCTATTCTTCGGACGTTGAATTGATTAAAAAATAAAAACGCTTCTTGGTATCTCTTAGTGTCTTTGGTCTGATTTTGAAAGACAGACAGACGGACGGATGAATATATGCCTTATATAAGACTTTAGACACTTTTGGATACCATAGTTTGGAAGTCTTAAAAAAGTAGTAAAATTTCAACAATAAACCCAACAATAACGAGAATGGAGCTTGCGATGTGCTGACCACACATCCATCGAGTTAAGATCGCCGACTACTTAGCTTAACTCTTTCCGAGCTTCTTTCCCTTTTAGAATTAACAAAATTACGTTAATAATCTTTGTTTCAAAAGACTATATTAATTGTACACTGTTTGACATTAAAAATGGAACAAGTATTGAGAAGACTTTTCATCTGTAAATGTGCTAGATATGCATCTTAAGGCAAGGGCGCCCATGTTGTGGTTTCCAGGGAGGGGCAAGAATGTGCGACATTTCAAATGTAGTCTCAAATTTTGTGGTAACTATTCTAAAAAATCTATTGGATTTTCGATCCTTCGAAGTACAACTCCCTCTAGAGGGGGCGAACGCCCCACCTTGCCCCCCTTGATGGGCGCCCTTGTCTTAAGGTAGAAGCGTTTAGTAACTAACCGCTGTGTGTAATGTGTGTGAGCGCTGCGAAGGCATATTAGAATATTCAGAGGTTAGTAGTAGTGCGTGAGTCTGGAGATCCAGGACGGCTGCAGCATGACAAAGCATGCACACGGATATAGCAAGCCATGCGTTTGCGACACGTTACTGAAGCTCATGCACTATATTTGGAGACATCTCTGATCTGCGAGAAGTTCTACGAGTAAACGCAATTACCGTCGAGGTTCTTTAGCCGGAGACAGCTCAGATGAAACACTGGAACATCATGTGTCCACCAAAGAAATGTATGACGTCTTCAACATGTAATCGTGCTTAATCGGGTTGTTTAAGCATATCCATCATGTCATCAGTGTACCGTTGGCTAAGTCAAAGACATATCATGCATATTAGATGCTAGCGGATACGGAATTCAGTACCCTCCCATACCGTAAGTTCCGATGCCAGATTGATGTGGTGATGCAGAACATAGGTGTTTGTTGAGCCCGCTAGTTCCCAACCAGTGTGCCGCGAAATTTTAGAATTTGGAAATGAAGAAGCCAAAATCAATTTTGAGACAGATTGTACAGCGGTGGACACTTCTAAATGGTACACCTTAGCCGTAAATCTCCATATGGCTGTACCATTTAAAAGTGTCCACCGCTGTACCAGTCAACAACTTCAGCACCACCAACAACGCCCAGTATTAAATAGAACCACTACTTTATACACATTATAGTCCTACACTATTAGAATTTATATTATTATTAATAAAAAACAAACTAGTGTGTTGCAGTGTCGTCGGCATTCAGTAAAGTGGGTTGACATGCAAAGAAAGTTGGAAAGCCCTGGTTTAGCCTGTCACCACGGCGCCGCCAAACACGCTTGCGGCCATCATGATGCTGTGGATAGAGGCGAAATTCAACCGAGAAGAGGATGCTGTGTCATTGAATTTTACATTGACGACGTGTACGCAGCATTGCAGTCACACACACTTATGGTTCAATGGTAGAGTGCTCACTTCTGTGCGAACCAGGCCATGTAAGTCTGTGGTGATCAACATCGCTGCCATAGATTTACTCGGGATTCTGTTATTTTCTCCCACATTTTCATTCGAAAAATTTCGTTCATTATCATTCACTTTCATTAATCATCTGCTCCTTTATCCTACAGGGCAGAAATTGAAGATTTTATTTAGTTCTTTTAATTTTCTCCTTTTTAGAAAATCATATTGATTTGAAGTTCAAAGTTTTCTGTCTTTTCAAATATTACATTGATTTTTAATTTCACTCTTTTAAAAGTAAATTTCAATAAAATTAATTTGTCTCAAAAGAAGAAAGAAACCAGTTGAGAATGCCCCAAGAACATTGCCAGAACGAACTTAATAAGAATGGAGACATGGAGCGGGAAGGATAACTGTCATTGTTCCTAGATGTAAATCCTTTTATCCGCACCTTCTTCTCTTTCTCGCAAAAATTAGCAAAAATATCATCTCTCTATGACTTACAGTTCTCGAGATATGGCTGCTTAAATATCTAGAAATTCAAACTTTTTGGCCAATATCTTTGGAACGGTGGCCAATTGGTCAGTAGACAGTTAATCAGTGGCCACTGGTTACTATTTGGTACCAAAATATTTACCATCCTCTTAGGTATTGATCAACATCAATATCGTCTCTCTACAACTTATAGTTTCCGAGCTATGGCTCCTTAAATATCTAGAAATTGGCCATTGTTTGGCCAATATCACGGGAACGGTAAGTCATAGAGAGATGATATTGGTGTTAATGAATACCGTAGAGGATGGTAAACATTTTCGTACCGATATTAATTGATGGCCACTGGCCAACTGACCATTGGCCAAACCAGTGGCCATTGGACAGTGGCCACCGGTTACTATTTAGTATCAAAATATTTACCATTCTCTTAGATATTGATTAACACCAATATTATATCTCTATGACTCACGGTTACCGAAATATGGCACCTTAAATATTTGGAAGTCGGTCATTTTTGGCCAATATCTCGGGAACGGTAAGTATGACGCGAAAAATGTAATCACTTTCTCTGATAGTTTTTGATGCTCTATCGAATGCAGGGTTTAAAATTGAAAAAATCGCAAATAACAGAAAGACAGACACACAGACATAGAGAATAACGAACTTTTTAAGTTCGTTGAAAAGAAAAGAAATGAAATGAGAAAGAAAAAAAGACATTATGCATTTTCATATTTGAAGCAATTTGATTCAAATCAGTGAACTTATCTTTTTCCATGAGAAATCTCATACTAGTTGGATTTACTTTAAAATTTTAGACTATTTGAAGTGGAAAGCAACGCTGGGCAGATTTCCAAGAAGGACTACAAATGAATATATTTTTTAATTCATATTAAATGGATTTCTCTATGTTTTCCAGAATGGAAGCTGCGTGTCCAAGTAACTACAATCCTGCAGACTTCTTCATCCAACTATTGGCAGTGGTGCCAGGCCGTGAGGAATCTTGTCGTCAAACCATTGAATTCATCTGCGACAAATACGCCACTTCCGAGGAAGGAAAGAGATTACAGGACCAATCCCAGCCGTCAGACACAAAAGTTACATCTCTAGGTGTTTCATCCATTGAGTCATCACCGTACAAATGTTCTTGGTGGTCGCAGTTTCGGGCTGTTCTCTGGAGGTCATGGATCAGTGTTCTTAAAGAGCCCATCCTAATGAGAGTTCGAATCATACAAACGCTGGTAAGTAGGGAATTTAACTATTTTTATTTCATTATCGTAAGTATTCTGCCGGCAAACAGACTTGATCTTTTTTACCCTGTCTTAGCATCGCTCCAACGTTCACAACTGAGTTTTGCCGTTTCTTGGCATGTCTCTAATTCACAACAAACTTGAGCTCTTTTAGCTTGTCTTGGTATGTCTTCAACGCTCATAACAGACTTGATGTATTTTACCCTGCCTTGATATGTATACAACGTTCACAACAAACTTCAGCTCTTTTACCTTGTCTAGGCATATCTCCGATGTTCACAAAAGACTTGAGCTCTTTTACCGTGTCTTGGCATGTTTCCAATTCACAACAAACTTGAGCTCTTTTACCTTCTCTAGGCATATCTCCGATATTCACAATAGACTTGAGCTCTTTTACACTGACTTGGCATATCTGCTATGTTAACAACAGACTTGAGGCACAGTAACTTGCGGTGCCAGTCAACCACTCCTGCGCTGCAACAACTTACTAGCTATTTCAACGAGCTCTCCTTTGACCAGCACTCGTTTTTGTTGCTACCACAGTACCGTGCTGTTGATAATAGGACGTACCTCTCTCTACCGCTAACTCACGCACATACGGCTGTTCCTTCTGAACTAAAAATCTCTCTTTCTGTACGAAATATCTCGACTATTAATTTTCTCACGGTTTGCATAATGTTAACTATGAAGATGGAATCTTCAATTACTTCCACGGTTATGTTCTAAACAAGTTTGATGTTCAACTGAAGGGGGAGGAATAATTGGTGAAATCTAAAAGTGTGAGAAAAAAATCCGTGAAGATATACCGGATAATGCTGTTTGGCGTAAGTTTACATAGCTTGGTGCAGATGGGAGGATAATATTAAGATGGATCTCGCAGAAATAGAAATACAAATAGAAACTGGATGCAGTTGGCTAAGAACAGAAGTCAATGGAGAGCTTTTTGTGAACGCGGCATTGAATCTACGGGTTCCATAGGAGATACAGTTAGTTAGTTAGTTAGCTTGGGATTAACGGAACTTATATTTTTAAAATGTTCAAACGCGATAGTTTAACAATGAGAAAGTGCAATATTATACATTACCCTACTCTGTAAAATACGACAGTTAATGTGAAAAATGAGTTGATTTTGAGTTTAACGTCCCTTTCAGCAGCGAGCCTATATGAGACAGGATCTACTGATTAACGTGGAATCCGAACCACATGAGCTCCCGCCGGGAATCTTAACGTGAAAAAAGTGACAGGTATACAATATGTATATTACGTTTCTGTGCACAGGCGTCTTACACTCTGGAAATGTGAGTTTTGATTCCTTGCATGCTTATAAACGCATTCTTCTAGAAAATTTTGTCTCGACGGAGCAAAATCAAAATGTGAGGGTGCTGTACTGGAACATTAGTTGCTAAAGAACGTGCTTTTTGGCATGTAATAGCAAAGCTCCTGAGTGAGTTCTCCCGGAAGCATGCTTGGAAGAAACATTACGTACGTTACTTTCATGTTCTCTCCATATTCCTTAGCAGCTCAAGCTACAGGAAGGTCAGATTTCTCAAGAGCTGGTGGTGACATCTCGTGACCAAGCCCCCCATTTTTTTGAAGTAACTCATTAATGTATTGTTCATTTGGAAATGTAAAGTTTTCGTATGTATTACTAGTTCATAGAAAAAGGGTGCCATATAATATTTACCATGTCTGTGGAGTTAAGAAAGGTACAGGAATTGCGTTTTAATTGCCACGGAAAATAACCTAAAAATTAATCTATTGGAGCACAACAATTCCAGCATATTTTCACTTCTCCTTACAAGGGCTTGATATATTAGTCAGCCGCTTTGAAACTAATTGAGAGAACATTTCGTACAAAAAAAAAAAAAAAAAAAAAAATGTCTTTATCCTTTAATTGCACAAAAATAGGCAGTTCCTAAAATGTCTTTTCTTCTTTCTAATAGTAAAAAAAATATTGATTAAAAAGAGAGTAACAAGAAACAACTTCTACTTTTTCCATTGTTTTGCAGTCTAATATACTAGTGAAGTGGTGTGTTTAGGGGTGTACGAGTGTATATACAATGAAATTTAGTAAATTCAACATAATTCTAGGTTTTAGGATTATTTTGTATAACTGGAGTATGGAGTGATTCTAAGTATTGTATTTTGATGTCTTCCAAGAAAGTGAAATTGCACGTAATGACAACAAACATGTTTCGGGACGGCGCAAAAGCAAATATTTCTTTAAATGTCGTAGCATATGCTTGTAGCATTTACTGTCTTTCATTTTCTAAGAGTAATAACATAAATTTAATAACACGTGTGGAATTAATAATTAAGTTGTTCATTAATCCCCAGTTTCAATATAACTTTCGCAAAACAAACCTCATTATTCATTACTACGATTAATATTATCCTTTCTATTAATTTGTTTGCAAATTTGTTATTAAATGATCTGATTACACAATTTTTCAGACAGAATTTTAAGATGTTCATGTGCAAGGAAACAAATATCTTCTTACACCTTCGGTGTTTAAAAGTACAAAGGACTAGTACCTACTTGCGTTGTTATTGTCAATTTACTTAATAAAATATGAAATACAATATACAGTATTTTAACCGAAGAAGATAATATCCTATTAGTTATACAACCAGAGAAACTACGATTGATATACAAATATTCAGATCATGTCTTGCCCCCCCCCCCCGTTACTTTTAACGTCCAATCTCTGCTACTGGTGACATGATTTTATTTTTAATTGTGATATAGCATAAGGAGTCATTTTACAAGAGTAAAATAAAATCCAATAACATTCATTGCCTGGGAAAAGTTCACAAAGAACGTGGACTGCTGGAAACATACCAACTGACCTTCCACTCTTTCTTCTACAAGCCATTTCTCCATTTGTCGATACAACTCCCCTAGTACTATAAAACTCTTTTCTTCCTTGCTGGAATGGAAAAAGGTGATGTAATTGCTACTTTAGAAGAATATAAACCAAAAACGTCAGTAGAAAACACGTTGTAAAATTTACTTTTTGGGGCACATTTTGGCGCCCCCTGACTGTCGCGCTCCGGGAAGTTGTCCGGGTTGCCCGGCCCTTGGTCCGCCCTTGAGAATAAGTCTGTCTATTTCAATCTACGTGCGTTCAATCTGCTACCAATTATTGATATATGTAGAGAAGTACTTAATTATAGAACATTCTGCAAAATTAATTAGAAAGTTTCTTATTTTTTTCGTAAAGAAATCATCACAGCCTAAGATCGAATCAGCTGCCCTTCGCACCGAAGTGAATGCTCCGCCACTGAGCTTCGTATCCTCCTAACTTCCAAATGGGTTGCAATATCCTAACGTAACTTTTGACAAATAAAAACACATATCATCTTTAAATAACTTTGTAAACACTTTTATTCTTACTACTGCCCCCAAGAAGACATGCTATGAAACCACTAAATTGATCAAGTGATCATGCTATTTACGTCAAAACTATTCTGCGGCTATCAAAAACATTTTTATTAATGAAGAAGTTAGTAAATGTATAACAGTGAATTTGTAAATTGGGTAAAATCTATTCTTGACATTTATCTGTAACAATACAACTTCTGAACGTAGGCTAATCTTTTTCCTTTGTTTTCTTCTTATTTCCAGTTAGTGGGATTATTAATTGGAGTCATTTACTTCGGTCAAGAACTGAATCAAGATGGCGTCATGAATATTAATGGTGCCTTGTTCCTCTTCCTAACGAACATGACTTTCCAGAATGTTTTTGCAGTTATCGAAGTAAGTGCTAGTGCGTCAAAACTCTCCTACGTAATTTGTAGACCCAATATTTGCACATGTAATGACTCTATCATAATTATCCTTAGAAAGTTAGTTTTCTGTAAGACACAAAAATCATTTTGAGAAATACATACTTATATATATATATATTACGTTTTAGAAGTGTATTTCATTATTAGGCAAGTTTCTTGTACGTGACTCAAATAACAACTCTAAGAAAGACATCAAAAATACTGGTTCTTTTTAATCAACAGCATGCATTATAATTACATTCTGGTAATTGAACAAGAATTATCTGACATCTCAATGTGAAACATCATCAAATAATTCAGAAACATAAGAATTTCATTTAACTACACAATATTATGGACGAATTGATTTAACATAAGGTTAGACTTGATTTAATTTGATATTAAACATAATATACCGTATTTATCCAGTAAGTACGCCAGAAATTTTTACTTAGGGGGTTGTTCAAAATAAATGGAGGGGTGCTCTCGGAATAGTGATATAATTTTTAAACAAACTCAAACAAGAAAACAGTATATTTTGTTACGTAACTATTGCAATACTATTATTATTATTATTATTATTATTATTATTACTACTACTACTACTACTAATAATAATAATAATAATATCAACTCTGCAGTGGTAGGTTCAATAAAGTAAGTTCACACATTTGAGCATTTATTATTATTATTAAACTAAGTGATACAGTGAAACCTCTCAAAACGGAGATCGGTGGAACCGATTATTTGTCCGTAAATGAGAGGTGTCCCTAAAAGGAAGGGTTCTTTCCCATAACACCACATCACACATATTTATGGCATGGAAAAATAAGAAAGTTTGTCCTCTTACGAAGATGTCCACTATTGAGAGATGCCCGTTAAGAGGGGTTTCACTGTATTAGGAATTAACCTCCACTATTTTACCTAGTAATTGCATGTGACTTGATTATATAAGAATTATTGCTGACTAATTATTTCGCAAAATTCTGCTATTATTTCAATTTATTCACCCCAGCAAGTTTTAGTGGGTGATTTTTTTTTAAAGTATTAATTGGGAAAAATTCCCTCTTTCCATGCTGAAATCACATTCGTTTAGTAATTAATACTGAACATAGTTCCAATTTCATTTCATTTAATATTCTAATCCTGCTGTTAACGTTAATTGTTGTAATATTATTTGATATCTTAATCTCCGTTCCTGCCCCTTCCTGGCTACGTTATTGGCTTTGAATATCTTTCATAAGAAAATTATTCATTGATTTAGTTGTTTTCCAGAAATCCAGTTTTTCAATTTACAAATACAGGATTTCGTATCTTTCTGTTTTGTCTTTATTAATATGCCCTAATTTTAATAATCCCAGGGCTCATAGTGTTCTGATTTCTTGTAAATAGTAGAAAAGTGACCAAAAATGGCCAAAAGCGCACAAAAAGTGGCCAAAATCTCATCATGCCCCTTTTTCCTTCGTCAATTTCTCCATCATCTCTCTCTTTGTTTGTTCTTTTGTTTCTTTACTTCTTTATGAGCTTCCTCCTTTCTTAGGTTTTCGAAGTATGTTTTGTAGTTACGTTAAGCAGACTTAGCAGATGTAAACAGCTTCTGAGTAAGTGGAACCAGTTCTGGCCTATTTCCGAATTTCTTCATCCCAGACATTATATTTAACTTCGCATTAAGAGTACTCAAAAACGTGAAATATTCAAATTCATCACCTACTCTTAAGAAGAACATACAAAAAGCATAACACAAGACGAACATGATGAACAACACAAACAACTCACACAACGTTGAACGGAGCGTTAACTATTACGAGAGAAAGCTAAAATATTATTATGATAGAAGAAAGAATAGACACAGAAGGGTTTTCAACCCCACCTTGAGAGCTTAAGCATCCACCAACCATCCACTCTGCTTTAAAAAGAATAAAAGCTGAAGTGAGAATAAAGCTGACTGTTTCACATGTAGGAGCAGGTTCTGAAGCTTTCAGAGAGTAATGGGTAACAAATTTCTGCCTTTTTCCATTTGTTTTTATATTTTTCTTATAAAACTGCCAATGCAAAACATAAATCACACGAAAAAGTCACTTTACCTCTCAAAAAAATAACTTTTAGTGACAAATTTGAAAAAAAAAAAGTAACGTTTAGTAACCAACTTGAAAAAAAAAAGTAAATTTTAGTTGAAAAAGTGACTCGCTATGAGCCCTGTTCTGCTCAATGAATTTACGTGAATAAAAATATACTTTACAAAAATTGAGCTAGCGCCAAATGCGTTCCTGCATAACACTAGACTTAGTCTTAAAATATATATATATATTTCTTACTTCGAGCGATCTCTTCGTTTCTAAAAACGTTTTGACTACACCCTTGTAACGTCCGTCCGTTGATACAACGCTTGCAGAGCAGGCTCGAAACCAGCCACAGAGCTTTGGGGTCCATGAATATGTTAGGAGCGGTCAAGTCATTAAAAATTCTCTTATAAATATCTAACTTGTGCATTTTGTATTGAGCTCTGGACTGGACATGAAAAATTTAGGGAGGGCCAGGCCCTCCTTTTCTCCCTTCTTGTTACGAGCCTGTTCCAGAGTAGCACTTACGAACTGAATCTGGTGTGGGCTTATTACTTTATTGTCACATTTTTCCTTATTGAGGAGGAGGTAGGTGAATGACCGCTCAAGACGTTGCCAATTTCAGTAATCTGCATCTGTCCATCAATCTCTTTTCTCGTAAACGACCGCGGAGCCCAGGAGGGTAGGTATCAGCGGTCTGTTCTGTCAATTGTTTCGATCGAAAAACAGCCCGAAACAATGAGGTCATGTGATTCTCGAAGCCGTACATGAGAACGAGGTCGCTTCGTATTTTGAAATGAAATAAATAAATAAGAATATTTCCTTCTTTCCTAATGGCTAAACCTTTTTTTAACTTGATGTAATAAATAACCTACATGATACTGATTGATACAATTGGATTTGGGGGGAGTATTCCTTTTCCATCCAGGGGTGTGAGTAAAGAAATTTGGAGGGGTGTTAGGGGGGGTGTTGGGGGGGTGTAGATTACTCCCTGGTATTTATCTATACTAGTAGCAACTACTAAGTGACTGTAATAATTGCCCCGCAGAGCTCGCAGTATGAAAGATTGATAAACAGACTTTTTAAGGTCTCATGAAGGCGTAGAGTTCGTTTCGTATATGGCTTGGTTTTTAGTTCTGCGGGTGGAACCCAAAAGCCAGTTTCGCCACCACTGGCGGTAATTACCATCTTAGTATTTACAACTACACAGTTTTCTTTTAAATTACGCAGAGGGCACGGTAGCTCAGTGGTCCAACGATTACCTCTGGTGCGTGGGGCCCTTGGTGCAATTCCCGGCCAAGTAAATATGTGGTGCACAACATTGTGTCCGTGGGTGTTCTCGGAGTAACAACGTTTCCTCCCACACATCATTTCACCACTTTTTCCATCATTATTCACTTGCCTTAATCATTGTCTCCCTTACGCTAACGGGCATAATCGTGGGACGTTAAACTGAAAGATTTGTTTTAAATTACATAATTCTGGGAGAATCAGGTAGAATTCACCCCAACACAGTCAGAAAATACTGTAGATGTACCTATGTAAACATTTGAATTACATAATCTACTCTTCCTTTTTCTTATTTGCTTTCATATTTTTTCAATGTTATTCTTATTACATTCTATATTAGTATTATTAGTAATTATACAGTGCGTCCCACTAGCTTTCGAACCTGAAAAAAACGTTATAATTTCCGAACAAATATACATAGGAAAATGAAATTCACCATACACGAATCTTGTTTCATGCTGAATACATGACCATCACAGCAGGTGCTGAAAGTATCCTCCCTGGACGTCAAGACATATCTGTACACGGCGTTCCATATTGTGAAAAGTCCGATGTAGAGTCTCCGGTGTGATCTCATGAATCGCATTCTCAATGTTGTTTCGCAACTCTTGCAGTGATCGTGGGTTGTTTCTGTAGACATAACCTTTAAGAAAAAAACATAAGAAGAAATCATGTGGTGTCAAATCCGGGGATCTTGGCGGCCACAATCCTTTGGAGATTGTCACACTAACGCACGCGCACCACGCCAAGCAGCACTTCCCCTGGCGCCACCTATCGTCTTTGTTTTGACGTGTGCGCTTCTGTTCAACCCTTTCTCGTGTTTAGCATGAAACAAGGTACGTGTATTGTGAATTTCATTTTCTTATGTACATTTGTTCGGAAATTATAACGTTTTTTTCGGGTTCGAAAGCTACTGGGACGCACTGTATAAAGTGTGAACGTGAATAAGCAAGGATAGGAATGGCGAAAGAAGCCTTTAGGAGGAAGAAAAGACTATTTTGTGGGACCTTGAATAAAGAGTTGAAAAAAAGACTCATAAAATGCTTCGTGTGGAGTAGTGTACTGCATGAGTCAGAAACATGGACATTACGCAAAAATGACAAGAAACGACTGGAAGCTTTCGAAATGTGGGTGTGGAGAAAAACGGAGAGAATTAATTGAGTCCAACGGAAAAAGAATGAGAGGGTGTTAGAAACGGTGAAGAGAAAAAATAACAATTTTAGATATTATTAAGAAGAGGAAGAGAAACTGATTCGGACATTGGCTAAGAAGGAACTGTATCATGAGGGAAGTGTTAGAGAGTATAGTGGCAGGAAAGAGAGAAAGAAGGCGAAGGAGACTACAATTAATGGACGATATCAAACCAGAAAGATCGTACGTGAAGACAAAGAGATCAGCTGAAGACCGTGGAGCATAGACTTCTAAGTTGTAGCAAGTGACCTGCCAATAATGGCACAATATCTATGATAATTACTAATTCTTCAGATTCTATGATAATCTTACAACTTACAATCATGCTGAAAATAGAATTATAATCTCAATAATATTGGATTTAACATCACATTTTGTTCATTCCTACAATTATTATTATTATTATTATTATTATTATTATTATTATTATTATTATTATTATTATTATTATTATTATTATTTTCAAATCTTTTGCTTCTCGAAAAACATGTCGGTACTTTGATGTCCATTAACTCTACTTCTATGGACTCCGTTCCTCATTATGGACAATCGTACATCACGGACAATCTGAAGTTTTTAATTCAGAATGTCATTACGTTAATTTTATTCAAACCAGGTTCTTCAAGGATTCAGTTTGAGGATAGAAACTGAAGTTCAAGTTGTTTTCGTAAGCCAGGAAGGGTGTCCATGACTCCGTGTTCGATTTCCGGCGGGAGCTCATGTGGTTCGGATTCTACGTTAATCAGTAGGTCCACGTCTGATATAGCCTCGCTGCTGAACGGGACGTTAAACTCAAAATCAACTCAACTCAACTCACATTAATTACAATTATTCTTTGGGTATTTGAATATATCTAATTTTGTTTGTGCAGCTATAGGTCTTGTTGTGTGTTGTTTCACAATTATTATCTTTATACATGCTAGTATTTGTAAAATTTCTCTAGAGCATGGTTGAGTGGGAGATAAGGCATAGTTAGCTACTTTTCCGGCAACATCAATCCCTATATTATTTCTACATAGTGTAACACGCTTAATTTTCGTTTTGCAGGTATTTTGTTCGGAGCTTCCTGTGTTTCTGAGGGAACATTTCAACGGAATGTACCGTACTGATGTGTACTTCCTGTGTAAGACAATAGCCGAAATCCCTATTTTCATCGTGGTACCAATCCTTTTCTGTTCTGTCTGCTATTACATGATTGGACTGAACCCACAAGCTGTCAGGTTTCTCACAGCTCTTGGTATTGTCACACTGGTGGCCAACGTGGCGACATCTTGTGGTAAGTTTTCTTCTTCTTCTATTTTTTTGAAATACATGGTATTATGTTTCTTAATATGTGACCAATACGTCAAAAGTGATCAGGTGAAAAGGAAAAGTTTGCTATGTCAAGTTTGTGGTTTCGTATTTGTGAAGATTAGATTACTTGTTATGTTTTTTTTTTTTTCTACACACTGCTTTCCACAGTAGAAATTGAAATGTGAATGCTGGTAAGCTCAAAGTAATTTTTGTGGACCTAGGGCAGTGATGTAGCTGGAAATTCAATTTTGGCGGAGCTTAAATTTTAAAAATTTGTGAACCATCGAGGTTAAACTCTTATACTGATAACATGTGGTTTATATTATTACTATTACTGTTATATTTATATTATTACTTGGAGTTGTACTTTTATTAGTACACAATACACAACTTGGAATTCTGTTCTTGACGTCAATATATTACAATCGATTGAATTTATGGTATGATGAATGAGACGGCGTTGAAAGAAGGGGGCTAAATTGTTTTTTTTTTTTTTAAAAAATATTCTTATACGTAAGGTGAAGACGCCTGTTAGATAGAAGATAAGAACGCAAGCTGTAGCATTTTCTTTCTGAATACTAACAAGGTATGATACATGGTGGAAAGATTACAAGGTGGTTGCATGCGCATGTTGCCTGGAGCGCTGTCGTGGCTGTGACGTCATCTGGTTTGCAAGGGACACCGGGAAAAGGCGCGGCTTTCAGTGACAAGTGGAAATTCTTTGTTACTTTGTTCTGTTAAATGATATCAAGAATGCCTAACTGTGCAGTGTACGGCTGTAGTAATTATTACAGAAAAACTAAGGGAACTAATATAAAATACTTTAGATTTCCTCAAAAAGAGGGGGAATGTCTCCAGAAATGGATTTTAGCTTGCAGGCGACAAGACAAAATAAACCTAAAATATGGTTAAGATTTACATAAAAATAATAAATAAATGCAATATTAAATGAAATTCTATAAACACGATTCCATTATGTAGTTCCTTTTTAGTATTAATAGTATGTAATAATAGTATATAGGGCTACAGTAGCTTGTGTTGATTCTGCATACAAAAATCCAATAGTACGATTTTAAAAGACGAACTTTGAGGCAAGACTCGGATTCGAAATCACGAGGGAGGGGGAGCGACAGAGGTGATCATTTCTATAATCGTTTCCTTCTACATAAAATATTGAGACAAAATTTTCCCCACAGAGGCAGGCATGTAACTCGAGAAGGGAGGCACGATGATCTAGGAGGCTTACCTCTCTCGAGTTACGCATATGGAGAGCATTGAACACGTTAAAGTAGTTCAGATCCCATATCATTCTGCAGGTCTGCATTCCCTGTAGCCTCGGTGCTGAAACGGGACGTTGCACTTCAAATTAACTAACGAATTGAAAGTTCGTAATAACGATTAACGGTTACAGAGATATATAACAATGTATTAGATCCACCTATACCATGTCAGGGTGACATTGTCGGGACATTTTTACACTCAGATTTTGAAATTTTTGTTCATTTTAATCATAACTTTGGATAATTATACTAAATATATACATATTCAGGGGGCCCCTCCAGAATTACAAAATTTAGAATGACTGCAGTAAATTTTAAAATATGGTAGATTCTCGAACAATCAAGGAAGCCCTGTGGCTCAGTGGCAGAACGCTCACCACTGGTGCAAGGGGTATGGTTCGCTTCTCGGTCAAATGAGTTTGTGGTGGACAACATCATGTCATCGCTTCTCGGGGCACTCCCGCATTCTCATTCCACCAACTTCCACATAATCATTCATTTGCATTTATCTTTTGTCTCCTTTAGTCCACATACAGAAAAGAGAAAACTTATCAAGAAAATTAAAAAAAAATTATATATTTTTATGGTTTATGTGTTTTCTAGTCTAACTGTAGCACCCCTACATCGTCTTCACCTACGCCTAGTACTTTGTTTCTTGCTTGAAATAGCCATGTTGTTGCAATTTGTTTGTTTGAGGTGCTTTGTATATACATATTTATTTCTATATATTTTTAGAACACGATAGTATATGTAACATTCTATTTCGTACAAACGTTTAATAATACCGTTTGTTATGGTGTAAATGTTGACACTAATATTCAGAGAACTGTCAATTTCACCCAACCTTTTGTTCAAATACAAATTCTATAAATAAACGATCAGCGATTTCAATTAAAATGATTTTTTTATAAATCAAAAATAAAAATGTTTAAAATATTAAATACGTGCGTCCCTGCTCAATAAAGTTTAAGATTCTGATGAAACTTACGTGGAGCAACCTCTTTAAAAAAAAAAAAAAAAAAAAAAAAAGCTGTCCAAGCATTACGAAAATATACGTACGTGCATCTCTGTTTATAAAAACCATGAATTCGCCCCTGAGATATTCTCAAAATTTATATGGGGTCATCAGTAAAGAATTCTCTTTCAAGCAAAATAATAATAATAGTAAATCGAAACCGATCAATGTGTTACGAAAATATACTTAAGCATACATAAATATATAATAATGAAATGCATTAACGACACACTGTGTTATAGACTATTCAGGCCTATACATACTCGAGTGTATTACTTCATATGTTAAAAAGAAAGAAAGAAAGAAGCAGCAAATGTAGTAAGCAATATTGGCTTGTTCAAGCTTCAAAGTTGTTTAATATGAACTGATATTGCTGTTCCTTTTGCTATTGTAAATATCTTCCTTTGAATTCACTTAGCTTAAGCATTGATTACATTACGTTTATATAATTACTGTTCATACTAAAATTCGCACTTCGTTGAAGATCACTACAAATAGAAGAAAAGTTTGCTTGTGAGATACCAGCGAGCAAGCGCTTGTTAAAAGTTCAGCTGCCTCTCGTTGGCCACGTCTGCGATCAAGATGACGTCATGCGCCAGAGCGACAAGAAGTAGTAGCACTGCATTGCATCCACCTTGTAGTCTTTCCACCATGGTATGATACATTCGCAAAGTGACCCCTCGGGATTCATGTAAAAAATTTTTCAAATGCGAAGATTTCCGTACCCCAATGTGTATTGCACTAATTATAGCGGCCCATACGCGTAATTTGCATATTTATGGGCCTTCATATATCCGGAATTCCATACACTACTGTAACGATCGGACACAAAATTGCTTTTAGTTTCTCTAGATGTAACTGAACATGAACGTAGGCACATGCAAAACAAATTTGATCAAGTACTGCTTCTCTGACACGTTATCCATCCCGGCCGCCATCTTGGATCCGCCATATTAGATTCAACTTTCGTTTTTTCAAATGGGAGTGGGTGTAAGTGATACATCAAATTCATGTACAATTTCCTCGGAAATTCACTGGTGTAGAGAGTTTTACCGTAGATTGTACTCAGTGGTGTATTTAAGGGGGGTTTCCTTGCTTAAGCTCCCCCCGAAATTTTATTTACTATTTTAAAGTAAATGAAATATCTTGCAGAATTTTCACATTTCCAGGAACAAACTTAGCAAATCCCCCGAAACCAAATCGTAAATATGTCACTGCTTGTACCGTGTATTGCGTATTAAATGTCAGGCACTTCACCAATATTGAAGCGAATAGAAAGTTGTGCAGGGCCCCGTGTGTATATGTAATCTTTTACGTAATTTTTCGCTGACAAAATATTCTCTGGACTTACATACATACAGACACACAGACATCAATACGAAAATGATACGTCTTCATAACATGGAAGTAACAACAATCACTCACAGAAATGTAATAATATTATGACACCAATATTGTAAAGTGTTTGTTTTTGATTTTTGATTTTTGAGTAAATTGATTTGATTTTTCAACATCAAAAACGTAAGCGTAACTGATATTACTCTGCAATTTATAAAATTAAATGACACAAAAGAGAACTAAAAAGCATGCTCTCAATAACCAGCAGGTCCACTACTCAAGTTGACATTAGGGTTGCCAACTCTGAAAAAAAAAAGACAGCACCCCCTCAAAATTCCGTATGATATAGGTCTAAGTGTGAAGTATCTCTGTTCGGATCCATCCATGGGAAAGAAATGTACTATCGTGAACAAAATTGCATTCACCTGTATTCTGCATATCCTAAGTACATTCACTAATAAGCTTAATAGATATATTGTGCGATAAATGAGAAACTGAAATCGGCGTTGATCATTTTATTGCATTTACCAGTAACTGCCACTTCTTTAAAATTTTCGAAACAGATGAACAAAAGTATACTAATCTTTACGTGACAATTATTTTGAATTTGGAAAATGAAATTTATTCTTTAAACATATACTTCAACTACAGGAAATTGCTTTTGGAAGTCATTTTTCACTCTCAATAAAATTCCTTGGAAGTAAATTTCAAATTTTCCATGATACAGTCCCTATCATCTCTAAAATTATTTAAAGAGATGGGCAAAATATATTAATCGTTGATAGATGGTGAAAGGTGAGAGTTTTGGATTTTCACAATGAAAGTTACTTTTGAAATCTATAATTCGAACTAGATGAAATTGCTTGGAACTTGATACAAATTTGAAAGAAGAAAAAGGTCATACAGGGGCTGGTAAGAAGTTTGAACCGGTTACCGGCTTTAATCAAAATATCAGTTTTCCGGCCAGGCTGGTGAAAAACCAGTCAGCTGGCAACCATAGTTGACATTTGGCTAAAACAATGTGCACTTGCCTATGTTCAAATTGGCAACGTGTGGAAAGGATGGAATGTTTAGTATTGCAGAGCGAGAGAAATGCGCCACTATAATTGGCTGAACGTGAAGTTGCCATAGAAACAGTTCTTCTTGCCTCATTGTTATGAGAACGTGCAGGAAGGAAAAAAAACAAACAAAAAAAAAACAAACAAAAAAAAAAAACAGGAAAGCAACTGTCAGAAAGGACGAGTTGTATCAAATAATTCGCATTAACTTATTATAAACATTTCAAAAGTGTCGAGGATTATAATTTCTTCGATTTATTTAAAACTAGCTAAAGTACCTGTTTTTCGAATATTTGTAGGTAAAGAAATGATTAAGTTAAAGAAGGAAGACCAACTCCTTCAGTGTAAATTTAATATATAAACAGCGGACACGTTGCCCATGCCAATATGAGCGTAATAAATCAATAAATAGCGTATTGCAGGGTTTCTCAACTTGGAGATCGCGACCCCTTACGGAAATCGCGAGAGGGTTTCGTGCGGGTCGCGAAGATAAGCGGAAGAGATAAATATAGTTATAATCTAATATCGGAAAATATTTTTAAATATTATTTTAAATTTTGTTCTGATAAGCATATTTTTATTTTTATAGATACCGTTAAGAACAACAACAAAATGTGTCTACTTAAACATTTTCAACAGGTGAAGACTTGTTTAAAAATCAATTTAAATGAAAGAGGTATGATATGAAACTAATGAGAACTGCATATTGAAATACCAGAAAAATACAAATGCAACAAAATCTGCATATTGAAATACAATTAAAATTGAAAGCTAATGAGATACCTGAGCATGGTGTGATTTCACTAGCGCGTCAATGTCCGGTTATATTGAAAACCCCACATAATTTTATTACAAACTAGAAATTATAAGAGGGTCGCTGGCAAGAGGATGTGAAAATGGTGGTTGTGATAGGATTTAGATCGGCAACCACTGGCGTCTTCGGTGTTGCATCCGTCAGTTCAAGGACAGGCTGCCATGTCATTTCTTGCCTAAATTTGGGCTCAAATGTTAATGGGACTGTTACCAACCAGCGTAGCGATCCCAAAAAACTATAGATTCGACTTGTAATATCTGTCATTTTCGACATTATTTTTCAAGCCATCCCCAACTTACCATGACGATGGAGCTAAAGTTGGACTTAGATAGTGATGGGTGTTAACATGTTGAAAATTTCATGGGTAACTGTTCCTTCTAAATATTACTTAGACCCTATGCAGTTTCATCTACTTATATCAGTAGCTTATTTTATAAGCCTAACGACATCTAAACTTTATCATATGTAAACAATTTATACTAAACAAATCAATACCAATTAGCTAACACCAGACGTGCACTTTAATATCATTTTGTATTCCCACAACATATGTATAAAATTTAGATATAAGAGGCAATACATTTTATAACTGTAAAAGCTTCAAAAACTACAATATAAACAAGCACAATACGTACCCTTCTTTTTCTTCTTTTAATAACAATTTTACATTGCAATGATCTGATAAGTATTATTTCAATTAACACGTCTTTCCAATCTCCCAACAATGGGTATGTTATTATTCATCTCAGCGAGTGGATCCGCGGTGGCACAGTGGTAGAGCGTTCACCTCCGCTGCTTAGGGTCCCTGGTTCGATCCCAGCTCGCGCCGTGTAAACTTTGTGATGGACAAACAACGTGCTCGTGGGTTTTCTCGGGATTCTCCCACTTTCTTCATTTCATTCATTTCTCATTATCACCGTCTCCTTTAGCCTAACCGGCATAATCGTGGGACGTAAAATTTAAAGCCTTCATTTCATCTCGGTGACCCGAAAGCTCTGAATTTGATATTAATGTGGTGATTCTGGACATGTTATTTTTAACGTCTCCCGACCCCCATGAACATGGGACCTAAAGTTGGACTCGAACGGTGGCGGGAGTGTTACTATTCATCTTAGCAACTCCGAAACTATGAATCTGACACTAATATCGATCATTTTGGACATCTTACTTTTCAATCTTTCCCAATCCTTCCCATGACAAGGGGGCAAAAGTTTCACTTGAACGGCATCGAGAATTTTACTATTCATCTCAGCGACCCCGAAGACTATAAATTTAACATTAATACCGGTCGTCTCAGATATTTGTAATCTTCTTTTATGCATACATTTCGACTATCTGTAATTTCCTCCCACCGTGCCGAAATTTAAGAAAAGATTTTCATAGGCGATCAAATCTGTTATGATAGACAGAAAGATACACACATTATTATAAAAGCAGAATAAATCCTTTTACAAGAATGTAAAACGTGTTAGTAAAACGTAAGATCTAGCAACCTTAATTAGGACTGAGGGATCTGAACTACATTTGCTTCTACCGGCATGCGAACCCAGAATCACCCACAAAAAATGTTTGACTCTATATTATTCAAGGAATGAGAGAGATGGTGCTAAGGTGTCCCATCTTGGTCTTCTAGCCACGATCGCCTCTAGGCCTGTTTAGCAAAAGACAAAATGCATCGAAGAAGTGGGGTAAAGCTTTTATGTAGATTAACCTTGTGGACACTACACGTGTATGCAAGAATATCCTCGTATGAAACTCATTGTTGCATCGTGAAGGTACTAGGAAAAAATATTAATTGCCAAATAACCAATCACTTACGTAGTCATCAGAACGCAAAACTTTTGTCCTCTGAAAGACCTCAAGGCCATCAATATACTTTTTATTTATTTAGAAAAACAACACAACAGGCTTAATGCCTAGTTATAGAGTCGTATAATACATACGTAGCATAGAAACTTCTACCGTAACTTGCCTATTTCGTCAGAGAAATGCCTGACATTTTTTAAATATTGAAAGCGGCAAAATTTTCCGTGCTTGTTCTAGAATGTCTTTTGTTTAATCAATTAGAATTCTGGTCCTTTTTTAAAAATGAATGATTTCCATTAAAAAATCATTTACAGATAAATAATTTATTTTTTAAATAAAGGAAACTTGTCCTATCAAACTGAATAACATAACTCCATATCATTTTATACTCTAAATTCTTTCTCAGAAGCGGAAGAACAATTGAGGTGGAAATTCAAACCGGTTCCCAGAGGGAGCCACAAGAGTTTTTGACAGCGTTTGAAGACCTACATGACATAACACCATTTTTTTTCTTGATGAAACGAATCCTCTCATGTTTTATCAGTAGTCAGTTGAAGAACGAGTTTATTGTATTTTAATTTTCCTTTTGTTTTTAGTTCTGACGAAAGACACATAAAACATAAAACTTGTGAAATGGTTAACGTAAAAGGAAAGAGAAGAAAGAAAAAAGAGAGAAGAATTAAAACGAGCAGTCAGCAGGCTTTTAAAAAAAATCAAAGCGGCACCAGAAGAAAAACATCCTACACGTAATTTTCGTATCATGAGCTATTTTGGACACGACAGGCTACTATTATGAACTATTCCCAAAAATTAAAAGGTCAATATATTTACCAGGCTATAATTATTTTAAAATTTGTTATGGACCGATGCACGTATTCCGAGTTTTGATTGACTCCCGAATTCACCCTTGCATACTCTACTGAACGCTCTGATAAAATCTTCGGAACGCAGACTTGTCCTGTAATTTGAGGACTTTTAGTTCACATTGTTTGTTATTCTTAAATTTAAAACATTTAATTGCCTAGAGATCGATAGATCACGTCATAACAATGTCATACCAATTGGCAATACTGTTACAGGTGTCGCGAGAAGAGTCACTAATGAATGCATGGCTTACCTAATACGACACTGATCTGCTATGACATCAAATTACCTTACCTTACCTTACAGTTCTACAGCCCTGGGTGGGCTTTGGCTTCATTCACCAGGCGCCTCCATTCTTCTCTGTTCTTTGCTTCTCCTTTCTAGTTCTTAACTTTCAGTATTCTCAGATCCTTGTTTACATCCTCGTACCATCTTTGCTTTGGTCTACCTCTTCTTCTCGTGGAAAATATCTTTTCATGTAATATCTTCTTTGCTAGTTGTCCTTCTTCCATTCTTTCTACGTGTCCCGTCCAGCGCAGCCGTTGCTCTTTTATAAACCGTACAATATCTTCTCCTCTTAAGATATTTTCTATTTTTTTTTGTTGGTTCTGCTTCTCTATTCGTTATTTTTCTCTGATTGGACCGAAAATCTTTCTAATTATTTTCCTTTCCAATATTCGTAGTTTTTCTTCGTTTTCTTTAGATAACGTCCATACTTCTTCGCTGTAAGTGACTATCGGTCTAATTGTCGTTTTGTAAATCTTCATCTTGGTTTGCTTGCCAATGCTTTTGTTTTTGAGTATTTGAGTATGACATCAAATTAGTTTTATTATTTCATGCCCCTTCAAAATTCCGAAGAAAAAATATGTTTTTGTAGAAAAGTAAGGACTTGATACACTGATGTTCGAAAGTAAGAGGTTATCACATATTTCGTAACGCAGCAAGGGTGTGTCGGCATTGCGTTACGAAGTGTGACAGGGGAAGGAGGAGGTTTACGCAGGCCCGTATCAAGGGGATCTAGGGGGACCGGGCCCCCCTAAATTTTTGCTGGCCCCCCTAAAATTTTCACGGTAGGCTTGCAAATGAAGTATAACAGGGTCATAAACTATAATATGGTTCAATCGGGCCTCCCTAACTTCAGCCGGTCGGTCCCCTCTACATTTTTGGGCTGGCTACCGGCCAGGACACCTTTGTTACGTAAGACATTTTTTGTTGTAGTTTTTTAATTTTTACTGTGAAGTTTATATGCAATTTTTTAAACAAATAATTTTATTCAGTTCTTTTCTTTTGTATGAACAAATAAATAAATATTTGTATTGTTTTGGGAAATTGAAAACATAAAACCTATATAAAATGATTCATACAGAAGGAATTTGAAGACGCTACTAGACACCAGCATGACTGGTGACGAATCCTGCGTGTATTACAATACAATAAAGCTCTGTTTTGTGGTTATTGCCGCAATGCATTTACGGTACACGCTTTTCTGGAGTTAGTTGTTAGCGATCGTAACTACCGCTTGAAAATACCCACGCGCACTCGTATTCTGATTTCTGAGAATATTATTCAAAAGTTTAGATTTCAATCATTACCCACTCTATTCTTTTAAGGAGTTTCGCATGTGAAATAGAAGAAACTATTTTTGTTAAATAATATTTTTCGCGACGGAACGACCCACGATTTGCAGAACAAAATAACGTTAGAAACTGAATTCGTCGGCTATTCATCTTGTACTGACTAGGGATGATTCCATATCAAGACCATGTACCTGGAGAAAACCTATATATCGTCTGAAAGCTCTTGCCATGAGAGGTACGAAACCGTTTTCAAATCACGGGTAAACCCGCAACCTGACTCTATATGGGGCCAGTTTGTTGCTGTTTGTGACCCTATGTATTGTATATTCGACAGAAATAAAAACGAATGTTTGGATGCGTCGCACGTAAGCCCCTGAGCACATCATGTTCCTGTTTGGTTCACTGCTAGAACGTGACTCGGGCAAGGGTTTGATAATATCATTTTGCACAAAAACTACTCATTTCGCCAGTGTTACCAGTGTTATTTTTCTTATTTTTATACTTCATTGGCAACACTGACAAACTGGGTCCTTAGAAGGGAAATATGTCTGAAGTATATTTTCTCTACTGACGAATAATGTTTATACTACGTTTCATGGATATACATCCAGTGTTACAGAAACCATCTGCCACGTTGTATTTACAATTCGTTGGCAACACTGACGAAATGGGTACGTTCGGGTGCAAAGTGATATTATCAAACCTTTGCCCGAGTCACGTTCTAGCAGTATACCAACAGGAACATGATGGGCTCAGGGGCTTACGTGTGATGCATCGAAACATTCATTTCTACTTCCTGTCGAATATGCCATACATAGGGTCACAAACGTCAAGCAACTGACCCCATATAGGGTCATATTACGGGTTTGGCCGTGATTTGAAAACGGTTTCGTACTTCTCATGGCAAAAGCTTTCAGACGATATATAGGATTTCCCCTGGTACTTGGTCCCGGTATGGAATCATCCCTAGTGAGTGTTTTGCTTTTTGGATATGGACATCACTTTCTGACACTGATTTAATACAAGAAGAATTTGAAAAGGGTGAATTGAAGTTCAAAGTCCAAAGAAGATGCTCGAAAGCTTGTTCACAAATGATATGCTCCTGCTTCTCGACGTGTGCAACCATATCGAATGTGTGGTCGACGAGGAAGAGAACTCTTTTGCATCCTAGACACTAGCAAACTTCAAATACAGGAAACATCTTGGATCCGGAAGAAGAGGTCGTGTCATTTCTTTAGATCCTGTTCCACCTGCATCTTACGGGAGTACTTCCTTCTTGCCAATCATCGTTCACGTAAAGAATGGGTACGATCTCCTTGGGAAAACGACAACATGTAATATCGAAGAATTAAGACTGGTTAATTAAACAAACTTATGGAGTTAAAATATTATTACCCTACTACACTGTTTTAAACTTTGATTTGTTGCCGAAAAAAAAAAAAACACCACGAATTTGTTCAGAATCCAAGCATTTTGTAATAAAAAGTTCAGCCATTAAAATTAGTTTTTTTATGGTAATAACCCCCAGAATTAGCAAAATTGGTGAGAAACAAAAATCAGAAAGCTTTACGTGACAAAGAGTTCGTCCCTGCGTTACGAAGTATGACAAGGGAAAGAGGGTAAAATTGGTCAAAAATAACGTTACCTAATATGTGAACGGGCCTAAGAAAAGTAAGAAATTTCGTTGATTTATTCAATCCGAAAGTGTTCCATATTTTTTTTTTAAAAAATATATGAACTAGGGATGGCCATTTCCGGAAAAAGAGTTTTCCGGTTTCCGGAAATCACATTTTCCGTCTTCCGTTTTTCTGAAAAATTTTCCGTCTTCCGTTTTCAATTTTCCGTTTACCGTTTTTCCGGAAAATGTGGCCATCCCTAATATGAACCCTGTCATAGGTAGCATATTCCTTTGGAAATCACCGGAAACGAATGATAGTGGATATACTGGCGGAAGTACATTATGTTTGACCCATGCATTGCTCATTGGTCTGCTCGAGCTACCGGTATATAATTTAATTGGTTTTCCGGTCTGATGTCTTCACGGCCTATCTCGGTAAAATGTCACAAAATTCATCATAAATATACCATCATGGTCTCATTAAAACTTAATTGATTTATCAGTTAGTCTACTTTGCAGCCGATGACTGCAATGAACTTGGAAAATGGTTGAACGTAAACTCTGAATTAACAAACTTGTTGTATTCCTCCACTGACTAACATTACTGCTCAGTCAATGGCCTTATCGAATGAAATTAAGCAGTAGACCATGACAACAAGAGAACCTCCCCTTCTCTTCTCACGAGGACTTGTATTACGTAAAAGTTACTCAAGCCATCAACTTGAAGTGGTGATCCATAAACCCGTACGAGTTTGTTTCAACTGCGCGAGTAAAAGTATCAGGATCATTGGTTTAAGATTCTGGACATAGCATGTATTGACAGCATCATGGTCTTTCTTCTCACAAGAAACTGATTTCACTTGTAGTATTTGTTGTCCTCTTGGAAGGGGAAAGGTTTTGTTCAGCAGACGGAATGACCAACATAACAACCGATCTTGAACGCACTGTCAAAGGATCGAGTTACGCTTAGATCTAATTCACTATACACGAGGAGCTGTAATAAAAAGTTGGAAATCCATCACCACATAAAAACTTGTTATTGGACCTTATCTTCGATTAATCAATATGATCATCTTGGTATCCTAATGATTGCTAATAAGATCATATCCTTCGACATGATGGACCTGGTAGTTCACGGTAGAGTGTTCATCTCTGGACCTGCAGTTCTCTGGTTCCATCCCAAGCCATGCTAACCTGTGTTGTTCTTTTGTAATCATATACCTGTGTTTATCATCAATCTTTTCTATCATATAATCACGGTACGCCACTGTTAAGTTTATATTTTATTTCACTTCGTTTTGATGTGACATTAGGCGCTACACTTACAAGCAAGGTTTTCCAAGTGTCACACTCCGATTTCCTTCAAACCCCTGCAGTAAGTAAAGGATTCAAAAGTAGGACATGCGTGTTTTTTTTTTTTTTTTATCGGCTAACTTGGGAATGAAGGAGCTAAACACCCTCCTAAACTACGAACATAGGGCAATACGACATCTTTGAAACTTCTGCAGCGAATAAAGAACTCAAAAGTACGACATACGTGTTATTTTTATAAATATATCGGCTTACGTCGGGGATGAAGGGGGTAAACACCTCCCTAAACCGCGAAGATAGGGCAATACGACACCTTTTTAGCAAGACCATAACTAGTTACGCCTTTATAGATACACATTGGCTAATGTTGGGAAACAACATCGACATTTCGAACTAGGTGATATCCTATTCCGTTTTTGTAAACACACTAATAATTGAAGTCCGCTAACGATTACCACGAAGATATATGAGGCAAATGTATATACTTTGTTCTCTGGACTACAGAGGATTTAACTGACATGAATTAAGTAAGAAACACAAACATGTGATAGTGCGTGAAGAACCCTCTTTCAAGAATCTGGTCTAGTCTTGGAATGTATTGGGGTGAGTGGTCAATTCAGAAGACAGCAGTTCACGAATACATCAGAAATCAAGCTTGTATATTTGATCGGCGTAGCTCTGGCATTGCTAAAAGGTGTCGTATTGCCCTATGTTCGCAGTTACGGAGTTGTTTACCTCTTTCATCCCCCACGTTAGCCGAGATAAAAAAAAAAAAAAAAACATATGTCCAACTTTTTGAGTCCTTTATTCACTGCACGAGTTTTAAGCAAATCCGTATTGTGCATTACTAGTTATGGCCTTGCTAAAAGGTGTTAAATTGCCCTATATTCGCACTTTAAGGTGATGTTTACCACCTTCGTCCCGCACGTTGGCCAATGTAAAAAACACCTATGTCCTACTTTTGATTCCTTTATTTACTCCAGAAGTTTCAACCAAATCCGCATTGTGCGTTGCTAGTTATGGCCTTGCTAAAAGCTGTCATATTGGCCATGTTCGCACTTTAGGGGTTGTTTACCAAGTTCATCCCCAGCGTTAACCGATATAAAACCACGTATGTTCTACTTTTTGAGTCCTTTATTCACTGTAGGGATTTCAAGAAAATCGGAGTGTGACACTTGGAAAACCTTGCTTGTTACTTGGATTAATTTTCAGTTGCACTCTATCCACAGCAACTATGCTCATAATTAGTTTATTTATTTATTGAAATATTGGGTTGCAGCGATTGATATATCCTACTGGCGACTTAATTTCAAATAAGTAAACTACAGTACCTGGTTAGTCAAACTACTCTTCGGTTGCAGCCACACTTTTTTCTTATTGCTCAACCAATGATTTTATTCCATAATGAAAGAAGTCTGGAATCTCGATCGGTCATTACAGAAGTTCTTCCCTGCCAAGAACTGATAAAGATACCGCACAGAGAGAAAACTCAACTGTATGTAGAAAAAAAATCCGTAGATTCCGGCTGCAAGTGGCCTTCCTGGCGCTGCTCTTCCCGCGGGACGAGAACTATAACCCTAGAAAATAAGTGTAGTAGTGCAGATTCTCTGGACTGTGTGGTGTCTGTATACAGCCACATAATGTCAGTCAAAGTAGATCATGATTTTCTGCATCCTGCACGAAGCAACGGAAGACACACATGATTTCCATCTATTTGCGGCTGTACAGATTGGTCCTGGCAAGCAACAGATATGTACGTAGCCTGGTACAGAAAACCTTGTATGTGATACAAAATCCTAATAAATTTCTCTTCTCCGAATTTTCTAGTTTAAAAATCAACTTTTTTTTTGTTTGATGGTAATTAGTGGAGAGGTGTCAGGAGAATATGGTAGATGAGGAAGGGTTTCATACTGAAACACATGGTGAGTCTTTTGACCATGCTTTTATGTATGCTTTGAAGCAACAGGAGGATATCATGTACACTCATGTCCAAAATTATTGTCGCATGTCTATAAATATATTGTAGGATATAATTTGATAACAAAATCACCCGGTATTTCTTATAATGTTAGTATGTGTATAATCGGCAGAGACATGTATGTGGCAAATTTCATGTCAAAAGAGCAGTAAATAAGAACAATAAAAGAAAAATAAAACTTTCTTGTCCATTTAGCAATATTTTCTTTTACTCATTCTAATTTTCGTATTTATAATTCTTTTCCTATGAAATTTATCACAAATATACATTTCCCGATTATCCACACAGTATCAGTATTAAAAGTACCTTGCAAAATCATTATCAAATTATATTCTTACAAAAAGACAGTTATAGATATGCGACAATGATTTTGGACATGAACATACATTGATTATCGCTGGATGACTGCGGACAAGTTTGTGGTGCATGTCATGAAGTTTAGCACTATAGCAACTCACAGTAACGGTTTCGTCTCGACGGAGAAAAACATGATGGATCACTCCCAGCATGGATCACCATACCAGCAAATCACCGGACCCTAGAGAAAGTGCTCGTTAAATGAAATAAAACACTTTCAGTTTTACGTCCTGCGATTATGTCGGCTAGGCTAAAGGAGACGGTGATGATGTGAAATGAATGAAATAGTGGAATAAAGAAAGTGGGAGAAAACGGAGGAATCTCGAGAAAACCCACGAATAGTGTATTTGTCTACCGCAAAACCCACTTGGCGCGAGCTAGGATTAAACCAGGGACCCCACATACTAGAGGTGAACGCTCTACCACCGATCCACTGTGCCCCCCAAAAGTGCTCGTGTTATTGCATAGGATTAGGCATTCAACCTGCAATTGCGTTTCGGCGGCTCCATGCAATCAGTAAGGTAAACAAATTAGACTCATAGTGCTACGTAAGCTGAAACGGGCCGACAAGAATCATCGCCATTTGGAAAGTGCTGTCCTCTGAATATAAAAAATAAACATGAAATTTTTCTGCATTTCATTGTCACTTTTGATGGAAAATAGATCTCTTACGACAAATCATAAACGATCAGGACAGTAGTTCGATCGTGCTTAACGTTCAGGACGGTTTCCTACATCACTTCTTCACCGCAAATCACACCATCCGATCATCAAGAAAGTTCTACCCTCTGAAGAGGTAATCGATATATTATAAGAGGTGAAGTCAGGAGGAGGAAACGGAAAACAGAGACAGATATTGTGCGTCACAAGATAACATATATTCAGGGTTGTTTCTATAAAATTTTGTCCGGAGAGGGAGGAATAAACATGTGAGGGGCTTCTCTGGAACACTATTTGCTAAAGAACGTGCTCTGCAGAAGTGTGACAAATAATCGCAATGTAATTTATTTTAGCGCCGGAGGCGGTCGTTCAACTCTAGAACTGGAGGATCAGAGAGGAGGTCTTGTCTACAAAAAACGCTGAGTGGACCGCGATCAACCAAACCAAGGAGCTTCTGATGCTGGAAGTGAGCGCTCTGCCACTAACCACTACGCCCCATTTTTTAATTATTATTTTTCTTTGACTATTAAACATGATATAGGTGAAAACTTATATAATTAAGCCTCAAACCTTCAAAAATAAATGCAAACGTCCTTGGTGGTTTTGTGCCGGACATTTACTTTATCACGAATCTTTTCATTGCATTCCAGCGTTCCAGCAGGAAAAGAAAAAGATTTAAAACGCGATAAACTTGAACTGCAACGACGTTTCTGGAAGATTCTGTCTTCTAACACGAAGAACTTGTCAGCTGTCGCTCACAGCACGTAATGTGTTTTATGAGAAGGAAAAGACCAGAAGAGCTCACAGTCTAAATCAAGGACGTCATTGCGATTCTTGGAACTTGTCTGCAATTAAAAAGAAAAAGAAAAAGAAAAAGAAAAAGAACTCATGATATTCCTTTAGTAAAAACCGGTTCTACAATAGATACAAGAAAGATATGAGATTTTGCTTTGAGGCATTACAATATTTGTTCATGTTAAGCGTATTTGGTGTTTTGTGATGTAATGAAAGCGTTGACATATACTATTAATTACAGTAACCAATTAAGCTAATGCGTTAATGTAGAGGGTGTTCCAATCAGACCGACATTTTTTTGAATGTGCACGTTTTTCCGGTTTGTGTTTAGAAACAGCTTCTCATGCGGTTCATAATCACGGATCACTACACAGGCAAGTAACTGCGTTATCATTGTCAAAATTTTACTGCATAATGTAGGAGGAATTTTTAAAGAAACAGTTCCCAAAAAAACGTAGTAACCACAATTGGTCTCTGAGTTCTCTAGAATTCTGCCACCATGCAATTTATCTCTTTAGAGTTTCATTTGAGTGTTTATTTGTTTATTGGAATAAAGTGGTTCTTTTTCAGCACTGAAGCTATATGAGGCGTAGACCTACACTAATTCTTTGGAGTCAGATTTAAATGCCCTATTTTAAGAATAGAGATCAGATTTAAATTCTTTAGAGTCAGATTTAAATGCCCTATTTTAAGAATAGAGATCAGATTTAAATTCTTTGGAGTCAGATTTAAATGCTCTATTTTAAGAATAGAAATCAGATATAAATTCTTTGGAGTAAGATTTAAATGCCCTATTTTAAGAATAGAGATCAGATTTAAATTCTTTGGAGTCAGATTTAAATGCCCTATTTTAAGAATAGAGATCAGCTCTATTTTAAGAATAGAGATCAGATTTAAATTCTTTGGAGTAAGATTTAAATGCCCTATTTTAAGAATAGAGATCAGATTTAAATTCTTTAAAGTCAGATTTAAATGCCCTATTTTAAGAATAGAGATCAGATTTTAAGCAAACATGGATTCTTCAGATCAAGAGAAAGGCGTTAAGCGTCATTGCAGAATATTGGACGGCAATTATGTGAAAATTTAAAGCAAACTATTGTTCATAATGAAAACAGAACTTTCAATATGTATAGTTTACACTAAGATTAAAATATTATCACTTCTGGAATAACTCATATCGTTCAATAAGGGAGCAAAACTTTCACTAATTACAGGCTTTCGAAATGTGTGTCTGGAGAAGGATCGATAACATTTGATAGATAGACAGAAAAAAAAAAAACTACAAAGTTTTGATAAAACAATATTGAATGTTTAAAAAAAGAGGAAGAGAGAATAGTTAAGAAGTTATGGAAACAGAAACTCATTCTGAAAGTAATAGTAGAAGGTAAAAAAAGAGGAAGATAAAAACGGTTAGTCGTATTAATGGACGGTATTGAAATAGATGGAAATAAGGATGGCGAATGGAGATAAGGGGAAGATCAGTTGTTGGTGTGTGCATATCCAACATACTACCTGGTTGTGGCAGTTCAGTTACACCGTGAACTTGCGTAAGAACAGAGTGAACATGGAGCCTCCACAGAGTGTCATAAGGGCGTGTGTGCTGTACGAGTTCAAACTGGGGTCAAACGCTGCTGCAGCGGGACGGAAGATATGCCAAGCCTTTGGTGAGGGTATCGTGATTACGCGGACAGTGCAGCGGTGGTTTAACAAGTTTAAGGACGGTGAAGAAACACTCGAAGACGCACCACGTGTCGGAAGACCAACACGTCTACAAAATGAAGATCTTCAGACAGCAATTGAGGCGAACAATGATCAGACATATTCATTCATATTCATATCGTCTTTATTGCAGAAACTTCAGAGGACATCTAAAGCATTACAATCGTCAGATCTTAAAGTTACAGATTAAAATGCATATACAATATTTACAAAAGGAAAAAATTGGATACATAATATTTACAAATATGGATACAGAAAAGAAAGAAAGAAAAAAATATATAAAGATATAACTGTAATACATATCAATTGTAATTCCAATACAAAGAATAACGATCACAACACAATACAATAGATAACTACTCGTACTATGCATGTCTATTTATTTCTCTCATAGTTCTTCAATTTTTCACTTTAATTGCTTTGTAATTTCGTAAAACTCTTCTATATCATATATTGGATTATCTAATAAGAGTGATTTGAGTTTACTTTTAAAAGTACCCACTTCGGTATCTCTCAGTGCTTTTGGGAGAGAGTTGAATAATTTTGCGGACGTGCCAATAAAACTCTTTTGTGTTTTGGTATAATTGTAATACACTGCCATTATATTATCTTTGTATCTTGTGTTATATGAATGATACCTGGAATGTTCAGGGAAGTTACCTCTATTCTCTTTTACATACATTAAACATTGAAAAACAAAAATAGCAGGAAGAGTCATTATTTTGAGTAGCTTGAAACTAGGTTTGCAGTGACTACGAGAAGGAAGACTACATAACAATCTGACAGCTTTCTTTTGCAGCTTTAGAAGCTTATAAATGTTACTAGATCCACCCCAAAGAATAGTACCATATGATAGAAAGCTGTGGATTTGGGCAAAGTAAACAATTCTTAAAATTTTCAAACTAACACAACTTCTTAATTTTCTCAACATGTATATTCCCTTTGTTACACTAGCTGCCGTGATTTCAATGTGATTATACCAGTTTAATTTTGAATCAAGTTCAAATCCCAAAAATTTAACTGTAGAATATTTTTCTGTGTAATCTAGATTGTTATATGTAACATTAAGATCTTGTATTTTACTCAGGTTTAAACACAAAAGGTTTGCAGTACACCAATCCTCAACTACGGTTGTTATATTTTGGGTTAATTGTTCTCTTTCAATAATTGATTTAGAACTTACACAGACTCCAAAGTCATCAGCGAAAAGATAGCCTTTAGCGGGAATAGTAGCTACTTTGGGAAGGTCATTGATATAAATAAGGAATAAAATGGGACCCAGAACAGATCCCTGTGGTACCCCAGAACCCACTTGTAAGTATTTGGAGTTCGAATTATGGAATTCTACTTTTTGATATCTGTCTGATAAATATGATTTTATAAGGTTTAACGCATCATGTTGAAAACCGTAGTATTTTAATTTACTTAAAATAATCTTATGAGATACCGTGTCGAACGCTTTTGACAAGTCATAAAATCTAACTTTAGTAAAGTATTTACTTTCTAAACTGTCTAAAAGATCTTTAACTAAAGAAGTTGTTGCTTTAATTGTACCTAATCCTTCTCTATACCCAAATTGGGAGCTACTAAACAATGAATTACTCTCAAAATATTTAACTATTTGATCATTGAGTAATATTTCAACAAGCTTGGCTACTACAGGGATTATAGATATAGGTCTATAGTTGTCACATTCTGAATTATTGCCCTTTTTGTGTACTGGAATTACTTTAACATATTTTAACATATCAGGAAATATCGACTCTAATATGCAACTGTTGACAATGTGTGTTAAAGGTTCAGCAATAAAATGTATGTCACTTTTAAGTATAATAGAATTAAGACCATATACATCACAGGTACTACTATTTTTCATCTTCAAAATTGCTTTTTCGACGTCCTTAACAGTTACTAATTTGAAGCTAAAAGTACAAGATGGTTGAGGAATAGAATTCAGATAATTATAAAAATTTCTACTAGGAGTTTTTGCCTTAATCTTCTTTACTATTTCATTTATTTTATTAATGAAAAAATCATTCAAATCTGTAGCAGTAATTGAAGTAGGTTCATTTTCATTTTTCCTAGTTAAATTGCATTCCCTTCTTACAATATTCCACATGGCCTTACTTTTGTTTCCAGCATTATTTATTAGTGAGTCATTATTTTTTATCCTGGTCTCTTTCAATAACTTCCTAAATTGCTTTTTATATATTATATGAAGTTCTTTAAATGACTTATCGCCAGTGCTTATGTAGAAATCATAATACGTGTTACATATATCTTTAACTCGATCTAGTTCTATGCTTTTAACTTTGTTTGCTTTAGGCATCGTCGATTTGTCTTTTAATGGCTTTAAGGGAAATGCAGTCTCAGCTGCGTAAATCAATGAATTTAACAAAAACGTAATTTTAAAATCAACTGAAGGTTCTAAATACATATTGGTCCAATTAACGTTACTTAAAAGATGTCTGAAAGTAACTTTACTATCATCAGTGATGTTGCGTACCAGTCGCTTAGTATGAACTTGAGGAATAGAACTAGAGTTTTTGTACCTGTCATTTTTCGTAACAATTAAATCTAAGCTACCTATTACTGGCCAATGGTCTGAAATCCAAGTTTTTATCACATAACAACCCATACTACTACTACTGTTAGTAACAATATTGTCTATGCAACTCCCTCCATTAGGTGGGTTAGGTCTAGTCACTTGTGTTGTTGATATGCTTAGGCCGAAAGAGGATATGACATTATTTAAGTCTTGGCACTCTATACTTTCTCTTTTTCTAAAATCAACGTTAAAATCAGCACACAGAAATATTCTACAATTGTATTTACAAACATATTCTAAGATGCAGCTTAACCTATCTAAAAATAAATCAAAGTTCTTATTCACTGTATTTGGTCTGTACAAGGAAATGATAATTACTTTTAAATTTACAAGGTATATAGCTGTTACTTCAAATTCCATCTCAACTGAAAATCCCGTAACACCATCTAATCGTTTATAATCTATACCATTTTTTATATAAATTAAACAGCCACCATGTTGTCTTGAGGGTCTACAGTAATAGTTTGCAATGTTGTAGCCGTTAATATTGTGAAGTTTAATCTCGTCATAATCAAGCCAGTGTTCTACCATACATATCACATCTAAACTTATATCCAAATCTTGTATAAAACTGGCTGCTGAGTGAAATTTATTGGAGAGACCTTGTACATTCCAATGCAAGATGCTAAACTTATTATTAAGTTCTATTTCATGCTCATTTAATTTTTTCTTGTCAAGATCTAATTGTTTGAGGTTCTTACTCTTTGTCTTTACTGACCGATCAGAGTTAAAACAAGCTGAGCCTATTTGATCGGTCATACAAGTTAGTTTTTTTGTAAGTTTACTGAAGCTTGCTCATCTAAAGATTCTTTAGGCCAACCAATTGGAATAATGTTAGAAACAGTAGACATATTAGAAGTTATTGATTTGTTTACAATGTCAATGATCTTGTTAGTTACATACATTTTGCCTAATCTATTAAGATGCATGCCATGTGAAGTATGATACCTTTTTCCTAATCTACTTATATCTACAAATGTAACATTATTGAAATATTTACAAAGTTTGCGCATTTCTTCATTCGTTTTCTGCACTTCCAAGTTAACACAAGACCAAGTGGTCAAATCATATCGATGAGGAACAGATACAACAATAACATTTGAGCCTCGTAGCTCATTAAGTTTTCTCCGTAGTGCTGTCATTAGATCTCTCTGTTCATTTCTTCCAATGTCGTTGGTACCAGCTATAAATACAGAGAAGTCATTCTTACCTGAGGGTAGCTTACAGTCTGTTGTTACATCTTGAAATTTGGCGGATGGTTTAATTACGCTTCGTACGGAGTAAACACTTTTCTCTTCGATATACTGTCGTAAATTTCTACCGTGACTATCACAGAACAAGTTAATCTGCGTTTTTTTCATTGATTTTATGTTCACTGTGTTACGAGTACACTTATTCGTTTCCTTGTCGTTTCTGGTATGTACAGAATTTGGGCTCTTTGAGTCTTGAATAGATGAGAACGTGTCTTCTTCAGTTAATACACTGAACCTATTACTAACACACACTGAATATAAATCACCTTCACTAGCGGTATACGTGGTCATTCTTTTGCCTTGCACTGCAGTTTTTACAGGTTCTGTTGGACATCTAGGGGTTGAACGAGATAATGAAAGAACTTGTTTGTCATTGTTTTTTGCATATTCTACTTTTTTCTGTCGTTTCACATTCACTTGGGGATTGAGATTTCCACATGTTTCCTGTTGTAAACGAGGAGGAACTTTATTATTTACAACTTCACTCCACAAAAGTTGATTCGGCCTTGCACTGCTAACATTCGAAGGTGGGCTTTCGTTAGACATTGACACATGAAAGTTTCGCACTTCTGTACTTAATATTTCAATTATTTTGCGTAGTGAGGCTATTTCTTCGTAAAGCTTAGACACTAGTTCAAGATTTACATCAGTACTTGGCACCATACTCCGATCTTCATTTGTTTGCTGTGTTTTGGACATGCAAAATGAGCATACCCAGTTTAGGACATTTTCACTTTTTAGAACGCCACTGCATTTTCCGAGATGAAACGCATTCTTGCATGTGCTACAGTAGATTTTATTTTTCATAACTCTGTTGCACTTATGACATTTAATGTGTTCTTCGAACATATTGTTAGTTTCAACACTACCTGCCATTTTGAGCGATATGGCTTTCTTTCCTAGCAGAGCAAACCCGTAAGAAAATACTTAGATAGTCAGTATTCTAGCGAAAGATGAAAAACCTTTTAACACATACTTATCACTGTGCTTTTACGTAACTATAACACTACAATTTACAGGTTTTCGGATATATTAAACAACTTAATTCAGTAATTATGCCGGAGCTTCTTCACATCACTACTGCAACGGCCGCCATCTTGAAACTCATTCTGTGAGGAACTGGGACTACAATTTAGTGTGAGTGGATAAACCATTCGGAAGCACCTCCATCAACTTGGGAAGCACTAAGGGTTGGGTCGATGGATCCCACATGATTTGACTCCGAGCCAGAAGGCAACGCGAGCAGCAACCATTTCTCCAGTCTGAATCTTTATTGTTTGGAGTGTTTTGCCTAATGAACACAATATATCGCTGACATTGTAATCAATTGTGCTTATTACATACTGCATGCAAGAAGAAAGAAAACACTGATCATACATGAATTAGAAACTGCAACTGGAAGTAGACTCAATATTGCAAACGGTGCGAGATATTGTAAAAAAATAATTGAAAAAATCTTCCCTTTATGATACCCTTTGCCGATTTTTTTTTTTTTTTTTTTATCAAGACGTCTTTCACTTGTATCTGTAAAGGGACATGTACAGAGGTTGTGAGGAATGACAAGGAGATTCATGCTCATGTGTGAATGATGCGCTGTGTAGAGAGCGCAGGTTCAACTAGTACTATATGAAAACATTTGTGTTACTCAAGATTCCCATTCATATTCTTTCTGTTGGAAGATTTCGGACTCGTCTCGTTTCGTCTTGTGAGTAACCACAGTCTGCATAAAGAATAAACGCAAAAGGGAGCGAAAACAGCATTTTTAAAAATTTATTTTGGATCGAGAATCCCAAAAATAGTTTCAATCTAAGCTCTTATTCTTCCACTGCGACCGGAAGTGGTAAATATATCCTACCACTTCCGTTTTAATATTCAATCTTATAATACCGTCATCTCAGAATGCGAAACGAATCTCACTTGTTTTAACATTGTCTTCATTTCCTGTTCAGATTCGGCAACAAGAGCCATATCACGGGCAAAGCGACTAATTAGCTACCACTCCCATTCGCTTCCCAGTAACAAACAGGTGTTGCTACCGTCCATAAATTGTATTGCAAAGTTTTTCCTTCCTTCCTTCCTTCCTTTCTTTCTTTCTTTCTTTCTTTCTTTTTTATGTTGCGAATTTTATCTTCGAGTAACAGCTATTGCTGCCGTCTATATAAATTGTGTTGCAATTTTTTTCTTTCTTTTGTTACGATTTATATCTTCAAGTAATATGTTTGCATACATGTTCTAATGTTCAAATTTTATTACAGTCGACCTTGAGTTGTGAGTTAAGAATCTTTATGATACCCTCACCCCCCGCCCTTCAAAATATGCTTAACTCGACCAGCAACTTCCATAGAATGATCGAATACACCTCTTCCACGAGATAATGAAGTAACAGTTGAATGACACTGCACGTGTTTCTGTCTTTATCAGACTCATCTATAATGCAACCCTCGGAACAAGAATATTGGTGATCAGTAGCAATAATTGCGAATCAGTTGTCTCCTGTTACCGTTGCAATTTTTGTTGCTAAACTATAAATAGCCTTTTGGTGTTACGCCTTGCGTATTATCTAAGAGATAGTAGCTTCCAGCACATCTATTATTTAAAAAATGAAATGAATTATCTAAGTTTTACGTCTCACGGTTATGCCGGCGAGGCTAGAGGGGACGTGATGATGAGAAATGAATAAAATGGTGGACTGAAGAAAATGAAAGGAAGCGAGAGAACCCCGAAAAAACCCTCGCATACTGTATTTGTCCACCACAAAGCTCAGCTGGCTCAAACTGGGATCGAACCAAGTACACACCTATCATTGCTAAGCCTTGTGTACCAAGAGGAAGTACCATTCAGTATATGATCTTAATGCTAAAGCTTGTCTACAACGAATAGAAACTGCCATTCATTATAGTCCAGTAATGCTGAATCTTGTCTACAAAGAAAAAACATCTCAATTTAAGTAATCCTAAACCTTGTTTACCAAGAGCAAGTAAATTTTTCTTACACATGCAGACACGCACCCAGAAAGTTTTGTTAGAAGGGGTCCAAACTTTGTGGTGGGTCAAATACTACAAGCCAAATGCCTATGTAGTATTGAAGGGGTATTACTCTGCACCCGAAAAGACGATAAGTAATTGTAAAATACTTCCATCTATATTTTCAGAAGAAAATGATAGAAATAGATTTATTTATTTATTTATTTATTTATTTTTTTGTAAGAGAAAGAGTATAAGATCAAATTTTCATGCATTCCCTGTTAAGCAAGTATAGTTTTATTGAGAAAGTATACAAATGCATGTTGAGTTGGGAAATTTTCGGGGGAGGGGGATAAGGACCCGTGGGTGTGCTCCCTGCACACATGTTATCAAACCACAAATTTTCCGTCTTATATTAGTTATTGTGTCTTTCTTCATTTTTATCATCTAATTGAACTGTGATTAGACAGTAACGAGTGTTAAAACGACAATCAGAGCTTAGATTCAATGAAAATTATTAACATAAATATCATTAATTTAACAAGAGCGTTTTATTTCACATCAATAAACCATGGTAAATTTCCAAACAATTGGAATTTCTTGTTGAAACCTGAAGTGTATGTCTATAAATAGAAGCCCAAGATCAGAGGTGGGTCCTGTTCTTTGGAGACTGAATTTAAATGAAAAGGTTTCATGTTATCTCTTACACTGCTTCATCTATGGAAATTAATATTGGGATAGAGAACTATAGAAAATTTCCACAATTTCTGGGTTCAGTAAAAGGATTAGAGTCATTAGCGGATCTACACCAGCGTTTCCCAACCGGTGTGCCGCGAGGAAATCGAAACATAATTATTAATTCTATTCCAATCAAATTGCAAGACATTGAGTCTCACATTATATTTGTGAGGAAAAATGTATATTTGTGTTTCACATTACTTGGAGCGTCTACTATGAATCTACAATTTTAAGTTCCATACTGTGTTATTATTCTGTATATTTTTAATGTTAAAAAGTATTTGTTATAATTGTTATCACCATTATTGCTTCTTTATTGTTGCAGACTATTTCGTAACTTTAAATTTTAAAATATTATTGAATCATTTCGAGAAAGCAAACCTGCATACAAATTACCCTCATTTGTGTTTTAAAAGTACAAGAGATTTGTTTGTTCGTTCGTTATTTAGTAATCTTCCTTCTTAGTGAAAGGTTGGATACAGTTTTCGAAAGAGTAAGTGTATTTTTATAAACCTGAGTCTTATATTTCATTGTAATTGTTTTCTATTTTTAAATTAGAATGAAAAATAAGCATAATGATTTATCACGGATTGAAACCAGTGATCGAACCTTCTTGTCTGTGAAAAAAATATCAGTAATAACAGAAAAAATACCAAGGTGTTTTATGTTTACAAATGATAATAATAATAATAATAATAATAATAATAATAATAATAATAATAATAATAATAATAATAATAATAATAATAATAATAATAATAATATCTATATGAGTGTGCCGCGAGAATTCAAGTTATACCTGTAGTGTGCCGCAAGTAGAAAAAGGTTGGGAAATGCTGATCTACATGGATAGTTTGGGTTGGATAAATCGCCTCCTGGAAGATTATTTTAGCTTCAAATAAGGAGTTTAATATCAAATCGGAATTCAGAAGTGTAATATTTTACACATAGATCTATAAAGGATCGCCTTTGGAAGGGCTGGTTGCACCCATAGCTCTTACCGTGGATCCGCCACTGATCAGTGACGAAGTATAATGTACTCTTGAGACGCAAAGTCCATATTTAAGGAAACAGTTTCTTCCTACCTATTATTACCTCTACTGTTTTAAGGGACCGCGGTGGCTCAGTGGTGCCCTCCCTGCTGGTCTAGTGGCTAGCACGTGCGCCTTTGGTGTATGGGGTCCCGGGTTCGATTCCCGGGGGGAGAGCCTTTGTGATTTAATTGTCCTCGATGTTTCTGTGTTCGTGTCCCTGTCGTTCCTAGGTAAAGCCAGTTAATCGAGTAAAGCACGTAAAGCAACTCAAGTGTACTTAGGTCAAGTAAGTTGCTGAGGCACGTTCGGTGGCTTAGTTAACTTTTAGAAAAAAAGTGGTAGAGCGCTCGCCTCTGGTGCCTGGAGTCCTTGGTACGATCATAGCTCTCGCCAAGCGAATTTTGTGGTTGACAAACACCGTGTGCGGGGATTTTCTCGCGGTTCTCCCGTTTCCTCCCACTTTCTTCATTCCAAAATTTCCTTCATTTCTCATCACCATCTCCTTTAGCCTAGCTGGCGTAAGAGTGGGACTTAAAAGTTAAAAGATTCCATTTCATTTATTTGTCAACTGCTTTAGGTCGGAAATGACATATTTCTACCACTTATAATTTCAGTAGAGAGGTAAAGGTTAAGATGGATTCCAAATACTACTGCTATTACTATTACTACTGTTATTATTATTAACAATAATAAAGAAAAAAAATTGTATCTCTGTTCTTAATTCATATCTTTGCTCTATAGATTTGATGATTTGATTTTTAGTTTAGAGTTCCTTTCAGCAGCGAGGCTATATCAGATGTGCACCTGTAGGTTAACGTGGAATCCGAACAACATGAGTTCCAGCTGGGAATTGAATCCGGATCTCCCACGCCAAAGGCGCGCGTACGCTAACCGTTTAGCCACGGAGAAACTCTTTTGCTTTACAGAGGTCAATATATAAAACCAGGAAGGGTTAAAATAGATTTCTACGTCTATCGCTTTTAATAGAGAAAATGGAATTAAAATGAAATCTTTCAGTTTTACGTCCCACGATTATGCCCTTTCGGCTAAGGGAGACGGATGATTACGGCAAGTGAATGATGATACAAGAATTGGTGGAATGATAATGTAGGAGTAATTGGAAGTCTAAGAAAACCCATGGACACGATATTGTTCACCACAAACTTACTTGGCCGGGGATAGAACCAGATGACCTACACATCAGAGGTAAACTCTCTACCACTGATACGTCGTCATCCCCACTTTTAATAGACAGATAAGAACAAAGTGCAAACCTATTTCAGTAACCTTGAATCCATACCAACAAACCACTTATTGCTTGCTATCTACTATCATTTTTGCTGCATGATAGCGAATTTTGAAACCGAAATGACACATATCTACTTCTTCTGGGTTGAATACAGGATCAAGAGACGAGATGCGATCTATTCTTGAGAAACTCAATTCATACACAGTAGACTTTTGTCTATCCGGTCAGTAGTAATGTGGCTAAAAATTCTAAAGGAAGTGACGTCATAACAGTTAGATAGACGACGTTAAACATGTTACAGTATTCATGAGAAAAATATCACCTTTCAGGAAGTGATTCATCCTCAGGAGCAGGGAAGGGAATAGATCGATAATGTTTAAGAGTATAGATGAAAAAAAAAAAAAAAAAAATCACACACACACGTCGGAGGAAGTAATATCTTATTGTGTTCCTAATTTAATATATTTCTAACAGCATTTTGTAATTATTCACTAGAAATGAATTGTTTGATTAAAATATTGCCCTTTGATGTAGACAAAATAATTAATTGCTATTGTGTGTGAAATGTGAAGTGTACTGTTTGGAGTATCTGAGAGCAATTTGTTGATGTACAATATCTACACACGTGTGTGTAAAAAATCGTACTGTTAACAAGATGGGTTTTGGACTCATGTGAAAACGGAACTATGTAAATATTGTAATATTCAACGAACTTAAAAAGTTCGTTACTGAATTCTTTATCTCTCTCTCTCTCTCTCTCTCTCTCTCTCTCTCTCTCTGTGTGTGTGTGTGTGTCTGTTATTTGGGAATATTTTAATTTTGAGCTCTTCATTCCATAGAGCGTCAAAAAATATCTGAAAGAAGTTATAGCATTTTTCGCATCACTCTTACCGTTCCCCAGATATTGGCCAAAAAAAGTTCCGATTCGGGAGTTCTAAGGAGCCATACCTCGGGAACCGTAAGTCATAGAGAGATCATTTTGGTGTTGATCAATACTTAAGAGGATGGTGAACATTTTGGTACCAAATAGTATCCAGTGCTCACTGGCCAACTGGCCACCCTTCCCCAGATACTGGTCAGAAAAGTTCGGATTTCTGGAGATTTAAGGGGCCATATCTCGGGACCCGTTAGTAATAGAGATTTTTCAATTTTGCTAATTTTTGAATCTTGAGCTCTTGATTTTGAGCATGTCTTCGTAAAACAACATATTGTAGAACCTTTTAACAGAACCCTTAAACAAAATATGTGGAAAAAATTTAGTACTCAAGGAAATTATAAATGGATCACAAGAATTTTTTAATGAGTATAAACAAAGTACATAGAATAATTGGTATAAAGCCTGTAGAAATTAATAAGAAAAATTAATTCTTCTTTATCAACAGCAACACTGAAAAATTGACTACCAATAATGTGTGAGGTGATACAATATCACGTGCATGGGCGTCTCTGGCGGGGTGACGAGGGGGACACGTCCCCCCAATATTTTGGAGTATAAAATATTCAATATTTTATTCTAATTTAATTTATTTACTAACGACAGAACTACATATTTATATAAGAAATAATTATTTTATTTATTTGCAATATAATAGGTAGCAGAGTTCCTGATATACCTCAGGGGATCCGTGAAGGTAAGCAGAAAGGTAACATATGGAATCAAAGATAATAAACAGGTTGGGCTAAGTAGTACCATTTAAATCACTTTCTTTGATGTCCCTCCCAAATTTTACATGCCAGAGACGTCAGTGATCACGTGCATCAGAAAAGTGAGCCTGCTAATCAATCCAAGAGCATGCATCATTTCAGTTTCGTGTGCTGTGTTTGATACTATTCTAATGTTCCACTTAGGCAAACCTGCTTCGACACTGTGCTTCGTCCCTTATTTTCGTACTTCAGTGATTATATTCTTGTTTTTGTCTCGTATTTTGGTTTTAACTAGTTTGAATCGTGTACTGTATGTTCTGTTCTATATCCGAGATTTATGTAGGAATTCATCTTCAAACGTTGAGAACACTGTACATCATGACTTCACAGGTATGATTCTATTCATAATTAGATTTTCTACATGTTACAATTTGTGTTCCGTGCCATTTAATAAAACTTCATCTTTTGCTCAGTTGGCAACACTGCATTGTATATGATGTTATTGAGCATGTCTGTGGGTACAATGTTTGCTTACTATACAGTTGTGTAAATGTCATTTTGATTACTTTAATCATTTCGAAGTTCTTTCTGTGTGATTGTATCTTTTGCATTGCTATCTTCACATCATTCTAGATTCTTCTTTCCTCTGTATCTCCTGTGATTTTGGATGTCGGCCCTTAAAACTTTGGATTTCTTACTTTTCTTCACTCCTTTATCGATTGCACATTGTTTGATTGGGTAACTATCAATATAAGATGTTCCCTTGTGAGAACCATTCGTCATTGCTTCAGTTATGATTGGAAGTTCTTCCACGGCTTTGCCGTCTCGCGCATTGAAAGGGTCTCCGTCAATTGTGGTTGTCCTGAATACATGATTTATTTGCACACAGCAGGGGTGCCCACAAGGGGGGGGGGCTATGACGCAAACTGCGTCATTGAAATATTTGGGGGGGTTAAAAATCTATATAAATATGTTTGAGAGGGTGTAAAAATTAATCGAAAAATTTTTTTTTCAAGGAAGAACACCTACGGATAGGCAATTGAGGGGGGGTGCGTCATGGACATGAGGGGGGTGGGCACCACTGGCACACAGTATTTGTTTATTAACATAGGAATATTTCATGAATTATATCTTAGCGTTGCAAGAAATAGATCGTATTTACCAGACTTATTGCAAGTTGTATGAAGGAGTTGAATAAAAGAAAGTTATTATTGAAGTACAACTCTGTATTTAATGATGATATCGTTTAAAAAAGAAAATTGTTTCTACTACACCCTTAACTTAACAAACTGGCGCATCATGGTTTTATTGCGTTTTTAACGTAATTTGTTCGTTGTTAAATGAAATGCATGTGAAATCTGGACTTTGAAACACGGAAGGGGTTTATGCAATTGCGTATTTGAGGAAAGGTGCAAAATCGTTTGTAACACACCTTGTAACAAGGTAATTGTGGAAAGAAACAAACTCATTTATTATCGAAACAGCTAGTGCGATATATAGTTTATACTGGAATGACAAGGCTTCCAGAGGGGTTGGACGTAAAAGGAAGACAGATGTTCGTTATTTTTGTTATGTATTTGTTAATTATTTTCAAATTTTTCTTTTCTTTCGTTTCAGGGTATCTAATCTCGTGTGTAAGCAGTAGTGTAACTATGGCCCTTTCGATTGGTCCACCAGTCATTATTCCCTTCCTGTTATTCGGAGGATTTTTTCTTAATACAGGGTAAGTACATATTTACAAAGGTTATAGTGACTTATTTGAAGGGCTCAAGGTCGATGAACTCTATGTACTTCATGTCGCAAGCTTCTATGATCCTTATATATATTTTGTCTTAAGTGTTTTAGGCCTATATACACACACACACGAGGTCTGTCCGTAAAGTTATGAGAATATTGTTTTGCGCAACTCAGGAGGACCAGAGAAGGAAATTAGGGGGGGAAGAAAGGGTGAAGGGGGCATCAAGGTTTATAATTTGTGCTTCATTACTTGAATTCATCCCTCTGTGACTGTTTATTAATTAGCCAAGCGTGAAGTAGTTTTTGTTCTTTCGTCACGGTCGGTTTGGCGTGGGTCAATGAAAACTTGATCCACGACTCACTGGACACATGACCCAGTCTGATCCACTCTGACCCAAGACCACCATTACCCAGTCCAACCCACCATGGCTCACTCTGACCTACTATAACCCACTAAAACCCATCGTTATCAACCCTAAACTTATGATCCATGCCCTCCTCTCAACTGAATAAAGAGTTTACACTTGTAATAAAACAAAGCTGTGAAATTATCACTATTCGGAGTTAGAATTTCTACGGTCAATCGCTCAAGCACAGCTTTGTTACAATGCCGGTGGATCTGACCTTTACGACATAAAATTGTAAAGTGTTTGTCATGGGTCATATTACGAAGAATTTCAATTGAATTATTATATATAATTATTTCCATGTTGAATTAGAGATACTTTTCAATGGAAAATAGAATGAAATTTGAGTTTCAAATCAGGGTAAAGTAGACCAACGTAAAGAGGAAAAATGTGTAAAATTCGACCGTCTCTCGAAAGCCTAGTAGTAAGTTCTATTGCTACTATTACAATTACAAATATCAATATCCAAAAGTGCCTGGAGTTTTTTTTTTTTTTTTAAACTTAGATATACTCATCTCAAGTAAGTAAATAGAAACAAATGAAAAATAAAGAAAACTTGAGGTCTTGAAAGTTAATTGCAGAAAAATTTACCAGTGTTTAGAAGATGCTGTCTACAATGCACTGAGACTATGGTCACTATGGTCAGAGTAAGTCATGGTGGGTCGATGGGTCACAGTGAGTCAGTGAACCAGGGTCAGTCACAGTGGGTGGTGGATCGCAGTAGGTCACGTCCTGTTGACCAACAGCCCACTGACCCGCTCACAAATCTTGATCCACTTGACCCATTACGCAATGACGCACTCCATCTCTGCGGTCGGAAATGCAGAGGGGTATCGAACATGTCAAAATGTTTAGTCAAATTAGAAAAAGTCTGATTACTAAGCTCCAGAGTTGTCTAAAACAGTTTATGGAGATATTGTGTTGTCTTCCTTCTGTTTTAAGTCCATCCAGTCCAACAACCAGAGTTCAGAGTGACATATATGACACTCATCTCAATCAAAGAGACCCTTAGGAAGAGTCTCCAATGCTTTTAATCTTAGTTCCATTCTCAATCTTAGGAAGAGCGTTTAATACTTTAAGTCTTAGTCCCATTCTGATCCTCAGGAAGACTTATCAGTGTTTTTATTCTTAACCTCGTTCTCAACCTTAGAAAGAGTGCCCAATGCTTTTAGCCTTTGTCCTATTCTTAACCTTAAGAAAAAACCCAATGCTTTTAATCTTAGTCCTAATCTCAACCTTAGAAAAAGAGCACAATGCTTTTAATATTAGTTCCATTCATAACTTTAGAAAAAGCGTCCAATGCTTTTAGTTTTAGTCTCATTCTCAACCGTAGGAAGATGGTCCAATGCTTTTAGACTTAGTCTCATTCTCAACCTTAAGAGAAGTGTCCTATGCTTTTAATCTTAGTTCCATTTTTAATTGTAGAAAGAGCACCCAATGCTTTGAGTCTTAGTCTCATCCTCAACCTTAGGAGGAGCGTCCAATGCTTTTAGTCTTAGTCTTATTCTCAACCGTAGGAAGAGCGTCCAATGCTTTTAGTCTTAGTCTTATTCTCAACCGTAGGAAGAGCGTCCAATGCTTTTAGTCTTAGTCTTATTCTCAACCGTAGGAAGAGCGTCCAATGCTTTTAGTCTTAGTCTTATTCTCAACCGTAGGAAGAGCGTTCAATGCTTTTAGTCTTAGTCTTATTCTCAACCGTAGGAAGAGCGTCCAATGCTTTTAGTTTTAGCCTCATTCTCAACCGTAGGAAGAGCGTCCAATGCTTTTAGTCTTAGTACTATTCTGATCCTCAGGAGGAGTTCCCAATAGTTGTAGTGCTAGTTTCATTGTCAATCTTAAAAAGGGTGCCTCAAGGTTTTAGTCTTACAAGGAAAGCTATCCAATTTCGCGACGCGTATGTCATTGAAACTTGCACAAGTAGAAGAACATGTTGGAAGAGGGAAACATGTTTACTCCGACGATTCGCAACGTCGTCGAACAGGACGTATAATGATTTCCCCCATAGCCCCTGAAAGTTATGTGCTCTGGTCATACATGCTTTGAATGGGATATGAATCTAAAATAGTGGAACTGATTTTCTCACGAAGACAAATGTTGCAAACTCAAGATGATAAGAGTCGGTGGTGATTGTGATTTCTGGTATGTAATTTTTGCAAATCGACGTCAAATGGAACACGAGAACACGATACGGATCGTAAGTTGCATAGGAACACGTTTACCCGGCCGGAGAGAGGAGACACGCTGAAACTACAAGGCAAAAATGGCTTGATATAATAATAATAATAATAATAATAATAATAATAATAATAATAATAATAATAATAATAATAATAATAATAATAATAATAATAATAATATAACAAAGGTATTATTGGTCCCGTTCAGTAACGGACTTCGACCCGTCTTGTTTGATCTCTAGCATTGTATGGAGGTTTGAAAATCCACAAACAACCATACCCCAGCTGGGAGTCGAAGCCGCGACCTTGGAATCGCTGACTTGACGCCTCAACCCACAAGAACATCAGATCGGCCTATTACTATTACTACTAATAGTAATAATAATAACAAGCTAATGGTTGACATTGCGGTTTCGAGGCTAATGCAAGCGCGGCCTGAGAACTATCTACAAGTTTGTGGATGTAACTGGAAGTGATTTCTGCGCGGCACAGAGGTCGAAGAGCTGGAAAAAACATATATTTGTAGTTGGCAGTTTGTTATAAGCACGAATATATGCAGGTTGATCCCATTTCTGGTTGGAAATCTCGGACCGGAATTGGTCGCAGGGCAGCCGGATTTTCATATTGTGAGTCCCCAGATCATAAAGAGCTAGACTATATATAGGTTGGTCCAACGTCCGAGTGGTCACTTCCAACTGGAAATGTCAGCATGTATCCCCCTCTTAAACTCCGGAACCTGAAGTGAAATCGGAAAGCTGATTGCATATTTGGAAGCCTGATCGGATGGAGACGACAACGAAAATATTTTGATTTGGCCACTTCCGGCTGGACGTGAGCTCTCGAAATCTAACCGCATGTGGCATTCTTCTTCTTCTCATTATTATTATTTTTACTTATCATACTACTTACTAATTTAATAATATTAATCCTGCTACTACTACTACTACTACTACTACTACTCATAATAATAATACAGTAATAATAATAATAAAATCATTATCATAATCATAGTTATAGAAAGTCCTTCCCTTTCCTCCATCGGGTAAACGTGTTCCTTTGGAACTTACGTACGAAGGCGAATCATGTTCCATTTGACATCGAAATGAAAGTGAAATCTTAGTTTTACATCCCACGATTACGCTAGTTAGGCTAAAGGAGACGGTGATGATGAGTAATGAATGAAATGGTGGAATGAAGAAAATGGGAGGAAACGGGAGAACCCCGAGGAAACTAATGCACACGGTGTTTGTCCACCACAAAGTTCACTTGGCGGGGACTAGGATTGAACCCGGGATCAAAGCACCAGAGGTGAACGCTCTACCACTGAGCCACCGCGGCCTCATTTGACATCGATTTGTATCAATGGCGTACCAGAAATCACAATTACCACCGAATGTTATCATCTTGAATTTGCAACATTTGTCTTCGTGAGAAAACAAGTTCCAGTGTATCAGATTCATATCTCATCCCAGGAATGTATGATCAGAGTACAAAATTTTCAGGAGTTATGGGAGGAAATCATCATATTTCTTGTTCGACGTCGTTGCGAATCGTTGGAGTAAGCATGTTTCCATCTTTCAACATGTCCTTCCACTTGTGCACGTTTGAATGCGATACTCGTCGAGGAGTTGGATAGCTTCCCTTGTTAGTCCATTGCATTATTTTACTCACCAAAAAATGTTTTAATGCACATCATGAAAACATTATTTTTTAAATTCATTATTATTTAAAGTTAGTTGTAAGGAGTTTGGTGCTCAGATAAACAGTGATTCAACCATTTTACCAACAATTATACGAAGGTTTCAGGAGAAGAACGTCGAATATCGTCTTTAGATTTTACATAATGTAATTTTCCACTTTATTAGTAATTGGTTTATACAATTTCTTTTTTTAAAGATCTGAATGATAGTGCTATTCTCCATCAGTCTACGAACTATATTCATTATTTCGGTTTTAGGTAGGACAAATTTTTATAGCTATAAATATGTGGTATATCTTAGTGAGAAGTCTCTTAATTCTGAACTCTGGATTTTTTTATCATTCACAGTTCGATTCCAGTGTATTTCACATGGCTCAGTTATCTCTCATGGTTCAAGTACGGGAATGAAGCGCTGATCATCAACCAGTGGTCAGGGGTGGAGGAGATTGAATGTGACAGATCCAACATTACTTGCCCCAGAGATGGACACGTTGTTATGGAAACACTCAACTTCCGTGAGGTAATTTCATGCTTTAATATTTTATATACAATTAGTGTCTACTCGTTTCACTCGGCAAAAATAGATTGGTTAGTAAATGTAGTTGCTTGAAAGGAGTTCTAATAGACGGTTATGGAATAAGCTGTGTAGAAGATTGATTGGATTATATCCGATTGGTTTCCAAAGTGTGCTTACTCTATGAAGAGCCGTACCACCACAACCAGTTGTTTTCTATCTGACCACCAAATATTATGAACTATCGCCCGACATCTCAATTTCCACTGAAACAAATTACGTTTGAGCACAGGTATAGGAAATTCTTCCAATCCTCCCTGAGATTTTCCGTATGCTGTGAGAGCTATGTTGTAGACGAAGTTTTAACAGCTCAAATGCCCAGAAATTTATAGAGGCTGACGTAGGCTTTTGAGAACAACATCATGAAAAGAAATAACACGATTCCTATTTGCAGCTTCATATCATGATGGATGGACACTTTATTCTTGTTGGTTCTGTACACATGGAGGATGTCTTGGAGATATGTGTAGGTCATGATGGATTCCTGGAAGTAAGCACCATTCACAATTCACATTTTTGTCCATTTTAGTTTATCAAACTTCTTGGATTCATATCCGGCGGCATTCCCTGTGATAAATATTCTCTACGCTGGTGGTACTACTCGGTACTCGGTTAAACTCAAAGATTTTATTTTATTTTCATTTTCAACGTTTGGAGGGGCACGGTGGGTCAGTAGTAGAACGCCTACCTTTGGTCTTTAGTTCGATCCCCGACCAAAAAGTTTGTAGCGGACAACATCGTGTCCGTGGGTTTTTTTCGGGGCTACTCCCGTTTCTTCCCAATTCGTCATTCCACCAAATCTTCCATCATCGTTCACTTGCCTTAATCATCGTCTTCCTCAGCCTAAAGAACATAATTCTGGAATGTTAAACTCACAGAATATTCTGAACTTTCGGGGAGCTATAACTGCGAAATGATACATTTGTGCACCCATGTTGGTGTATACAGGGTGGCCCATTTTAATCGTTCCACGAAAATATCTCAAAAACGATTGAACATAAATGAGCCAAACAAAAACTTAAATAAGAAATACCATGGGGCAAATCGACTAGTAATGTTGCGGTGCCCCCCCAGGGCCGCGCTTCATGGGGGCTTGAGGCATAACTTTAAAATTCTAAATAGAAACATGTGTCAAGTGATACCTCGTTCGATAGATCTTTAAAAACTAAAAAGTATTACAGCAAAAGATTTTTCATATCGCTCACCGTATTCAAAATGACCGCCAAGATATATTGCCTGTATCACATAAAAGTCCAATACCGCTAGTATGAAAACAGTTGAACATAAATGAACGAACCAAAAACTCAAACAGGAAATACTATGGGACAAATCGAATGGTATTGTCGCGGTGCACTCTAAGGCAGCCCTTAATGGGATCCCAGGGCCCAACTTTAAAATTTGAAATAGAAACATGAGGTGAGTGATACCTCGTTTGATATATCTTTAAAAACAACAACAACAACAACAAAAGCGTTGAAGCAAAAGATTTTTTATATCGATCACCGTATTCAAGATAGTGCTTTTTTATGTTTTCGTGTGAGAAATCATTTCCTAAGCTTTCGAATTCTGTATTTTAAGGAGTCAATAATGATTCTAGTAATATGCTAACAAAAAGTTACTAAAATTTCTACCGGTTGTGAATCTTGTTCCCCCAAGGAAGACATGAAATGACGCTCCTGATGGACACATGGATCGATTTGGGAACCTAAAACGGATGTTGTATCTAAGTTTTTTGAAGATACATTCGCATTAGGTAAAAGAATGTAAGAAGTAAAGGCCACAGTAATTTGGCTATTTCTTTTGCAACGTAGAAGTCCTATAAATAGAGAGTAAACTGGAAATTGGAATTAACTGCGTTCTTAAACTACAATTAACTAATGAGCTCATAAATTAATGACAATAACAAAAAAAACAAATTTTTATTTTGAAATACAATTGCTTGGTAATTAATAAAAAAAACTAAAACAATGAAGGAAAACCAGTTGAAGAAGTATATGCTATTGCTAGTGCTTCGGATTCTTCAATTTCTTGAATTTGTCAGCTGCTAAACGCGGCAAAAACCTTTGACGTATGCTATGGATTCTAAGCGAAAGCAACCAGATTGTGAAAACTGTTTTGTTTCTTCTTAACTATCAAGGACTTATCCATCTCTCAATTCCATTTATTCTTATATCCCAAATGACATTAACGCAAATAATTCCATAGATGGACAATCAAGGTCAAACTGTTAAACCATCTTAATAAAAGACGTATCAACGCGAGCCTGAAGGATAGATCGTGACGCTTAATATGCCATTTCACTGACTGTTAATTACGACAATATCGATTGGCAGTTGTTTATATGATTACGTAGTAGAAAATATGATCTCCGAATTGTCAGCGTGAAAGGGCCCAGACAAAACAACGAGGACAGAAAGGCGCAAGCCCAAAAGGCCCCGCGACAAGAGGGCTCCGGCCATAAGGGCTTGAGCCAAAACGGCCCTGCCCATCGTGACATTACAACTACCGGCATCCCCAGAAATTTTTACAAAAACAATAGAGCTTCTATGTCTCGACTATTCACGGAAATTTAAGACCTATCGAGTTGTAGAAAGTTCGAGATGTAGAAAATAAAATCTTACGTAATGCTATTACAAGAAGACATCGCAAAGAAATAAAGATTTATGAGTTAGTGACACTATTACTATCACTGCTACCTAAGCAGTGCTGACAGTACCGACGGTGGAAAACGGTAGGATAGTCAGGTGCCAACGTTGGCTCTACGTTGAAATTGGCCGCTTTGCCGATCATTTGCCAATCAACTCAGTTTGCCAACGATTGAAGTAAAATTGATAATAGGAGTGCGATGAGGAAATTGTAGGCTAAATGACGGTAAATGACCATCATTTGGCGATGATATGCACGATTTACAGCTTCTGGATGCCTCTGTAAGAGGAAATCAAATGGTCGACGTACAGTAACTGAAGAAACAGTCGTGATAGGGACGATGATCAGCAATTCCTTTTATGGTTTCCAGACCTCTCCGGACCTAACCCCATGCGTTTTTTCTTTCTTTTCTTTGCGTGCCACTGGACTTGGCAGTTGGTGGATCTTTGTTGCACTTCGTTCGATAGTATCGTTAAACTGTTAGGACAGGCTGATGAGAATATAACTCAAGAACAACATAAGCTTTCTCTGGGCGTGTCGCCATCTTGAATAGATGCTCACTGCTGCGCTCTCATGACAGAAATCAGAAGCGATTCTGCATTACACACACACACAAACACACAAAATTCATTTTTCAATATGTTTGCAAAGTTTTTTTTTAACAGGATGTCCAATAATAAAGCTAGAGTCAATTTATGAAATAGGGTCAATCATTTGCAATGATCCGGTCTATCGGGCCAACGTATTTTTCAACTATGTTTGCGATCACCAACTCCCAACCATGACGACCATTACCCTTTGTATGGCCTACCAACTGCATTGCCATGATACTACACAGAGCTCTAGCGACAGGGAAATATGACGGCTCGACCCCTGAAATAGTCATGCCCCCAGAACAATTTGCTGGCTGCACCGCTGGTGATACAATTACTGCCATGTTACTAGTATGTATTGATAATATCGCATATAATAGTTATTTATTTATTTATTTATTTTATTGTATATTGAGCACAATAGGTGTATACCCATTGACAGTGTTTAGTACTATACATAAATGATTACCTTACATAGATAATATTTGTACTACATGCTAAACTATGTAGTCAAAGTATATTTTTATGTACCGTGGCGGACACAAGTCATTGATCAGGTAATGGCGACTGCTTTGAAACAAATGCCAAGTATGAAAATTAAATATGTCATATCTGTAGTTTCGTGTGGAGAAGAAACAAACTTGTGAACCAAAGGTTTAAGAACAACTGAAGTAATTAATATAAACTTTGCTGAAAATTATTCATACCCTCTGCATACGTCCCTACAACTAGCTAAATGTTAAATGGAAAGTTTCCAGCCAAAGGACCCCGCACTTTTCTTATGGAAAGTGGCTTTCGGCTAATGTTGTTGAAACTTCGCTGGTTGATAGTTCTTAACATGTGGATCAAAAGTCTCAATGGGCACAAAGACCGAAATCCACTCCTTCCCCCCCCCAAAACCGCCTCCAAGTAGCTGGGGGGATTGAACTTATTTCAGCATGTAAAACAATTTGTTGTTTTAATCAACTCAACAAGGACCCCAAACAACCACATGTTAGACTATCAAACTACCCCACTTGACACCGCCCTTTTCCCCCCACATATCCCCCCCCCCCCGCGAATTACCTTACGGATGTTCCATATTACTGTAGTTTATAGTTGCGCGTATGTGTTGAAATACCTACAGTTTTGGTCTCACCGACGATATAATGGGTTTCACGTATCGCTGATTACGAATCTGAGGTGAGAGTTCTAGAATTCAAGATGGAGGATCAATATGGCGGATCAAAAACACGAAACTCCTGAATGTAACCACAAATAGCTGTTTACTAGGGTATTTTGGGTCGTTGGTTACGAATCTGAGGTCAAAATTCTTGAATTCAAGATTGCATATCCAGTATGGTGGATAAAAACGTCGAAGCCACAAATCGTAGTAGACTAGAGTGTTTTTAGATCGCTGTTTAAGTACGCAACATTCCTTGATACTTCAGCCACCATGTAGAATTATTCTGCAGCCTTGTCCTTTACGAAAACCCACCACAGATATCTTAATGCTGAACGGTGTTAAAATAATTCATCAATTATCTGTTCATTATTTTCATCATTTCGGTTTGCAGCATCTAATGTGGTACTTAGCAATGAGTCATCGGGATATCTAATATTCTGTAAATGTCGTGCATGGCCTAAATACCACAAGACACTTGCAGCGTGCGCACATGTACCTAATGTACGAGCACCGCTTTGACATGTACAGTAGTAACCTTGAATAACATTTTGATCATAATCCTGGTCATTGTGTTAGTAGACAGAGGATACCGCGATGCAATTCCTTTACTGGAATATTTAGGAATTGATCATAGAATGCCCGCACTCCTACTACCACGTGAAAGACAACTATCAACAGAAGATGCGAATACTTCTCGACTAGTTACTAAAAGTCGATGGATAGTCGAGGCAAGAAACGGGCATCTAAGATCTGTTTTTAAGTTTCTAGCACAAAGATTGAATCTGCAACATGCAAAGAAACTGAATAGTTTCTATCGCATAGCTGGAGCTATTTTGAACAGATACCATCCCGTTATTTTCATGCAAGATGCAACCATTGAATTAGCTAGAGAAATGGGAAATAGGTCAATCATGCCGAACGTTGTTAAAGCAAGAGTGGAGGTAGATAATCTTATTAGAAGTAACGGTCAATGGGTACCGCTGAATGATCAAAGCCTAATTGATTTCTCTGTACTTAACTTAAACTACTTACGAGATTTGACTGTAGGCACATATCAGGTAGATCTCTCATCCTCTTACGTCCAAGATAAACTAATACGAGATAAGGATGAGCAATTCCAGCTTGACGAAAACGTAACTGAACCGAGATTCCTGCGCATACGTCTCTACTCAAGGTTCCGCAATGCAACTAAGCATCAAGTTTTCATAGCATATGTAGCCAATGATGAAGATGACCAGGATTATGATCAAAATGTTATTCAAGGTTACTACTGTATATGTCAAAGTGGTGCTCATACATTAGGTACATGTGCGCACGTAGCAAGTGTCTTGTGGTATTTAGGCCATGCACGACATTTACAGAATATTAGATAACCCGATGATTCATTGCTAAGTACCACATTAGATGCTGCAAACCGAAATGATGAAAATAATGAACAGATAATTGATGAATTATTTTAACACCGCTCAGCATTAAGATATCTGTGGTGGGTTTTCGTAAAGGACAAGGCTGCAGAATAATTCTACATGGTGGCTGAAGTATCAAGGAATGTTGCGTACTTAAACAGCGATCTAAAAACACTCTAGTCTACTACGATTTGTGGCTTCGACGTTTTCATCCACCATATTGGATCTGCAATCTTGAATTCAAGAATTTTGACCTCACATTCGTAACCAACGACCCAAAATACCCTAGTAAACAGCTATTTGTGGCTACATTCAGGAGTTTCGTGTTTTTGATCCGCCATATTGATCCTCCATCTTGAATTCTAGAACTCTCACCTCAAATTCGTAATCAGCGATACGTGAAACCCATTATATCGTCGGTGAGACCAAAACTGTAGGTATTTCAACAGATACGCGCAACTATAAACTACAGTAATATGGAACATCCGTAAGGTAATTCGCGGGGGAAATATGTGGGGGGAAAAGGGCGGTGTCAAGTGGGGTAGTTTGATAGTCTAACATGTGGTTGTTTGGGGTCCTTGTTGAGTTGATTAAAACAACAAATTGTTTTACATGCTGAAATAAGTTCAATCCCCCCAGCTACTTGGAGGCGGTTTTGGGGGGGGGAAGGAGTGGATTTCGGTCTTTGTGCCCATTGAGACTTTTGATCCACATGTTAAGAACTATCAACCAGCGAAGTTTCAACAACATTAGCCGAAAGCCACTTTCCATAAGAAAAGTGCGGGGTCCTTGAGTTGAGTTGATTTTGAGTTTAACGTCCCGTTCAGCAGCGAGGCTATATGAGACGTGGACCTACTGATTAACGTGGAATCCGAACCACATGAGCTCCCGCCGGGAATCGAACCCGGGCCTCCCACGCCAAAGGCGCGTACGCTAACCGCTTAGCCACGGAGGAGCTCCTGCGGGGTCCTTTCATGTAGAAAATAGAGCCCTAAGAAAATTAAGTAATGGTTATGCCGGCTAAGCTACAGAACATGTCGATGATGAGAATGAAAGAAATATTGGAATAAAGAAAGTGGGAGGAAGCGGAACACGGAGAAAACCTACACACACTGCGTTTGTCCAGCACAATGTCCACTAGGCAGAAGCTGAATAAAACAGGGTGAACAATTAAATTCACAGCTCTTCAGTAATAATAATAATAATAATAATAATAATAATAATAATAATAATAATGGTATTAAAAGTTGAAAGTTGTCCTAAAATTTGGCAAAACTTACTTAAAAGTAAGGATTTCGGGGAAGGGGTTCCCTACCTTCAAGACACACCTCTGCAACTACCTACATTTTAAACGAAAGCATTCCACTAAAGTTTCATGTAGAAAGTATTCTACTGTACGTTTTAAGGAAAATAACTGTAATAAAAATAACTGAACATCATTGAACAGTAAGGCATATAATAAATAACTTGTAGAATATGCAGATGTAATTATAAAAGCTTTGCTACAAAAATATATACACAGACCATAATTCAGTGAGCTCTGAAATACAAAGTAACAAAATAGCGTATAAGGTTCACTCTACTGAGCAATTGTTACTTAAAGAGTGGACATATACTATTTCGAGATTCGAGATAAGGCGAGAAATGTATACTATACGTTTTGCTTTGCCTCGATTCTCATCTCCAAAGCGAGACGATAATTTGAGTTAGCCTTGTCCCGTCTAATGTAAAATATTAATTCTCATCCCGATTTTGTTTGTTTTGTTTTAGAATCGAGATGAAAAATTTCTCTTGTCGTGGGCAACATTAAATAAAACCGAAATATTTTTGCCAAATGTCACGTTTGTCCTTGTAATGGTATGACCTGAGCGATAATCAGTTACTAATTTTTAATCTTCTACGAGATAATGATAATTATTATTAGTTTTTATCATTACTATTATTATTCCTGAAGTTCTGATAGTTCAAGTATTGAAACATCCGAGTATTCAAATATCTGAACATAATAAAACGTGTGTTATCGCCGATCAATCACCATCAAAAATCCTAAAGTAAGAAAAATTGTAAGACGTGGATTCGATCCAAGAACCTTCAGACTGCAGGTCGAGCAACTTGACCACTGAACCGCGATCACTGCGCGGTAAATGATTCATCTTTGTCTGGTTATGTTAAGTTTCTTTGTCTTTGCTTGCAAAGTTGTATGTTATTTTTCTTCGTTTCTAAACGTCTTTCGTAATTCTTTTATGATGATCTTCGGCAAAGTTTATATTAATAACTTGAGTTCTTCTTAAACCTTTGGTTCACAAGCTTGTTTCTTCTCCACACAAAACTACGGATATGACAGATTTAATTCTCATACTCGGCATTTGTTTGAAAGCAGTCGCCATACCTGATCAATAACTTGTATCCGCCACGATACATCAAATATATCTATTGTAGGGCATTTTATTTGGACACTATTATATATATTGTGCACACTCTCCTAATAGGCGATATACTTAATGTATTAGTATGCTGAGGTGGTTCATGGAGTGTTTGTAGCCGCAAGCGTATTTTCCTGTTCGGAACACAAAGGGACATTTCGGACAATAATATTGGCCAATCTTTGTCATTATGTATAAGTTTATGTAGAAAACTCAGAAGGATATTAGTTCTTCTTGCTTCAAGAGAATATATTTAATAGTTTATTAAGAGTTCAAGATATTTTTCGTACCGAGGATAGATCCCGTGTCTTTATATATTAAATAACGAACAAATTGTGATTGAATTGCTTCTAATTGGTGTGTATAGTTTTGCGCACTAGGATTCCATATTATGGACGCGTGTTCCAGTTTGGTGCGTACATATGCAGCATGTACAGTAGAATTTTAAGAACATTAGTGTTCTTGAATTCACTTCCAAGTCTCATTACAAATCCGAGATTCCTGTAAGCCTCATTTACAGTTCGATTTAGGTGAATATGAAACGAGAGATTTGATCTTGATACTAAAAGATCAGTTATTTGGTCAACTCTTTGCAGTGGTATGTCATTAATATGATACTCATATTCCAAGTAATTTCTTTTCCTCGTATAAGATATTACACTGCACTCATGAAGTGCATTGATGTCATTCTGCAAATCAATGCAGTCTCTGTCTGAATGTATGACACGATTAATTTTTAAATCGTCTGCATATAACAGCTTTTGTGACTTTATTACTTCAGGTAAATCATTAATATATAAGAGAAACAGCAAAGGTCCTAAGTTTGAGCCCTGTGGAACACCTGAATGAACTAAAATTTCAGTGGTAAGAAAATTTTTGTAGTGAATACGATGTCTACGTTCACAGAGATATGACGATAAAAATTTACGTAAGGTATGAGAAAAATTAAATGTTACCAGCTTACTAAGAAGAATACGGTAATTAATAATATCGAACACCTTACTGAAGTCTGTATAAATTGTATCAATTTGATTTTTATTGTCAATTTCTCTTGCTAATAAGTGAACTCGACAAGATTAGTTACTGTTGATTTTCTGGCGAAATCATAGGAGAGACATGGGAACATATTTTTGTCTTTCAAATATTTTAGCAGGTGCAGAAATTATAGCTATTGGTCTATAACTTTTTACATCAGTATTGTTTCTACTGGCTTTAGGAATTGGACAGATATCAGCAACTTTCTTGTTCGGAAGTGAGAACTAGCTCGTGATTTATTAAATATGACCTGCAATAGATGTTTAAGTGAATGGCAGCAACTCTTTGTTATATACGGTGGGATTTTGTCAGATCCTGGGGAGGCTCGAGGCCTAAGGCGCTTGATTGCATCTACGACTTCTTCGACTTCAACATTAGAGAATGTGAACTGATTAAGCAGATCAGAGTTACCATGATGTGATAAAGGCTCAAGATCATACTCAGATTTATTATGAGACTTGAAAGTTCTGCATAAATGCATTAGCAATATCTATTTCGGTGTTTAATTGACGTTCTTCATAATTCAGAGTTGTGCTGTCGGAATTACGGTTTTTTAAACATAAGTCCAAAAAAATTCGGATTTGCAAGAATGTTGGATTCGCAATCGTTTACGTATTTTTCATGAGCGCTTAAAATTTCTCGTTTAGATATTACCCCTAATTCTTTAAATTTATTTGAATGATATGTAATATTTCCGATTCCCTTTCTCCATCTTCTTTGATGATGCTCTTTACTCTTTATCAATTTGATTATGTCAGGCGTGAACCAAACAGGATATTTCTTATTAATTTTCTTACGTGGTACACACTTGTCAAACATATCATTCATTATTCTAATGAAAACGTGAACAGCCTCGTCAGCCCTAGAACTCGGGGAGATACCGTTTCCCAGTTAGCACATGCCACTTCCCTACATAACTGCTCAAGATTAGCTTTGTAAAACATATAATTTGATTTGCTATGTTCACTTTTAGTACGGGTTCCCTTACTATAGCGAAAAATCAATTAGCAGTGCAGGGTGATGAGCATCTTAAGGTACTAAAGGTTGGGTTTCACTTGTCACTTCAATATCATTTATATTTGTAAGAACTAGATGTAACGTTCTGCTAAGTTAATTTTTAATATTACTTAGAGATTTAAGTTATATAAATTCATAAAATTAAACAATTCCCGACAAGTGGTTGTAGAATTAAGAAAATCAAAATCAATTCCTGTAATTTGCTGTTGATTCTAATCACCTATTAGGAGAATATTACATTCCGGCTGCAAGTAGCTGCATAAGTAATCAATATAATTTAGATAAACACTGGTATTAGATCCTGCGGGAAAATATACAAGGCCAAAAAGAAAGATAAGATACATTATTTACAGTATTTTTTTACAAAAATAGAATCCAAGGTTATCGCTCAGTACAGTAATACAGTACTCCTATGAAAAACCAAACAATAACCACTAACTCAATATGCATAAAGAGGGGAAGTGCATTGATACACCACACATCATTGATACACCAACCTGCAATGCTGTTCAGATTAGCAGGTTAGCATAATGATCAAGATACAAAGTACTAATCGGTTCGTGGAATACAATTCTAAAATGTAACTAAAATGACTTTCTTCTCGACGAATCTAAAGATTTAAATATTTTATATTCTCAAATATTTATTCATCTTTCTAAAGTTTTTGAATTGAATCGATTTTGAGTTTAACGTCCCTTTGAGCAGCGAGTGTATATGAAACGGGACCTATTGATTAACGTGGAATGCGAACCACTTGAGCTCCCGCCGGAAATCGAACCCTGGTCTCCCACGCCAAAGGCGCGTACGCTAAACGCTTAGCCACGAAGGAGCTCTCTAAAGTTTTTGAATAGGGAGTAAACGGTGAGGGAAAAATTCAATCTTCAAATTTTCCGATTGTATACACAGAGACCCCTTCACGAGAAGTAAACTGTAATGTTGTTGCTTGTTTTGTTTCGAAAAAAAAAAAAAAAAATTCAAAAGCACTCATACTAATATCTGTTGCTTCTTGTTCTTGGTTCAGTTTACGATGTACTCCTCCAAACCTTTAGATTTCACTAGTGAAGGTAATTCCTGAAAACTTCTTAAGAGACTTCATCACGGCGAAATTAAAATACCGCAAATTTTACAGTAATTATATGATATCTTCAAATAGATAAAAGATAATCGAAAAGTGGAACAAGATCACACTAGACAATATTACTTTACATGAGATACCGTTATCACGACTCACCTATCTACTTTTGATTTCCAGTCATTTAGAAAATCGGTATTTATTTTCGCGTTTCTAAATGGCTGCAAACGAAAAGCTACTAGGTGACTCGTGATAACGGTACCTCACGCAAAAATAATATTGTCTAGTGTGTTCTTGTTCCACTTTTCAATTATCTTTTACCTATTAGAAGATATCACATAATTACTAAAAAATTAGCGTTATTTTAATTTCGCAGTGATTAGGCCTCTTAATTACCCATTTATAGCTTTATTGCGAAGAAAAATGTTTTATGGAAGTATTAGAGGAATAATAGAATTATTTATGAATGGAATAAGAGAGACGTGATTTGGTTTAAAATATGACTGCCATTGCCACTGAAATGTGAGATAATATTAATGTTTATTAGCTGCTATTTAAAACACCGTAAGTTTAGAGCTCACGTGCCAAGTGTGTGGTAATACAAGACTCACGTATCACAGCATCCCATTAAGGCGTGGCATTTGGACATGTATAAATGCAAGATAGAAAAGAATATAAATTATGTGTGAGGACAAAAACCAGTTTTTGCTTTTGATTCTTGTTTGCTTTCTTAGGTTTCAAAGCTTTCGTTATAGTAGCAATGATACGTATTTCGTCTTTTGATTTAATGTGTTAAACTGAAATTATTTATGAGAAATGAATGCAAAAACGTGTTTTTATACTTACATACACAAGGTGTTAATGAACTATATCAACAAATCGAAAGAGGTGATTTTCACATCAAAGTAGGATTAAAAAATATGAAATGGTCCTGTAGAAAAAAAAAAAGTACATAGTTTCAGACCTAGGGCTGTTCAAAATCGAGGAAAACTTGAATTTGAACAGGTGCTATCCAGGGCCGTCTCTAGGCAATTTGGCGCCCGTGCAATAACATCACTTGCCGCCAACCTTTCTGCAGAAAGAACAAATCTTAAAAGCAATGATTTTAAGTACTTCATTATGAACAAGGAAGCAAAGGGAAAGTGCATTCGTACTCAGAAAGGTTTGAACACTACAAGTATCATCTCGTTTGTCTGTTATTTTTTCTTTAAATAATAATCTAATATGTTAGTGAAAGATAAAGCAAACATACCTGCAGAGGAAAGATGGTAATCCTTTTTATAGAATTCAATATCGATCTTCAGTCTCAATATATCAGTTTGTAAATCCAGTATAACTAGCTCTTTTATCTTTCTTTCTTGATTTTCCTTCTATATCTGTTAAAATTAAAAAAAAAAAAGAAACTTGTTTCCACCTTTGATGATAAGGAACTTGTTTGTGATAAAGACAAGACTAGTTTTCATATCAAAACTGTGATAACTAACTAAATGGAAAGATGTTTGCTACTGTTCCAGAGTTGAGTTCTTGTATTTGACAAGAATCAAGCAATTCATGCTGAGATTTGTTTGACCATTTGCTTTAGCACTATCCATGTGACCTTAAACTAATGGGACCTAAATATGATTTAAGAATGTAGTATTCAAATAGAAGGTCTGGTTAGAAAATTTAACTACCGTCATCATGGAACAAGAAATATTAATTTTAAATAAAATAATTTTAACAGATTTTGGCGCCCCGTGCAAAGGCACGTGTTACACATGGTAGAGCCGGCCCTAGTGCTATTTCAAATTCGAGAAACCGTGGGATGGTAGTCCCTATCAGCATAAAGGAAGTCACACATACGTCATCCAAAAATGCGTATTGCAACAAATGTGCAATGAATTTGCAAGGGCTTTCCTACGGAGCTACTTCCAAGGCATTCTGCCAACAGAATTCTCAGAGATACTCTGATTTTAAGACGGGTTCAAAGTAGGCAAAAGGTAAACGTTGACAAAGGCAACACTTCTCTATAAACATTTTTCTAGTTTGCTTCTCTTCTCTTATTTGGCTTCTAGTGTTTCTCTGTACGACATACATCAGTCTGATGAAAAGACTTGACAAAGGTGCAGGACATGCAACAGCCTTTCGATAAAGATACACGAACTCATGAGGTCGGACCTCACGCTTACTGAGCCTCATTCTCATTATGAGAGCGTAATGTCGAAATGATGGTGTGAGGTCGAGTTAGCGTATTCTTGAAATGATGTTAGCATGAGGTCGAAATGATGTAAGTGTGAAGTTCAAGTGAGCGTGATGTCGAAATGATTGGAGTGTGAGAGTCGAATGAGCGTGATATCAAATTTATGTCGTTACCTCGAGATCGAAATGCTGTGAATATTAAGTCGACTGAGCGTTATATCGAAATGATGACCTGAGAGGAAGAGAAGTTATATCGGATGAGTGTGAGGTCGATTGGACGTGATGTCGTAATGATGTGAGTGTGAAGTCGAATGAGTCTTTTGGCTTTCAGTAAATTCTATAAATAAGTCGTAAATGGATTAGGATTAGGAATTAGATTTCTGGGCTTTCGGCATCTATGACCATGTCAGCCCGTCACTAGGATTAGGATTAAGAATTAGATTTCTGGGCTTTCGGCATCTATGACTATGTTAGCCCGTCACTAGGATTAGGATTAGGAATTAGATTTCTGGGCTTTCGGCATCTATGGCTATGTTAGCCCTTCACTAGGATTAGGATTAAGAATTAGATTTCTGGGCTTTCGGCATCTATGACCATGTCAGCCCGTCACTAGGATTAGGATTAAGAATTAGATTTCTGGGCTTTCGGCATCTATGACTATGTTAGCCCGTCACTAGGATTAGGATTAGGAATTAGACTTCTGGGCTTTCGGCATCTATGGCTATGTTAGCCCTTCACTAGGATTAGGATTAAGAATTAGATTTCTGGGCTTTCGGCATCTATGACCATGTTAGCCCGTCACTAGGATTAGGATTAGGAATTAGATTTCTGGACTTTCGGCATCTATGGCATATTAGCCTGTCACATGTATGAAGGATCGGAGAGGAATAAAGAAATGGGGAAAGAAAGAATCGACCTGGTACCATCCCAGCATTTGCCTGGTGTGAATGAGGAAAACCCAAGAATAACCTAAATCAGGATGTCTAGCCAGGAAAAGCTTTTACTTGTTTTCGACCGAATGTCTCCACTGAAAATCGAACCCGGAACCACTCACATTAAAGACGAGAGCATTAGCGTACTGTAAGTCTTAAATGGGTTTATCCAAGATATGTTTCAGTCAAGATACTTCACTGTCTGCATTTGCACACTTGACGAAATGCAAAAATGTGCACGAATATTAACTTCAAGCATAGATATGTAACTGTATGAAACAGTGGTCTTTAAAAAAAATATGGAAACCTCCGAACCAATGGGAAAAATACTTCATACTACAACGTTTTTCTCTTTTTTCTTTTTTTTCTTTTTTTCTTTTTCTTTTTTTTTTTTTTTTAAGAGAGATGTGAAAGCAAACAGAACCAGCTACCGGTTTAGATGCACTTTAGACATATTTGGTATCACACTTGTCGTTCCGCTAGATACCAGTGAAATTGATCACCGCCACACATCGTAGAATTACAACATCAACTGTAGCCAAACAAATCTCCGCAGCTAATCGTCATAAAACAATAAATTACATTCTGTCGGTTTACAAATCAAGGACAGAAGAAGCCACTGAAGTAACATGGATCACTAATATCTGAGAAACTACAACACTTATTGCTTCTTGTAAATGATAGTTTCGGAATACGTAATTAGTAAACATCCCGAGAGTTATAACTTACATAGTACAACAAGTGTACACTGGACGTCATTGCTGTCCAAGGACATTATTTTAATTTTAGAAGCTTTAAGAGTAATGGAAATATCCACGGATTTTCTTTGGATTTCAATGAGATACGCCTGTCACGAGGGAATTTTTGGACGTCCAAAATTGTGAAAAAGCTAAATTTGAGCACGCAGTATTTCAAACTCGAGAGACCAGGGGATGGCAGTTCATACCAACGTAAAAGAAGTCACACATACACCATACAAAAATGTATATTTCAGCAAATGTGCAATGAATGTGCAAGGGATTTTGTACATTGTTACTTCCAAGTCATTCTCCCAATAAAAAAAGGAACATTCAAAGTTAGAGTAGAATCTTGGGAAATATCCACATGATCTCCTTAAGATTTCAATGAGATGTCCCTGTCATGCAGAAGCCTTAAGGATAATAGAAATATACACGAGACCCACTAGGAGTCATAAGTATTCTCTGATATTAAATACACTTACGCTATCTCGTAAACAAAAAGGGTTACTATTTTTTGACTACGTGATAATAAAAAAAAACATATTTTAATTTGCTGGAATATCTTGCTTATTTATTTATTTATCGCTGATATATGCACAAAAAACGTTATTGTTAGTCATTTCTTAACAGTGACACCATACTCCCAACAGTGACATAAACACTACTTGTTAGTCCATATATAGTAAGCAAGATGTTCAGTAACTGTGCTCTAGTCACGGTACAGTTTTAGCTATTATCATAGTGTTATTTTTTCATATAAAGATAATATAGTTAATTATTTTGTTTTGTTGCAGGATCACTTAAACATGGACATCGTTTGCCTGGTGACTCTAATCTTTGGATTTAGATTTGTTGCGTTCCTAACTCTTCTCAATAGAACATACAGGAAAAGATGAAGTGAAAAAAACGAAATTTTATAGACTGTATTGACAAGGTTTACGATGCGTTTCAGAAATTTGGAAATGTTATACAGTTCGAGCCATAAGTGCATGGTCTCTCAATTGTTGTATTTTATGTTGTATAAGTTATCATCCTGTGTTTTTATATATTTTACATGAAAAATTACCAACACCATAGTGTACTCGCTTTCTTTTTGTATAGGATCAGTGAATCTTAATCTAGGTATCACGACTTATTGGTGTATCATGTTTTTGTGTACGCTACCTTAAAAAGAATTACCAAAACCCAGAGGTGTATTGGCCAGCTGGTCAAACCGGTCCAAAAGCCCGGTGCGCTCTCTCTTTATAACGGCCCCAAAAATCTATTTCATAACGGAAATAAGATAAATAATTTTTTTTCTAAAATACTTACATTTTTCTTGGACAATACACAAAATAATTAGTGTATTTTGTGAATGTCTGTTGGTAATAACTTTTCAAGAAGTGTGAAGAATTGGCTAACCTGAGGTTACAGCTGATTGCCAGTTCGTCACAGCTATCTGCTGTAATCAAACTTGAAATTAAAACAGAACGTTGATGTACTTCGATGTTAATGATCCGAGTACCAACAGATATCTATCTATAATTGACACAATACCATCCCCTCTCTAACCAGTTGGTGTGGCGACCTTCCAATATCTACACAATAGCAATTTTCATAGAGCCAGCCAATTCCTCCTAACACCATCATTCATACCTCTCTATATTGTTCTATAGTACAGTTAATAATAATCTATGGATCACGACCTACTGGTATCTGATGGGTCGCGAAGTCTTCGTTACAATAAAACAAGGAGCTGCAGGTCTCACCAATAGAGACAAAATAGTATCACTGACACAAGCTTAAAGTCCTGGAGTGCGAACAGCGGAAAGGTCCTCGACACAGAAGAATAAAATGCTGTTCAGCTTTGGTAGACATACAAGAACCGTCATTGACGTAAACTAAACTGTAATATGTAATGTATCCGTAGTTACATAGTTCCTGTCTCCTAATCCTAATTCTCAGTTTATCCTTTATATTATTCCGAACCTTCCATATACGAGGGGATTTCCAAACGTTTCTGGCATGACACTGACATCACCAATAATAAGCTGTTCATGGCACACAAAGCCATCTATGGAAGAAATAATGTATCAGTTTCAACTGTGTAACTGCGTCGGTTTGTTGGAGGCAGTCATTTGAATCAATCATTGTGCGTTTCGAATACTGCATGATAATGCTCCAGACCACAGGGCTACAGTAAAAGACTGTGGTTTCAAGTAGACCGAACACCTACCTTAGAACCTAGAGTTAGCACCTTCGTAAATGACATTAAATTTCTAGTTTTATATGCCACAGTTATGTCCTGTAGGCCAAAAGGGATGAGGAATGAGAACGTGAAAGAAAACGGAAGAATATTTTTTTAAAAAACGGACACGGTGTTCTACAGTACAAAATCACATGTTCTCGAATCGAACCAGGTATCCCTCTCATCAGAGGTGAGCGCTCTACTACGAACCACAGTATTCCAGCACCTACTTGTATGAAAAAAGCATTTCAAATTGTTATGCAAGCATCTTGTAACAAGAAGTGTAATGTAATATTCCTGTTTCGAAGTAACCTGAGATAACTCTATTTTCTAATCCTCCCAGCACCCATGAATCTAAATAATAATAACCAAATACAAATTTGTAATTTGCTTATATTGTATTAATAGTTCATAATAACAATTGCAACTAATAACTACACTTTATAATGTTACAGTGGTAGAAGTCAAATTTTGTTTGTTTTAAACCAATTAACGCAACAGGTGCTATAATAAATTCGTGAACAACTGTTTTCGTTTATCACTAGAACTTACCCTGCCATCTGCTGGCAGTTGAATCAAACTCTGACTTAAGTTATCTGTTAACAGATTGACTTTTCTAAATTTGATTTCTGTGTTGAACAAGTTACTTACACCACTGCAATTTTAACCCATGTAATTCGCAAGGTAAGATATTCCGAGTATCTAAGCTGTTACATATGTTCATTTGTGAAATCTGTAAAAGGTTTTAAACGTAATGTGTATACATATGTAAATAAATAAATTTTAAATTAAATTTTAATATTGTTGTTGTTCTACTCTTTTCCTTCCATTTTGGTATTAGGAAGTGGAAATATCATATTCACTAAGCCTTCGTGAAGCAATCAAATGAAATTTTATAAACTTAAAATATATATATATATATATATATATATATATATATATATATATATATACACTTTTTTTACTCCAATGATACATACACGTTGTTCCGAAATTACTGTTTTTTACATAAGTAAAGCACATAAAGATTCATGGGAATTGGCAACTTGTTGAAAGATATGTCACAAGAATGAACAAATGTCCAAGTTATCAAAGATAAAAGCCTTCTGTAAAATATGATGTGCATTCAGAAAGTAAGTTCCGATGGAGTGTAGTGTAAAATGAAAGACAAACATTAGAAGAAAATGTTTTTATTGTTGTGGAGATAGTGATTCAAAATCTACAGTACTTTTCGACATATTTACCATCCTTGTTGAGGCATTTGTATAAATGCATCTGCGTTGAGTAGCACCAGATTTTGATGCATGTCAGAGAATTCTGCTGCCAAGCACTGAAACAGGGATGCCAGAACAGTCTTCATCTCAGTTGTGCTATCGAAACATCGTCTGGGAAGAAATACCTGCATATGGAGAAACAATTGCAAGCAACTTAACGCTGTAGAATGAGGTCATGTACGACACCAATGTTTTGTTTCTGGATATGACGCGATCGATGAACTGTTAGTAACATGGCAAGAAGGTAGAAGTTCACGATAGGTGCTTCTTGCGCTCCGCTGTCAGTTGTTTGGAACCAATCGTGCACATAACTTACGAAACTACAGTTGCTGGGAGAAGGTTTCATGCAACGGGAGATCGGCGCAAACTGAGAAGAAAATTCGGACACTGTGAACCACAAAGTTCTGCAGAATTGCTTGCTGGATACTTTCCACCAATTCAAACCTAATCATGAACAGTCAGCAGCAACGGTATTTGTCGTAACCATTGGCGTAGCCTGACGTGAATTATTTGCAACGTCTTCTGACCATACCTTCACTCATGATATCCAACTTATGTGGATATGGATACTTCACACAACTGGCAATGAATCTCTGATGTCGAGAGCTGTTTAACATGGAAACATTTGATTACCGCTCATATCTAGCAGTCCGGCACACAGCCAAGTTTATCGTACCACAGTTCTCTGCGGATATCATGTGGTTCGGATCCCACGTTACAGTGTACTTTCACTGTAATATAGTCTCGGTTCAGAAAGGAACATTATATTCAAATCTGACCAACTAATTTAAGCTATGTGTTCCTCCTCTTCCTGCGCAAGCGCATCCCGCTCTGAGCACTCGTACCATCATGAAGCATAGTTGGAACTTACTTTCTCCATGCACCTCGTATTTACAGTAAGAAAGGAACAAACAAACAGCTGAATAAAGGAGATCCCATAACGTACAACGCCATATTATTAGTTATTTGTAATTTGACGTTCCTTTTCTCCTTCGAGGCTACATAGAACATAATAAACGCTAGAACATGTACTCCTTTGCAAATGTACGTACTTTGTATTGAGAATGAGAAGTTTAAGCTTCTAAGATTGACAAGATATTTTGCTTGTGTAAAAAATGGACGGGACGAAACATGAGAGTTTCATTGTAAAGACCACGGAAGATTGTTTTTCGGCAGTTCAAGAAAAATTCAGAATAGTACAACTACAGTCAAAGAGTTAGAAGACACAGTTGAATGTGATTGTATTCCTCATATTTCTGGATTTATTTTACATATCAATTTTCGAAGTAATGTCCCTCTGGAAGCAGCCGTACAACCGATGGAAGTACTCCTTGAAGGCGTTTTGTGGAATCCCTTTTAAGATCTGAGTTAAAGCAAAAATTACTTCCTCGCTTAATGGAGAATTTCATTTGCGCAGACATTTAACACTTCCCCCTACATCCCTAAAAAGAACTCAAGAACCCAGATCTGAAGTATGGACGATGTGGCAAGATTCTCAGAGTGTTTTTTTGACCACTCATTTTGCACGAGAACATATAATATAATCCGGGAGAGCATTCTGATGGAAAAAACTATTGTTGTGTTACCACAGTTCGGAACTTTGCGATAATAGATTGAACCAGATGAAGCAGAATACACATTCTCTATTAAGAGTATCAGTTGATTAAATTCCATGCGCATAATGCCAATAGCCACATGTTTGGACCTATTATGCCTAAACAGCATTTTTTTTTTTTTTTTTTTTACGAGGGACACGGCAGCAATTTCGAAGTTGCTGATTGCCGCTTCACTTCCAGATCGTCGAGTTACCTCCCACCTTTCATCATGTGGAAAGAAACATAGCTCATAGACATAGAAAAAATGTCCTAAAGCAACTGAAAAAGTGTTGAAACAAGAAAGATACGCGTATTAATCATCAAGAAAGTTATAATTCTTCTCGAAGTGTGTGCGAATGAATCGGAATACTATTGTCCTAGCACTTCTATCCTTCAGACGTCTTCTGAAAGAGCTCCTCTGTGGCTAAGCGGTTAGCGTACGCGCCTTTGGTGTGGGAGACCCGGGTTTGATTCCCGGCGGGAGCTCATGTGGTTCGGATTCCACGTTAATCAGTAGGTCCACGTCTCATATAACCTCGCTGCTGAACGAGACATTAAACTCAAAATCAAGTCAAAATCAACGTCTTCTGAAATTCTCTTTGTGGAATGCTGTTTAACAACCCCTCCTTACAAACCGTTATAAGTTGTTGATCAGTCCCAAATTTTGTTTCACATAACTACTCTTTTAAATTTGGAAATAGCCAAAGTAACACATGTTGACAAATCTATACTATATGAAGGTTGTGGCATTAGGCCGTGTGTGGTCTAGCGCTATTATGGTGCAACGCTCAATAAAAGCCTGTGACAAACATCTTGGCATTTCAACTAAACGAATAAAACGCAAGCTCTGACGCGACGTTGCCGAGTGCTAAGGGGTGTGGCTATTTGCTAGCCAGACGAACTACAGCGCGACCAAGTGGCAGGGGATAGACGTGGATTTGTATACACGACTCCAAAAGTGCATTACCACCTGCAATTCTCCCTTTCCTGCAATAGCAGGCAACCCAAAAAGCTCAGCGCTTGGGTTGGTTGCACATTCGAAAGGCGTTGGACCAAACCTCAATTTTGTTACAAATATATCAGTGTGGCAAACTGCAAATAAGAGAATAAAATAAATTGTTAAGACTTACCATTTTATTATCGTGATGGCAATGGATGACATAAAAGTTACAAAATCATCTTACCTAACCAGTTCAAACAAGGTGAATGGTAACAAACACACATAAGAGGAAAGCAGTTTCTTTCCTTTTCCAAAAGAAAATCTCGTAAAAAAGAAAAAAGATTATATAATGTAAAGATTTAATATAAAAGCCTAATACCCCAAAACAAACATCCACACGACACAGAAAGAGAGAGAGAAACACAGAATAAGAAACACCAATGGCTTAGCTGACTAGCGGGCCTCTCATACAAGATAAAGAGATGGGACCCTAGTTGTAAACCTTATTATTATTATTATTATTATTATTATTATTATTATTATTATTATTATTATTATTATTATTATTATTATTAAAAATCGTCTACTTTCCCAATCTCTGGCCTACCTAAGAGCATGTCTGTATATAGCGGTCATGTGAGTACCTTTTGTCAATGAGTGGCCCTAAAGGTAAAAGGGATGCAAATCTCTGAGAGAGAGGAACAAAAAACTTTCTTATGATAAATTCTAGGGGAAAGTTCGAAGAATTGCTTTTGACGGGTACTTTCTTGTTTTTCGGGGACAGAAAATTGTATCGGCTAAGAAATTACAGTATATAATATTGCAAATTTGCAAGTGCATTTATTTACAATGCAATTTGAGGTAATAAAGAAATTGAGGACTTCGGGACAAACGACTTGTCAAGTCCAAAAAGTGAAACTATAAAGGACATAGCTTCACAAGGATTTCTATTCATCTGATTTTCTTCAAACTTGGCACATATATAGTAGACCGAAAATAAATGCACACATGTTTTTTTGTTTCTTTCGGAGAACAGGTTAAAGGAGGCAAAGGGTCCCTTTTAAAAAAGGGTACCTTTGATTTAAAAGGACCAAATTAAAGGAACGATACTCTGCCGATGCAAAGATCACTTCAAAGTACAAAATACGGGTTTTGAAGTTTTTCACAGAGAAGTTTTGCAGAGGCAATGCTCCTTCAAAATGAGAAAGGACCCCGAACAATCTTCATGGAAATTGGATTTCGGTGGAATTGCTTGGAACCGTGTTATGTTGTAGATATTATGTCCCTGAGAAAAAGTCTCAATAGACACAACCAAAAATCGTTGGCCGTTTGGCCACCATGAGGCCACTTTCTTAAAAAACGGAAGAAAACAACATTCGAGATTTTGGACAAAAATACTAAAACCGTGATGTTGTAGATATTGTGATTCCGAAAAGGTCCTAATGGCCATAACCACCAAACACTGATATTTGGCCACTACAGGGCTACTTTTTTCAAAACAGCCAAACATAGTGATATTCTGGATTTCAATGAAAATCAGTAAAACTGTGATGCGTTGTAGATGTTGTGATCTTGAGAAAAAGTCTCAATAAGCACAACCACCAATCACTGACCGTTTGGTAACTACAGAGCCACATTTTTGCCAACAGCAGAACTTAAAGTTATTTTGGATTTCATAGCAATTGCTTGAAACGGTGATAGCTTGTAGATATTGTGATTCTGGGAAAAGGTCTTAATGAGCACAACCACTAATCACTGATCGTTTGGCCACTACGAGGCCACTGTTTTGAAAGTAACCGAAGATGGCGATGTTCTTGATTTCGGTAAAAATGACTAAAACTGTGATATGTTGTAGATGTGGTAATTCTGAGAAAAGGTCTTAATGGGCACAAACACTAATCAATGACCGTTTGGCCACAACGAGGCCACTTTCTTGAAAGTAACCGAAGATGGCCATGTTCTGGATTTCGGTAAAATCACTGAAACTGTGATATTTTGTAGATATTGTGATTCTGAGAAAAGGTCTTAATGAGCACAACCACTAATCACTGATCGTTTGGCCACCACGAGGCCACTATTTTGAAAGTAACCGAAGATGGCGATGTTCTTGATTTCGGTAAAAATGACTGAAACTGTGATATGTTGTAGATGTGGTGATTCTAAGAAAAAGTCTTAATAGGCACAACCATTAATCATTGACCTTTGGCCACTACAGGGCGACTTTTTTGAATGAAACGGAACATGGTGATGTTCTGGATTTCGGTAAAAATGACTGAAACTGTGATATGTTGTAGATGTGGTGATTCTAAGAAAAGGTCATAATAGGCACAACCATTAGTCACTGACCTTTGGCCACAACCAGGCCACTTTCTTGAAAGTAACCGAAAATATTGATGGCCTGTATTTCGGTAAAATTGACTGAAATTGCGATATGTTGTAACCATTGTGATTGTGAGAAAAAGTCTTAATGGGCACAGCCAATAATCACTGGCCGTTTGGACACTACGAGGGCACTTTTTTGAAAGTAACGGAACATGGTGATGTTCTGGATTTCGGTAAAAATGACTGAAACTGTGATATGTTGTAGATCTTGTGATTCTGAAAAAATGTCCTAATGGGCACAACCAATAAATACTGAGCGTTTGGCCATTACCGGGCCACTTTCATGAAAGTAACGGAACATGGTGATGTTCTTGATTTCGATAGAAATGACTGAAACTGTGATATATTGTAAATATTGATTCTGAGAAAATGTCCTAATGGGCACAACCAATAAATACTGAGCGTTTGGCCATTACAGGGCCACTTTTTTTAAAGTAACGGAACATGGTGATGTTCTGGATTTAGGTAAAAATGACTGAAACTTTGATATGTTATAGATCTTGTGATTCCACGAAAAGGTCTCCATTGGCACACAAACTAATCACTGACCTTTGGCCACAACCAGGCCACTTTCTTGAAAGTAACCGAAGATGGTGATGTTCTGGATTTCGGTAAAAATGACTGAAACTGTGATATGTTGTAGATCTTGTGATTCTGAGAAAAGGACACAACTACTAATCACTGACCGTTTGGCCACTACAGGGCCACTTTTTGGAAAGTAATCCAAAATATTGATTTTCTGGATTTCATTAAAAATGACTAAAACTGTGATATGTTGTAGATATTGTGATTCTGAGAAAATGTCCTAATGGGCACAACCAATAATTACTGACCATTTGGCCACTACCGTGCCACTTTCTTGAAATAACGGAACATAGTGGTGTTCTGGATTTCGATAGAAATGACTGAAACTGTGATATGTTGTAATCTTGTGATTCCGAGAAAAGATCTCAATGGTCACACATACTACTCAGTTTCCGTTTAGCCATTACAGGCCACTATCTTGAAAGTAACCGAAAATGTTGATGTCCTAGATTTCGGTAAAAATGACTGAAACTGTGATATGTTGCAGATTGCTGATTCTGAAGGAAGGTCCTAATAGGCACAACCACTAATCGCTGACCATTGGCCAGAAGCAGGCCGCTTTCTTGAAAGAACCGAGAATATTGATGGCCTGGATTTCGGTAAAAATGACTGAAACTGTGATATATTGTAAATATTGATTCTGAGAAAATGTCCTAATGGGCACAACCAATAAATACTGAGCGTTTGGCCATTACAGGGCCACTTTTTTTAAAGTAACGGAACATGGTGATGTTCTGGATTTAGGTAAAAATGACTGAAACTTTGATATGTTATAGATCTTGTGATTCCACGAAAAGGTCTCCATTGGCACACAAACTAATCACTGACCTTTGGCCACAACCAGGCCACTTTCTTGAAAGTAACCGAAGATGGTGATGTTCTGGATTTCGGTAAAAATGACTGAAACTGTGATATGTTGTAGATCTTGTGATTCTGAGAAAAGGACACAACTACTAATCACTGACCGTTTGGCCACTACAGGGCCACTTTTTGGAAAGTAATCCAAAATATTGATTTTCTGGATTTCATTAAAAATGACTGAAACTGTGATATGTTGTAGATATTGTGATTCTGAGAAAATGTCCTAATGGGCACAACCAATAATTACTGACCATTTGGCCACTACCGTGCCACTTTCTTGAAATAACGGAACATAGTGGTGTTCTGGATTTCGATAGAAATGACTGAAACTGTGATATGTTGTAGATCTTGTGATTCCGAGAAAAGATCTCAATGGTCACACATACTACTCAGTTTCCGTTTAGCCATTACAGGCCACTATCTTGAAAGTAACCGAAAATGTTGATGTCCTAGATTTCGGTAAAAATGACTGAAACTGTGATATGTTGCAGATTGCTGATTCTGAGGGAAGGTCCTAATAGGCACAACCACTAATCGCTGACCATTGGCCAGAAGCAGGCCGCTTTCTTGAAAGAACCGAGAATATTGATGGCCTGGATTTCGGTAAAAATGACTGAAACTGTGATACGTTGTAGATATTGTGATTCTGAGAAAAAGTCTTAATGGGTACAGCCAATAATCACTGGCCGTTTGGACACTACGAGATGACTTTTTTGAAAGTAAGCTAAAATGGTGATGTTCTGCAATTAGGTAAAATGACTAAACCTGTGAGATGTTGTAGATATTGTGATTATGAGAAAATGTCCTAATGGGAACAACCAAAAAATTACTGACCGTTTAGCCACAACCAGGCCAATTGAAAGTAACCAAAGATGGTGACATTCTAGATTTCGGTAAAAATGACAAACTGTGATATGTTGTAGATATTGTGATTCTGAGAAAAGGATTTAATAGGCACAACCACTACTCACTGACCGTTTCGTCACTACAGGGCCAATTTTGGAAAGTAATCGAAAATATTGATTTTCTGGATTTCGGTAAAAATAACTGAAACTGTGATATGTTGTAGATCTTAAGATTCCGAGAAAAGGTCTCAATGGGCACATCCACTAATCACTGACCGTTTGGCCACAACCAGGCCACTTTCTTGAAAGTAAGCGAGGATGGTGATGTTCTGGATTTCGGTAAAAATGACTGAAACTGTGATATGTTGTAGATCTTGTAATTCTGAGAAAATGGTACAACACCTAATCAGTAACCGTTTAGCCACTACAGGGCCACTTTTTGGATAGTAATCGAAAATGTTGATGTTCTGGATTTCGGTAAAAATTACTGGAACTGTGATATGTTGTAGATCTTGTGATTCCGAGAAAAGGTCTGAATGGGCATACCCACTAATCACTGAGTTTGGCCATTACAGGGCCACTTTTTTAAAGTAACGGAACATGGTGATGTTCTGAATTTAGGTACAAATGACTGAAAAGTGATATGTTTTAGATCTTGTAAGGTCTCCATGGGCACACAAACTAATCACTGACCTTTGGCCACAACCAGGCCACTTTCTTGAAAGTAATCGAAGATGATGTTCTGGATTTCGAAAAAATAAAACTGTGATATGTTGTAGATCTTGTGATTCTGAGAAAAGGGCACAACCACTAATCACTCAACGTTTGGCCACTACAGGGCCACTTTTTGGAAAGTAATCGAATATGTTGATTTTCTGGATTTCGCTAAAAATGACTGAAACTGTGATATGTTGTAGATATTGTGATTCTGAGAAAATGTCCTAATGAGCACAACTAGTAATTACTGACTGTTTGGCCACTACCGGGCCACTTTCTTGAAAGTAACGGAACATGGCGATGTTCTGGATTTCGACAGAAGTGACTGAAACTGTGATATGTTGTAAATCTTGTGATTCCGAGAAAAGGGCTTTATGGGCACACAAACTAATCAATTTCCGTTTGGTTATTACAGGCCACTTTCTTGAAAGTAACCGAAAATGTTGATGACCTGGATTTAAGTAAAAATGACTGAAACTCTGATATGTTGTAGATATTGTGATTCTGAGAGAAAGTCTTAATGTGCACAGGCAATAATCACTGGCCGTTTGGACACTACGAGATGACTTTTTTGAAAATAAGCTAAAATGGTGATGTTCAGCATTTAGGTAAAAATGACTGAAACTGTGATATGTTGTAGATATTGTGAATCTGAGAAAATGTCCTAATGAGTACAACCAATAATTACTGACCGTTTGGCCACAACCAGGCCACTTGAAAGTAACCAAAGATGGTGATATTCTGGATTTCGGTAAATATGACTGAAACTGTGATATGTTGTAGATATTGTGATTCTGAGAAAAGGATTTAATAGGCACAACCACTACTCACTGACCGTTTCGCCACTACAGGGCCAATTTTGGAAAGTAATCGAAAATGTTGATGTTCTGGATTTCGGTAAAAATGACTGAAATAATGGAGTGTCAGTGGGTCAATTGGATTAAGATTTTTAAGTGGGTTGTGGGTCAACAGGATATGACTCACTGCGACACACAACCCACCGTGACCCACTTTGACCAAACAATCCGTTCTGACCCACGCTCACCCACGGAACTACTGTGACTCGCCAACCCATTCTGCTCAGTGCATTGTAGACAGCTTCTTCTGAGCACTGGTGAATTTGTCTACGTTTTACTTTCAAGGTCTTCTTTTTCTTCCTTTTTCATTTGTTTCTATTGAAGAAAGAACTTCAGGCACTCTTGTAGAACTTTAGGAAATTGATCATATTTGCAATTGTAATAATAGCAATAGGACTTACTTCTTGACTTTTCAGACACAGCCTAAGAGTTTTTAGAGAAGCTAACTACTTGTTTTATTTTGAATCACCTATAATGTATGAATTATTATATAAAAAATTAATATAACTATGTATGTGTGATCATCAACATCAAAGTCAACTGAAATTACATTTGGCATATACATAGTTAGGCCCTAATCTCAATATCATTTTTTAAAACTCCCTTTTGTTGGGGGGGGGGGGCATTTTCTATATATAGGATTGATTTCTAAAAATAATCGAAAACGATCGATATTAGTTGACTGCCTAATATTGATATTAGGCAGTCCTTGATATGAACCACCGTGACTGCCATGATATAAATTTAACTTCAACTGCTTTCTCAATGTTCTTCTTCTTTTTAGTTTTTACTTTCTATGGCTAGAGTCGAGGGTGAAAAAAAATATGCTGTTCAGAAAATGCTGTTTACAATGCAGTGAGCAGAGTGGGTCATGGTGGGTGATGGGTCGCAGTGGGTCACGGTGGGTGGTGGGTCACATGCTGTTGACCCACGTCCCACTCAGAAAACTCGACCCACTGACCCACTCACCCACTCCAACTCTGGTTAACGTTTCGGCGTCTGGAGTAAACAAGTTCTGCCAGGGGAACGTTTTTCTTTCAAAAAATATTTTTACATGTTCATATTTATTATTATTATTAATTACTTTCTTGTATTTTTTCCTACATTATCTTAGATTAGTGACCGCGGTTTAGGATAGATTATGTAAAGTCAAATATGGTTATGTATGTTTACATTTTCGTTTCTTTCTTTCAAAATGCACTACTATCTGTTCACGTAGTCCAAACGTAGGCATACACCTCTGTATTGATCAACTATAACATTCTAGTGTATGAGTTTATTTGCTTCGGCTCTTCTGAGCTTAAGATGTAAGTAAAAACATATTAAGAACAAATAATAAAGAAACTAAGTCTACCTGATGGATAAAAATAAGAAATTATATAAAATGCAATGAGCTGATCAGTACGGTACTGTATACGTACTTTTGGGCCACCCTGTATATTATTAATAATTTATTTCTTGCATTTAATAATAACTAGCTGAAAATAACCATTTTTCGCATGGGTCAGATAAAATATCTATGTAAACAAACTGAACAACGAAACGAAAATATATCGGTAATTTTCTACTACTTTTACATATCGCGGGAAACGCTCCTTGAGACCCCCTGGTTCAAAATTTAAAAAGAACGCCTCTGGCTCCCAAGCGATGGGAGCTGTATTTAGAATTCAACGCCTCTGGAAGAATCACCATTCATCTCAGCGATCGTGAAAACTAAGGATTTGATACTAATATAGGTCATTTTGGATTATTTTTACGTGTTTCTGTACATCTCCCCCTCCCGGTGACCCCGGCCCGCACGCAATGGTAGCTGATTTTGAAAGTCATCGCTAATTGAAGTGTCACCATTGATCTCAGTGACCGTGAAAACTATGAATTCGACACAAATATCGGCAATTTTCTAATATTATTACATGTCTTGGTAAACGTCCCCCTCCCCTGAGACCCCTGGTTCGATTTTTTAAAAATAAAAACCACTTGGTCCTAGTCTGGGGCCTGGACAAAAGTATCCGTTATTAAAATTTAGTAACTTTTTGTCAACTCGTCTGATCCCCAGGCCGCACACAGACAGACACAAGCAAACTCGAACAGATAGAACAAACAGCGTTCTTTCGCATAGAATGTTGTTGCTTCCACCCAGCCTAAGTGCCGGAGGGCTTCTTTTATACGTAAACACGTCTATTGAATCTGCCTCTTCTATCGAAGTAATGGGTAGCGTGTAGTGCAAGTATTAGCTATTTTGTTGTTATTGACCTTGAAGAACTAACAAATGGTTTCACATCAAGTCACAAGTCGCTTTGGTTACAAGTTGATATACAGTAGAAATGACCTATGCATTACTCACCCGTTGTGAAATAGAAATATTATGTTGGTTTTATCTGAACACCCACAAATCTGTTATAGCAAGAGGCCTTTCCACAACTACTTCCAATCTAGATTAAATTTCACGGCTAACTTTTTGAATCATACACAAGAGTATCATTGATATGTTAGTGTTAATAATATTTATGGAACCAAAGACAGGTTTTAAACTACCAAAATGTGCTGTGCATAAAGTCGGAAATCTTATAGAGTGGTTTCATCCGTGTGTCTGTTGACAGATACCAAAGCAAAGACAGAAAGTGATATAGAGACAGGGGCGGATCCAAGGGGGGGCGATCGGGGCGATGCCCCCCCAGAAGAGGAAACTTTCTTATTTTTTATATATAAATAAAATCCATCCCAGAGTTTGGAACCCTTAAAAGTAGCATTATGACAATCCACCGCCCCCTCAGAAGTCGGTCCTGGAACCGCCCCTGTATAGAGAAATGGTTTTCTGCTCTTGATTCTTCATCCAATGAATAGAATAGGTTCCATCTCATCCGTTAACTTTATATTGAACCCAGAAGTGGTTCAAATTAGCAATTTCCGGTTCTAACATTTAACCCATAGATGAAAACGGTAACATATATAAAAACTTTTTTTTTTGTAAACGATTGCGCGTGTATAGGCAACATATCATGGTCATTCACAATCTCTACTAAAATTGAAAATGGTTTAAATTTATTATTACTTCCGGTTTCAACAACTGTTTCAACTTCCATCGTCATAGCATAAAACGGTAACATAGCGAGAACTGATTTTTGAAAACGAGTAACCATCTAGAGTCAACATCATGGGTACACAAAATATTCTACCGAAATTATAAATGGTTGAAATTTACTATTACTTCCGGTTTCAATTTCCAATTTCCGCCTAATAGAAATAGTAAATGCTTCAAGATGTGGTCTTTTGCAATTAATTCAGTGTCCAAAGAATATATTTTATTTCCTCCGTTAACCTTCTACTCAAACCGGAATTGCTTCAAATTAGCCATTTCCGATTTCAACGTTTGTCGGTATATAAAGAAAATGATAACGGATAGTGAGAAGTGGTTTCTGCAAACGATTTAGAGTCTAAAGACAAATATCTACAATACTAAATTCGGCTGTAGTTAGAATTTATTATAACTTCTGGTTTCAATAACGGTTTCAACGTTTATCGCTATAGAATGAAAACGGCAGCAGATAGCTAGAAACAGTTTTAAGCAAACGATTCAGACTCTCAACAAACATATCGTTACTATCCATATAACTCTACTAAAACTGGAAATTGTTCAAATTTACTAGTACTTCCTGTTCCAATACTGATTTCCCTAGAGCAAAAATGGTAAAAGATATTAAAAAGTGGCTTTTTGCAATCGATTCATCGTCTCAAGAATAGCCTCCTCCATTTCCGTGGCAGCTTTGATCAAAGCAGAATTTGTTAAAATTAGCCATATTATGTTTGAACGTTCCTCGCCATAGAGCAAAAACAGTAACAGATAGAACATTTTTGTCCAAACGATTTACCGTCTCTAGGCAACATACCATAATTATTGTCAACACCCTACCGGAACAGGAAGTGGTTCAAATTAACTATTACTTCCTATCTCAATTCTTTTTTCCATAGATCAAAACAATAGGAGATAACAGGATAGGGCTTTTTTTTTTACGATCAACAGGAAGTGGTTCCAATTAACTATCATTTCCTATTTCAATTCTTGTTTCCAGGAATCAAAACAATAGGAGATATCAAGATACGGCTTTTTTAAATATATCAGAGTCGTAAGGAAATGTTCCTCCAAGAATTCAGCATCCCAAGAATACTTTCCACCAATTCCTATTCAAAAAAGAAGTAGCTGAAGTTATCCAAGCTCGGTTTCAACGTGTATTACTACATTTTTAATCTATGACGAAGAGTTTCAACTTGTTGCATATATTAGAGGAGTTACCAGTACCAATACCAAACTAAAAAAAGTGAGTATCGTTTCACAGTATGAAACGAAGATTTCCAAACAATATGAATTCAATAGTGAAACTTGAAGTAGTGTTATCATCTGTCACAAAAGAAAATGTACGTTTTTCGCGGGATAGTATGTTTCTATCACCTCTCGAAATGTTTTAAAGGATCAATCCCTAACCATAAATCGATAAACGTATTACCTCACGTTTTGCAGCTCAGACAAGATACGATAGAAATATCGTAAACCTTAATAGAAAGACAAAACAGCTACGTTCTTTTACAAGCTTGAAACTTACGAATATTAGCAGTATATATTTACAGAGTAGGGAGTTTCTGCTACGTTATTCCGTAGTTCATTGGATCCGTACAGAACTACCACCCAGATGCTATGTGAGGTTTGTGGTGGACTAATACCGTGTGCATGGGAGTTTCCGGGGTGGTCCCGCTTCCTCCCACCGTTTTCATTCCACCAATTCATCCCATCATCATCCATACAGCCTGAACCGTAGTTACCTTAAGAACATATGACAAAGTCAAGTACTTGACCTACTAAGTAGAATTTGGTACGCTACCTTTAGACCACGGAGGCCAAAACCGTGAACTGGCGTGCTCATAAGATCAGTGCAATTTGTAGTTATGTTCAATTAGCAAGCCAAATACCAAATGATGTTACATGTTCCTGTATTCTTTATATCATAGTATGATACTACAAATATAACAAAATATTATGATAAAATAAATCACCAAGACGCCAGGGCGGATTAGGTGTTCCTGGAACGGTGGCTCAGTGATTGAGCGTTCACCACTGGTGGATGGGGTCCCTGGTTCGATCCCAGGTCTCGCAAAATGAAATTTGTGGTGGACAAACACCGTGTGTGGGGGTTCTCGACGTTCTCCCGTTTCCTCCCACTTTATCAATTCCACCATTTCATTTATTTCTCATCATCACCGTCTCCTTTAGCCTAGCCGGCATAACTGTGGGACGTAAAACTCAAAGATTTCATTTGCATTGTTTTGTTTTCGTATTACTAGTAATAGCAGTAGTGGTATTCGCTGTCGTATTAGTATAGTAATAAGTAGTAGCAGTAGTTGTAATAGTAACAGTAGTAGCAGTGGCGGCAATAGTGGAATTAGCACTAGCATTCGTAATCACAATAGTAATAATAGTATTAGCAGTAGTAGTTGTAGTATTAGTATCACATACGGTGTAGAAGTTTTACATATCTTCTCTGTTACTCGTAATGCATTAATGAGTGTAGTATAAGACTTTTACGTTCATGAGCTGTATTATTGTATAATAAACATGGCTGGACAGAGCAAGCACAAATAACAAATAGACAGACAGTATAGGGATATAGAAAACAAACCTTGGGTAACTTTTCACACGATTTTCCTATTTGAGAAGGACAAATAGACAGTGCAATATTATGACGACATATTTCTCATTTTCCATTACATATTGAAGGATTGACTTGATTTATCAACTTGGTTGTTCTCAGGCCGGTTACGCCCGGCCCGTTTAGAGCCCGGCTCCTTTGTGCCCGGCCAGTTTAGAGTCTGGCCCATTCTCTGCCCGGCTCGAGATTCGGGCCGGATTGGGTCGAGACTGACACAGAATACAGATCCATCCGGGCCGTCTTCGGGCCTGGCTTTGCAGGGCTCTGGTCTACAGACACACGGATAAAACCGTTTTATAAGACTTCCAGCATTTATGCACAGCATAGGTTTGAAGGTCATTTCTATATTAACTTCATGAATTAAAGGGAACTTGTATTCCTCGAAAGGCATTTGTTGGTCCTTCAAGGTCAATCGAACAATGAAAAAACTGATACTAGGAGTATTTTAACACGCCACTCACTACAACGATGTAACAGAATGCTGCCTCCGGCTGTTAATAAAAGGCTTAACTAGCTGGAACTCGCTAGTACAGGAGCAACGTTATATGCCAAACAACGTTGTACTGTGTAAGAAATGCTAGGAGTTGTTCTGTCTATGTGCGCCGCCTCCTTGGTGTTCCCTGGTTAAAGCACTCACACAAATAATCTTGTCAGGGCGCTGCAGGCAAGATTTTTAGTTTCGAAACATAATAAACATAATAAAATAAATATTTCTCGCTTGATACTATTAAAAAATAAACAATTAAAACATAGAGATGGGAGTTAAAATTTCTAACCTCTAAAACATAACTGATTGTTTCAAATGTGTTTTTGCAAAGGCAACCAAGGAACACACTAAGTTAGTCACTTTATACTTTATGTCCACAACAAAATCCTTGCAGGGGGCGCGGTGGCTCAGTGGTAGAATATTCACCTCTGGTGCTTGGGGTCCCGGGTTCGATCACAGTCCCCACCAAGTGAACCTTGTGGTGGACAAACACCGTGCTCGTGGGTTTTCTCGGGGCACTCCCGTTTCCTACCACTTTCTTCATTCCACCATTTCATTCATCTCTCATCATCACCGTCTCCTTTAGCCTAACCGGCATAACCGTGGTACGCAAGACTCAAAGATTTCATTTTCAAAATCCTTGCAAGTTCTTTTTGCAATACCATTAAAATTATTTTCTTTTATGATGATATTTTCATTTTAATTTGTATGAATGTAGTATTTTCTTTTAGTAACGTTTGATAATATCACTGCCTCTTGTACTCATTGTGCATCATGTAAGTAGTTGAAAATATACACTAAATACCACGATTATATATGTTGGGAATATGCATTACAGGAATTAAACTTGAACCCGGGTTTCAACCTGTTTCTTTACGTTTAAGTCAGCCGTGTTACCGACTGAGCTAGGACAGTCCCAACTTATCCTTATATTACCGGTATATTTTACTTTATCACAGCACAGCCCTTTATGACAGTGTTCATAAAAGATTTTAACTAAAAAGAAATCAATCAAAAAAAATCGAGACCCCTGAAAACATATAACTCGTCCCGCCATTTATATGCACCCACATACATTTTGGAAAGTCGGCGCCGTTGGTTCTATCTGTTGTGTTTGAAATCAGTGTTTCTTTCAGAAACTTTGTTCCGGGGGGGGGGGGTGAGGGGGGCACACTTCGTATTCCGGGGGCACTATCGATAACTTTCTATTTTTTATTATATTATAGATGTATTATTTTGGACTCTTCCGGGGGGCACTCTCAGAGCTCCGGGCGGGCAGTACCCCTAAAAACACTTCTGGAAGAAGCACTGTTTGAAATACACCTAATCTAATATAAATAAAATAAAAAGTTTGTTTGTGTGTCTGTCTGTATGTATGTATCTGTGTGCTGCCTGGAGACCAGACAAGAGGACCGAGAGTTACCAAATTTTGATCTTGGGTACCTTGGCCCAGGTTCCGGATCAAGACGAAGCGTTTTTTTTTTTTTAATCGAACCAGGAAGTCTCAGGAGACGTTTACAGGGACATGTAAAAGTAGTAGAAGATAACCGATATTAGTGTCGAATTCAAAGTTTTGGCGGTCGCTGAGAACAATGGTGATACTATAGAAGCGTTGACTTCCAAATACAGCCACCATGCGAATAATGGGTTTTTCTGATAGTTATTAATAAATGCAAGAAATAAATTATTAATAATAAATGGGAACAGATAGGAATGCATTTTGAAAGAAAGAAACGAAATTGTAAACATATATACCCATGTCTGACTTTACATAATCTATCCTAAACCACTATCACTAATCTAACAAGAAGAAAGTAGACTTTGGTAAATTAACTTCGGGGTCATTTTTCGCGAGGTAGTATTGCACATTTAAAATATGAATATTTAGGAATGCGCACGAGTCGAGACATGTCTCGAATCTGGACTGAAATTCGAGTTGACACACTTTGTAAAATTCGAGACGAGTCAAGACAAATTTATTTCTCGACTCTAATTTTCGAGCCGAGACACGAGTCGAGTCGAGACTTTTCGTAAAAATCTCGACTCGACTCGAATGTGTCGAAAATCTTTCTATAATTTTTAATATTATTTTGAAGAAAGTATTCAGTCAGAAACAGCCTTGAAACCAATTCCAGTATTTATTACTTTAGAAAGGTACCGAACGCATAAACTTAATGGTTAATCTTTCGAAATCAAGATTTAATTTTCAGCTCAATTCCGTTAATTAAAACTAATAATTAATGTCGTGATATTTGATTGTACTTCAAATATAATAATAATAATAATAATAATAATAATAATAATAATAATAATAATAATAATAATAATAATAATAATAATAATAATAATAATAATAATGCTCTGGGGGACATACACGTGAGCATGTATCTAGTATAGCTCGAGCAAGGCACAATGACGGCCGACGCGTATCGCGCACTGCTTGCAGACTACGTACACCCCTTGATGACGACCATGTTTCCCAACGGTAGTGGCATTTTTCGACAAAATAATGCACCATGTCACAAGGCCAGGAGTGTGATGAAGTGGTTCAAGAAATGTTCAACAATGTTCTATATCTGTTGACGATGTGCGAATTACAAGGGGAATGAGGGAAATCCCCATTGGTAATATTATATGCTCCTATAGCCAAAGGAGATTTCCCTCCATGTCAAAGAACTATTTGCTGTGTAATTAAAATGTATGAGTTGTTTTATCTGTTGTGTGTATGAAATAAATTATTAAAAAATGCAACAAATAAATTATTAACAATACATGTGATCACATAGGAATGTATTTTGAAAAAAAGAAAAGAAACGGTAAATATACGTAACCGTATTTAACTATACATAATGTGACTAAACTAACCGATGGTAACTAATCTAGAATAATGTAGGAAAGATGCAAGAAAGCAATTAATAATAATAAATATCAATATATAGAAATATATTTTGAAAGAACAATGTTTCCCAGAAGTAACTTTGTAAATTTAGGATTTAGGATTTAGATTTCTGGGCTTTCGGCATCTGAGACCATTTAACCCGTCACGTTCGAGGGATGACATCTCTAGGCGAACACACTTTCCGGGGAAAGGGAAGGAAAAAAGGATTGGGGAAGAAAGGAAGTGATCTGAAACCTAAGGTATCACCCTGGCATCTTCCTGGTGTGAATGTGGAAAACCAAGGAAAATCTCATTCAAGGTGACTGGCCTGAAAAACTTCTGAATTTTTCGACCGAGTGCCCCACCAGGAATCGAACACGGGACCGCCTTCATGTAACCATATAAACGTATGTTTGTCTATTCCATTACATTGCGAATAGGCGAAATTGGAACAATGTTGCATCGGAGTCAGTCAATTAGTTCGAATAAAATCTTATTCATAGCACAATCCCTTCGAGGACATTTCCAAGATCGAGGCAGTAACCCACATGGTCGAAAGTAGTGTTTCCACGAGATGAGACGAGAGAAGACTTCAAGCTGTCTAGTCTCGTGAGACGAGACACGAGAAATGTCTCGTCTTGTGGCAACACTAGAGCGGATGATGCCCACAAAAAGGAGCTGTTATACAAAGTGGTTAAAATTACAGCTTTTAACCACTTTTGTTTGGTCATCAGCACAACACACAACACGACTACAATCTTCCAATCAGTGTTTCTTTCAGAAAAAATGTTCCTGGGAGGATATGTTTAGGATTCCGGGGGTACTGCTGGTATTATTCTATTATAGATGTATTATTTTGGTCTCCCCGTGGGGGTACTCTTAGAGTTCCAGGGGGCAGCACCCCAAAAACACTTCTGGAAGAAACACTGCTTAAAACAACGACTACTTATTAGTTTCGACCACGGGCGCCCGAAGGGAGGGGGAAGGGGCCCGGCCGCCCTTGCTCACGAAAATATATATGTAATATAGCAAACTACGTATATTAAATATCAGGCGTAATATAGCAATCAAGGAGATGACCCCCTTAAAAATTCTTCGGGCGCCAATGGTTTTCAGTAATGAATTATTACGACAGGAATATTTGTCAATATCGTCGGTACAGTCGAAAGGCAAGCCTTCCCCACTTATTCTGAAATCCTTTTTTCAAAACCTCTGGCGCCACTTCAAAATATAAGAAGGCCCATGTGACTTTCTGATTTCAAAAATGACTTTGGTTCGAATAACATCATAAAACAATAAAACGAAACTAAATTTTATTGTCAAACCAGCATCCTTTCAAACTCAGTACAGGAAAAGGCCTACACGTTTCTGTCATTGTTCGGAACGAGAAAACTCATGAACAATGGTTAGTTGCTGATGAAACTGGCATTAAGAGAACTTGTATTTCTATAAAGGATTTTTATACATAGATATAACCACCAGCCCTCGGAATGAAATATTCTGAAACACTGATCTCAAAGAATGGTTTAACATTTTACTTGAATCTGGAGCAGTATCACTAAATATTTAAGCTTGAATCGGTTGGAAAATAGAAATGAAAGCTGTTTGTAAGAATCATTTAAAAAATAACTTTAGGTCTTCCTTGTTCTTTTAGGATAGTCCTCATTTGAAATAATAAATGCTGGTATACTTTCGAAGGCAATAATTTATTCCGAGTTAATAAATTTTTAAACAATTTCAAAAACTGTCTTTTCATTTTTGAGATATGAGACGATACGAGGCATTTCCAGAGACGTCTCGTCTCGTCTCGGAAACGAAACGGGACAAGTAATCTGTCTTGTCTCGTGTCTCGTATCAAAGGTTTCTGTCTGGTCTCGTGGCAACACTAGTTGAAAGAAAGAAACTAATGAAATCTTTGGGTTTTACGTCCCACGATTATGCCGGTTAGGCTAAAGGAGACGGTGATGATGAGTAATGAATGAAATGGTGGAATGAACAAAGCGGGAGAACCCCGAGAAAACCCACGCACACGGTGTTTGTCCGCCACAAAGTTCACTTGTCGGGGACTGGGATCGAACCCGGACCCCAAGCACCAAAGTTGAACGCTCTACCACTGAGCCGCCGCGGCCCCAAGAATGAAACAAATATGTAAAGATACATATATGGGTACACACACACGGATAAAGTAGTCATACATGTATTTTAATCTTCTGACTGCTTAACCCCGACTAATTTAAGATTGCAAGAAAGTAATTATTAAGAAGAAATATAAACATATAGAAACGTATTTTGAAAGGGAAAAAAAGCAATGTACCAGCCGTGATATGAATTTGGGTTGCCCACTCAACAAGCAGACACCTTACCGAATTATCTGCGGCAGAACTTGCAATTTGTGGTTTTGAAGCTTTATTTATACTGTGTGTGTTACGAAACGACGTTACGGGATGTCATTACTAGTGCGACCACCTCATTCAAGACCCTTTTTGTAAATTGTTTGAGGAAAAAAAAGAGTGATTTCGTAAATCAACAAAACGGATCTTGTATATAGAGGGTGTAACTAAAAGGTACGACAAAACTTCATGAGTGGATTCCTTATTGGTAGACAAGCAAAAACGTTCCGATGACCATATGTCGGGAAATGGATCGTTCCAGAATTACGGCCTTTGAGCCGACTACTGGTGTGAAATAGTCACATTCAGATCGCTCCTTAATGTGTCTCAATTTAAACCTCAATATATCAAACTCTGATTAAGATAGGAAGGTAATTTTAGTAGCAACGTGTTCTGCAAAAATTAAGCTTTCCGCTGATATGCATTTTATGAGTGTATCCCCAAGGAATGCCATCTCCAAAATGCTGATGCAAAAATCAAACACAAAACAAGTAATTACCCTCCCATGTCCACCGTGGTACTCCCACACATACATAAAATATACAGGGTGAGTCAAAAGTCGTTGGACACCTGCATAAGTGAAAATCGACGGGAAAAGTAAAAAGTAATGATGGGAACAGAGGTTTGATGAGGGGCCGCAACTTTTGAAGTGTATGTTATCTTGAAATCCGCCATTTTGGAATCACGTCATTTTTTTTAATGGGAAGGGGGTGTATGACCCATCAAATAACACTAGCTTGAGCTCAGGAATTTAGTGGTGTAATTTGTTTTTCCTATCTAGTACAGTTTAGAAGTTATTAATGTTCAAAGGTGGGAAATTACCTTGATACTGAATGCTACAACACATGTTCTACGTGTTGTCCATTTCGTGCAATGATCAACTGTAGTCCCTGCAACCACTCTGACTGGAGTCTCACACGGAGATGTCTCCTGAAGTTTGGTCACAGGCTTGTTGGATGCGTTCCTCCAGGTGTCTCAAATCACGGATTGTCTCAGCATACACTATCTGCTTAAGATGTCCCCATAAATAAAAATCAAGGGGCGTTAAGTCAGGGGATCTGGGCAGCCACTCCACGGGACCACGGCGACCAATTCACTTCCGTGGCAGTTGTTCATCCAACCATTGACGGACACCAAGTCTATAGTGTGGAGGGGTCCATCGTGCTGAAAATAAGATGGGAAAATGCCGTCAGCGTTCAGTGTGGCAGGGAACACAAAGTCCTGCAACAGCATCAGATACTGTGGTGCAGTTAAGGTGTTGTAACTGAAAAGTGGCCCATTGATGCGGGTGTCCCATATGCCACACCAAACCATCACCTTCGCTGGACTATGTTCTCGACTCGGGTCAACCCAGATCGGATTTGCGTCACACCAGTGTCGACAATTATGTCGATTAACCTCCCCGTTGAAAGTGAGATACGCCTCGTCACAGAACAGTATGCCCTTGACAAACGCAGGATCCAGTTCGTGTCGTTCAGTAGCCCACATGCAGAACCTCAACCGGCGATCAGGGTCATTCTCTTTCAGTTTATGTTGCATGTGCAGCTTGTAAGGATGCCACTGATTGGTGTGCAATATCCGGATAACGGAGGATTGGCTTATTGAACATGCTAGGGACACACGACGGGTACTTCGTGTAAGACTTTTCACAAACGACGCAACAACCGCCGTTGCAGTTTCGTCATTGGTGGCAGTCTTTGGTCGCCCACTACGTGCCCTATCTTGAACAGAGCCCGTCTCTAGGAATTTGGTGATCACGTGAGCCACCGTGCTGCGCGATACCGGTTCTCTGTCTGAGTGCCGTCGGTTGTAGTCAGCTGCTATTGTTCGGTAGCTGCGTTCCACTGATATAACGATGATTTCGATCTTCTGTTCACGTGTCAGACCTATTTTAGATCACCTGGAACAGAGAGAACTGGGTCAGTATCAATAGTCTAGTAGCTTAGCAGCATAAAAGGGCCGAATTGTGCAAAATGTGATACCAACATACCACTTTCTGGGATGATAGACCTATTAATAAGAAGTAAATCCTGATATAGACCCAAATCGGCGGGGGTCTTGTTTTAGGTATATGACGTCATCAATATGGCCACCAACGAATTTCGACTTAACTGAGTTTAAAAATGTATAACTCCATTACCATTGAAGGTAGAAACTTCCTTTTACCTTTATTTTGCAGAGAATACATTGTACCTTTATTGTCATTATAAATACTTGCCTTATATTGCCGCCATTTTTAAATATGACGTCTCAAACTGGAAAAAATGTTTATTTTCAAAACGATTTTCTATGTTTTATAGCAAATAACTTTGAAACTGCTATGATTATGGGAAAATACTTTGCTATAATCGTCAAAGGCCATTTCAATAGCTTTCGAATGCGACCAGAATCATTGATGTATCTCAACAAATAACCGAGATAATCAATTTTTTGTAGGACTAAATGCCGAACTTTCGTGAATAATGTTCGAATGTATCCGTAGACGTAGTTATATGTCATTTGTAGTTCCATTGCCCTTTGATAATAGGAACATAGTACCGCTACCAGTATGTTCCTTTTAACGTGGAGAATAGCAAATCACAAGTGTTTATCTTCTGTCCGTGCTGAAAACCCTTTATAATGTCATAAATCCAAGATGGCCGCCGCGGTTTATCTCCGGTGAAAATCTCTCGCCACAGAAAAATAATAGAAACATGCAACAAAAGCCAATCTCTTTCTTTGGATGTGAAAAAATCTTGACATAACATGTGATTGACTCTCCTTTGTGTCTACAAGCCAGTATATGACGTCATAATCACAGTATGGCGGTATGGCTTACATACGGATTATGAAAATTATTTATTTCTCGCATTAGAGAAACGATAGAAACGTACAACTACCAATATCTTTTTTTATATGTAGAATCAAAAAGTAACATAAGTTATTGTCTTTTCTTTGAGGCGAAAGTATAGGACGTCATAAACCCAAGATTGCCTTCGACTCTTAAATATGAATGAAGAAAACTGTGCCTTTCTCACCTAAGAAAGGTGATAGAAACGTGCAAAGCAACAATTTTTTCTCCTTAAATAAGTTAAATCATGAAGTAACAGAAAGGTGTATCGTGTTTGCGCCCAAAGGTTAGTATTTGTCTTGTTTAAGTGTATGACATCGTTATACAAAGTAGCCGCTGTATGTATTTTGAATATTATATTATGCATTAAACTGAAAAACTATATGCATTATTCGAAATTAAATTTGAAATATATTCTCTTTAATACGAATTGTCCGAAAGTGAATATTTTTCATGTTATTAAACAATTATGATCTATATGAAAGTATAAGCTTGCACTAGTATTTGCGCTAAATGAATATTTCAAGGAATATGGGAACTGTGCATTTCGAAAGACATATTTTACATTTAAAATATTTTTAATCAGTCCATTGAGAATGTAATTGTCTGAAAATTATGCTTTTCATATTATTTTACAAAATAGCTCGAGGCAAAAGGCGTCACATTTTCAAACCACCGCCCAGCTTAATTTGATGTTTTTGGAGTTTGTATTAAAATGTTTATGAAACAGACTCAATGTATAAATTTAACAGTATATCAGCGAGAGATAAATTTGCAACACAATAAACAGTTATACAATTAAATATGTTAAGAATTTGGAAGAGAAAATATTTATGAGATAGTATGACTAATAACTTAACATCTGAAACGTACTTCAGAGAACTAGGGGAAGTAATTTTTGTTAATCACATTTCTTATTTAGACAAGATCAACTCACAATAAAATGATCTACTCTATCACACTGTCCATCGCAGGTACACAACAAAGTACACACTAACCCCAAGTTTTGACACTTGCAAGAATGTTGACAAGGAGTCTTGCAACCACAACGAATAAGTTCTCTACAGTGCGCAGAAACTTCTGGAAGTAAGGACCACGATCCACCTTCTTCCAACCCCTTTACAAATTTCGGGTATTATGGGCACTTTCTAGAGAGCTTGAGACCAGTAATACCCGGCCTGTAGGGCAGCTCGCAGACAGTGTTGAAATAAGACTGTCTATGTAGGTGCGATCCCTTCGTAAGAACAATTCTTTTTCGTCATTAATCTTTGTCGACAGTCTTTAACATTTAGTAAAGAACTAGAGCGATCGTACAGGAGTACGGTGAAACGTTGAAGAGCTGCAAAGTCCTGAGCTGAAATTTCAGCAGGAGTAACTGAAAGTTTGATAAATATATCCGTTATTTCAGGGAATTCTTGCCACACCTGCCAAGCTGTCTTCTTGCCATGACCACCAAAAGCGGACACTGTGTCACACCCTGCAAATGCGTACCAAAAGAGCAGGGCTTTTGAGTGAGACTTTCCTAGGCTTGTTGCAATTTCGTGGATAGGAATATATCTCTTATTTTTACCACTCCCATATTCAATCCACAAGTGTGATACATTGAGCTCAAAGAATAAAGCAACGGCAATAACAACATCAGAAGCGACAGTTTTAATTGAGATATTCTTATGTCCGTGGTTGCTGGCATGCAAGAACATGCGTGTGTCTGCTTCTTCTTATTTGCAGGGCATAAGGCTTATCACGTCCATATTAGATTTTGCTGATTGCGGTATCATCACATGCACACACAATCTCTCTCTTACCACCAGAATCACTTATGTTCTGTGAGTGTTTACACAGAAGTCGAAATAAATCAGTTTTGTTTTCAGAATTATTCAAGAACAATGCCCATTTTTTGGGAGTCAGTGTGGAGTCTTTCACAAGTATCCTTGGTCCTTTTCCTCGTTGGTCTCGTTCTTCTTTTTTCAGACTGTCGGGATCATAATTGTCAAAGGCTATGTCTATTCTGAAGACATCACTCGCAAACTTTTCTAAAAATAGTTGAAATGTGTTAGTGTAATACATAGAAAACGCCTGTCCCGGAATATGCTTCAGCATGTGAGCTAATATTGCTTCATCAAATATAACACACGATACACTAGGTACATCGTATTGTGATGTTCCAAGTGGTTCTAAGCAAGAAATAATATCTGATTTTGCTCCCTTGCGCAATTCACCATTTGAAGAGAGTGACGGAGGGTACGAAAGGTTTTCGTGAGCAAAGAAATCTTTGATGTTTCCACCTCGACTTTGACAAGCTTTGTATAAGCGAGAAAACAGGTTACAGTAACTCTTTAAAATTGACTCCTTGAGTCCTTTCTTCGTTCCTTCTTTTTGCGATGTGTGAAAAAGCGAAAGTTTATTTCTTTTAATTGGTTCTCTTAAAGGCGTCTGGCATTCGATGAGCCGTTTCCGAACAAATGTTTGTCCTGTTGCTTTCCCAGTTCTTCTGCTTTGAAGACAGACTCAGCTGCTTTCTCATCCATAACAGCATATGTGGCAACGCATATTAGGGCACCATTTTCTTGAGCAAATGTATTTCAGTAATCATCTTCACATGCATTTATTAAAGCTTTCTCATGTTTTTTGAACCTAGAGGAAAAAGCGTCTGCATCTTCATGATGACTGTGATAATCTGAATCGTCACTTATTTCTGCCTCTTTCTCAAGTTCGGTTAGTAATCCTGCAATCACTGGACCCGAAACCATCGAACGCAGAAGAGCACATTCATTATCAAATAGACCAATGGCACCTCCTTCACATTTTAGATCCTTATTACATTGTTCATGTAACTGGTCGTGGGACATGTACGAATATTTACTGTTAGTCTTTCTTTCCACAAAATTACCTTTCTGAAATTCATCATATTCTTGTGGGTTTCGTACATTCAATTCTCCCAAAGACTTTACGAATACTGACATCCAACGGGCATAATTGATATGATCCAGGGCAAACATCCAGGGACAAATCTGATCCAATGCACTACAATAGGAGGAGAATTTCACCGATCGAATAAAATCGATTGTCCAGCAAATAAAAAAAAAATGATTCAAGGTTCATGGCCGTGTACCAAAATTTGAATTGGGCCGATAAAAATAAATCATATAATATTATGCATTACACATATTTAAGAGTCGACGGCAATCTTGGGTTTATGACGTCATATACTCGCCTTTCACCTGAAAGAAAAGACAAAACTTATGTCTTTATGATTCTACATATGAAAAAAGATATTGATGGTTGTTGCACGTTTCTATCGTTTCTCTAATGCGAGAAATAAATAATTTTCATAATCCATATGTAAGCCATACCGCCATACTGTGATTATGACGTCATATACTGGCTTGTAGACACAAAGGAGAGTCAATCACATGTTATGTCAAGATTTTTTCACATCTAAAGAAAGAGATTGGCTTTTGTTGCATTTTTCTATTATTTTTCTGTGGCGAGAAATTTTCACCGAAGATAAACCGCGGCGGCTATCTTGGATTTATGACATTATAAAGGGTTTTCAGCACGGACAGAAGATAAACACTTGTGATTTGCTATTCTCCACGTTAAAAGGAACATACTGGTAGCGGTACTATGTTCCTATTATCAAAGGGCAATGGAACTACAAATGACATATAACTACATCTACGGATACATTCGAACATTATTCACGAAAGTTCGGCATTTAGTCCTACAAAAAATTGATTATCTCGGTTATTTGTTGAGATACATCAATGATTCTGGTCGCATTCGAAAGCTATTGAAATGGCCTTTGACGATTATAGCAAAGTATTTTCCCATAATCATAGCAGTTTCAAAGTTATTTGCTATAAAACATAGAAAATCGTTTTGAAAATAAACATTTTTTCCAGTTTGAGACGCCATATTTAAAAATGGCGGCAATATAAGGCAAGTATTTATAATGACAATAAAGGTACAATGTATTCTCTGCAAAATAAAGGTAAAAGGAAGTTTCTACCTTCAATGGTAATGGAGTTATACATTTTTAAACTCAGTTAAGTCGAAATTCGTTGGTGGCCATATTGATGACGTCATATACCTAAAACAAGACCCCCGCCGATTTGGGTCTATATCAGGATTTACTTCTTATTAATAGGTCTATCATCCCTGAAAGTGGTATGTTGGTATCACATTTTGCATGATCCAGTCGCTAAGCTACTAGACTACAAGGTAATTTCCCACTTTTGAACATTAATAATTTCTAAACTGTACAAGATAGAAAAAACAAATTACACCACTAAATTTCTTAGCTCAAGATAGTGTTATTTGATGTGACATACACTTTCCCATTTAAAAAAAGACTTGAATCCAAAATGGCGGATTTCGAGATGGCGGCCATGAATGACATACACTCCAAAAGTTGCAGCCCCTCATCAAACCTCTTTTCCCATCATCACTTTTTACTTTTCCCGTCGATTTTAAAACTTATGCAGGTGTCCAAGACTTTTGACTCACCCTATATATATAGGCGGAAAGCATCGTCGTTTAGAAATACATAGATATAAAAAATATCTTCCTAGGTTAATTAGGGTCTGAGTTATTGAGGTTTAAATTGAGTCACATTAAGGAGCGACCAGAATATGACTATTTCCACCATTAAGCGGCTCAATGGCCGTAACTCTGTAATGATACATTTCCCGACATATGGTCATATGAACGATTTTGCTTGTCTACCCATAAGGAATCCACCTCTGAAATTTTTCCGTACCTTTTTGTTACACTCTGTATATATGTGTCTTGGTGCAACAATAAGTTCCCAAGAATATAGAATAATTCATTTTTGATTTTAATCTACACAACAAATGCTTTTTATGAAAGCAAGGAGCCTGCGAGTTAAAGATGGTTAAAGACCGTAAATAAAATTGAAGATCTGAATTGCAGAACATCCGAAGTCCACCGGAGTACTTTTTTTGTTTTTAGAAGAAAGACAAGAAGATTATACTTGAAATGCTATTCTGTTTAGCTGAAATTATTTTGATTTTTTTAAAAAAAAGTTTTGACTTAGACTTACGTATTATGCAAGTGAATATCCCTGACACATAGATGCTAACATAAAAAACAGAAAACGAAAAATACGAAGAAAAAGAGTGGACTTGGGATGTTTTGTAATTCAGGTTTTCAATTCAAACTTCAAATGGAACTGGGGTAACTCGCAGACAATGGTTGACTTAACACTTTGATAATAGCTGGTGTAATGGCTGGTTTGAGAACACAATTGATATGGCCTCTGTAGCTAAGTAGACTCCCACCCTTCCCCCTCAACATTGGATACGGAAATGAAAAACTTATTTAGAATTTGATTGTTGATTCCAGTGTATTTCAAGCATCACTTCTCGGAATCTGGGCCTGTGATATGTCGATATATCGCTATCATCGATATCTATATTATCATATATCAACATTCGATATCGCAAATACATGGACATGAATATAATCATTCTAAATTTTCGATATCGATATTCGGGGAGTGGGGATGCGAGGTAAAAAGGTCCCCTAAGACTTGCGATGGATGAAGAAATTAAACTTACTTTTTGCAAGATTGTTTTCTAATCATAATATCTTTATTACCAAACATGCAATGTAAATACATCCACTTGCAAATTTGCAATATTATATGATGTAATTTCTTAGGAGCTAGAACTTTTTTGTTTCCTGAAGAAAGAAACAAAAAATCACTTGGAAAAGCAAGTATTTCGAACTTTGAACTAGAATTTACCGTAAGAAAGTTTTTTGTTTCTCTTCCTTGGAGATTTCCATCCCTTTTGGCCTTTGGGACCGCTAATTGACAAAAGGTGCACACACGATCGCTATATGCATTTATGCTCTGAGGCAGAGTCAGAGATTTAGGAAAGGAAACGACTTTTTAATAATAATAATAATAATAATAATAATAATAATAATAATACTAATAATAATAATAATAATAATAATAATAATAATTATTATTATTATTATTATTATTATTATTATTATTATAACAATGGGGTTTACAACTAGGGTCTTGTCTCTTTATCTTGCATGGGAAGGCCGCAAGTCTGCTACGCCACTGGTGTCCCCTATTCTGTGTTTGTCTCTTTTTCGTTTCGTGTAGATATTTGTTTTTGTGCTGTTAGGCTTTTATATGAAACTTTTATATTATGTAACTTTTTCTTTTTATGAGTTTCTTTTTTTGGGTGGGGCGGGGGGAAAGAGAGAAATGCTTTCTTCTGATATCTGTTTCTTACCATTCATCTTGTTTGAACTGCTTAAGTAAGTCATTTTGTAACTTTTGATGCCATCCAACTCCATCACAATAATAAAATTGTCATTCTTAACAATTTGTTTTATTCCCTTATTTGCAGTTTGCCACACTGATATATTTGTGACAAAATTGAGGTTTTGTCCAATGCCTTTCGAATTTGCAACCAACCCAACCGCCGAGCTTTTTGGGTTGCCTGCTATAGGAGGAAAAGGAGAATTGCAGGTGGTAATGCACTTTTGGAGTCGTGTATACAAAACAAACATGGCAATACCGCCGGACTCTCATTTGCTAGTAGCATTTAAAGAGAACTTGGTGCGCCGCCTTCAAATGCCAAGATGTTTGTCACGCCGTTTAGTTTTGATCTGATTGCTTTCTGTCGCATGTTTCCTCAATGTCTGCAGCACTGCTCTATTGTTCTGTAATCGTTAAGTGTTCGTCGTGTCGTATAATAACACTCCTAATATTCATATACACTATTGTTACAGCCATTACAGACCCGTCTCCGTGAGGAATACAAGCGGAGAATTCACGACCGTCCACAAACTCCTTGATCTTATTGAGCTGAACTAAATGTTATGCATGAATGTGAAACCTCAAGCGTAGTTTTCGAAAAAAAAAAAAAAAAATGGAAAAGAACGAACTTCTTTGTAAAGCTAGAAAATGATGCTGTACGGGAACTATACAACTTATTGTGGTAAAATTGATATTGAATGTACACTCATTAAGCTCTTGATGATGAATTTGTAGCGTTTACAAACATTTTTAATGTGATCAAGTCTAGGAGGCTCAGCTCATGTAGCTAGAATGGAAGAAAGTAGGGACACTTTCAAAGTCTTAACAGGAAACCCAATCGGAGGAAGACCTAGGCGCAGATGAGAGGACAATATTAAGAGTCTTCATCCCGGCGAAATTAAAAACCGCTAATTTTACAGTAATTATGCGATATCTACAAATAGATAAAAGATAATTGAAAAATGGAACAAGAGCGCCCTAGACAATATTATTTTGCGTGAGGTACCGTTATCACAAGTCACCTAGTGGCTTTATGTTTTCGGCTGTTTAGAAGGGAACCGGTCAAAACCCCCACAGCCAAAACCCCCACACTCAAGAAATGTCAAAACGCCCACACGATCGGTCATAACCCCCACATAAATGGACAAATCCCCCAAACGCACGAACGGTCAAAACCCCCACAGCCAAAACCCCCACACTCAAGAAATGTCAAAACGCCCACACGATCGGTCATAACCCCCACACAAATGGACAAATCCCCCAAACGCACGAACGGTCAAAACCCCCACAGCCAAAACCCCCACACTCAAGAAATGTCAAAACGCCCACACGATCGGTCAAAACCCCCAAACAAATGGACAAAACAGCCACACATAGCAACGGTCACAATCCCCACATAAATGGACAAAACCCCCACACAAATGGACAAAACTCCCACACAATCGGTCAAATCTCCCACACTCTGAAATGATCCTGGTTGTATGTCTTGCCCTTGTACTTTTTAATAACATTTTTTATTCCACTTAAACCGATGTTGCAACTATTCTTCTTGCACTGTTTTGTAATGACAGAAACACTAAGGTGGGCGTCGTAAAGAGCCGCAACAAAGACGTGCAATCACGGTATTTTCAGAGTGTGGGGGATTTGTCCGATTGTGTGGGGGTTTTGTCCATTTGTGTGGGGGTTTTGTCCATTTATGTGGAGATTGTGACCGTTGCTATGTGTGGGAGTTTTGTCCGTTTGTGTGGGGGTTTTGACCGATCGTGTGGGCGTTTTGACATTTCTTGAGTGTGGGGGTTTTGGCTGTGGGGATTTTGACCGTTCGTGCGTTTGGGGGATTTGTCCATTTGTGTGGGGGTTATGACCGATCGTGTGGGCGTTTTGACATTTCTTGAGTGTGGGGGTTTTGGCTGTGGGGGTTTTGACCGTTCGTGCGTTTGGGGGATTTGTCCATTTGTGTGGGGGTTATGACCGATCGTGTGGGCGTTTTGACATTTCTTGAGTGTGGGGGTTTTGGCTGTGGGGGTTTTGACCTAGACCCGTTTAGAAACGCAAAGTTAAATGCCGATTTTCAAAATGGCTCGAAATCGAAAGCAGATAAGTGAGTCGTGATAACGGTTTATCATGTAAAATGATATTGTCTAGGGCGCTCTTGTTCCACATTTCGATTATCTTTTACCTATTTGAAGATATCACATATTTAATGTAAAATTAGCGGTATTTTAATTTCGCCGGGATGAAGACCCTTAACTGGAAACAAAATTGGAGGAAGACCTAGGCGCAGATAGGAGGACAATATTAAGATGAATCTCGCATAAATAGGAATACAACGTAGAAACTGGATGCAGTTGGCTAAGAACAAATGTTATTGGATAGCTTTTATCAACACACCATTGAATCTCCGGGTTTCAAAGACCATATAGTTAGTTAGTTGCTTTTTAAGAATTTTATGAATTATTGAATTATGATGCTAAAATAGCCCTTTCGATGCCAACAAGAATTAAAATGAACATGAAATCTTGAAGTTTTAAGTTCCACAGTTATGTAGTGTTCGCTAAAGGAAACAGTGATGATGAGAATGGATGAAAAATGATGGAATGAAGAAAGTGGGAGAAAAACGGGAGAACCCCTAGAAAACCTACGCACACGGTCTTTGCCATCACAATTGTCCACTTGGCTCGAGCTGTGGTCGAATCAGGGACCTCATGCACCACAGGTGAACACTCTATCACCCGTCAATAATTATTGATTGAGTTAGTTTTTATTTTATTGAAATAGGTAATTTATTTATTTATTTATTTATTTATGTAGTTCATGGAGGAAATGGTATCCATTGTTATTTATTTCTGCTAACGGTGACACACATACTTCTAATTATGACGTAATACATACTTGTGGCGGTGACAAATTTGCTACTTACAATGTGTAGCCCCGCGTAGCGTAGTCGCTAACGCTCTCGTCTTTGATGCAAGCGGTCCTGGGTTTCATTCCTGATGGGACACTCGGTCGAAAAAGTGTTGAAAACTTTTTCAGCCTAGCCATCCTGACTGAAACTTTACTGAGATTTTCTCATTCACACCAGGCAAATGCCTGGATGGTACCGAACATAGAAGTCCCAGGCCACTTCCTTCCTTTCCCGATTCTTTCTCCCTTAACTTTCCTCGAATGTCATCCCTCATACACGTGACAGGCTTAATGTTCAAAGATGCCGACAGCTCAGAAATCTAATTCCTGATCCCCTAATAAAAGCTTTGAGTTTAACGTCCCACGATTATGCCCGTTAGGCTAAGAATGATTAGTCCTAAGGCAAGTGAACGATGATGAAAGAATTGCTGGAATAGGAGAAAACGGGAATACCCCGAGAAAACCCGCGGACACAATGTTGTCCACCAGAAACTTATTTGGCTGGAGATCAAACCCAGGAGCCCACGGACCAAAGGTAAGCTCTCTCTCTCTACCACTGAGCCACCATGCCACGCTCCTCCCGTCCCACAGAAAAGAGAGCTAAGTGAGCAAGTTGCCGCTTCAAGAGACACGCAATCTAGCGAACACATTTACTATTTTGCCCGTTTTAACGTATTATTCTATAATAGAAAGATCCTAGTTCACATATGAGTATTCACTCCTTCATTTTGTCTTACACATAGAATTTATAATGTCAAAGCAATATATACGTTGTGCATATCGCTTTTATCTTAATCCTTATATACCTCGCTGATAATTCTCAAGGAGAGGGTCATATTGTGAATCGGCCTACGTAGGTTTTCTTCTAAGGAGACACTTTTAGGGTATCTGTTGAAGAGGGTAACGTTTTAGGTCCTTGAGTGGCTTCTTTCAACATTCTTAAAAGACCTTGTTCTTTTATTCTTGAGGCGTCTTCAGAGCAGGGCATTGAACTCCCAAAAAAAAAAAAAAAAAAAAAAACAATAGATCGTTGTGGACAAATATTCTATTATAAAATGAAGGGCTATTCGTTTTTCGTAAGAATGTCGGAGAGTCAAAACAATTTATTTTTTCTCTTCATTTTGTATAAGAAAAATGTTTTGATAGCCTTAAACAACGCTTTTGTCAATATAACGCCAACTAAAATTCTATTTTTTGTGACAAAGCCAATTTGTTATATTAAAGAGTAATTCACAAAAATATAAAATCGGGACTGGAAATATCAAAGTGGCCATCGTAATAAGAAATCAGGGGGCACGGTTGCTCAGATACCCTTCCAGCTGGTCTATTGGTTAGCGCGTTTGCCTTTGGTCTACGTGGTTCCGAGTTCGATTCCCGGTGGGAGAGCCTTTGAAGAATTTTGACTGTCCAGGATATGTTTGTGTTCGTGTCCATGTCCACTTTGGTAACGGTTAAGAAAGAATCCTGTAACGAGGAAATTCGGGTGCTCAGCAAACTGGGGTATGATCGGTTGACTTTTTTTTTTTTTCAAAGTTAGAGAACATGACTCTCGTGTGTGGGGTGCCTTGTACGATTCCCGGAAAAGTAAGTTTTTAGTGAACAACAGTGTGTCCGTGGATTTTCTCGGGGTTACTTCCGTTTCCTCCCACATTCTCATTGCTCTAATTCTTCCATCATTCATTCCTAATGGGCTTAATAATGGTCTCCCTTAGCCTAAAAGACATAATCGTGGAACGTTAATGGATATGCCAGGTAGTTTTATCACTACCTGTTAAACAACGAAAAGTGCAAAGTTACAAAAGTTGCATTTTAGCTTCTAAATAACAAAGCTGCTACATAAAGGAAATACGAGGGGTATTTTCTTTTTCAACCTTCATTGAGTTACCAGAGGAGAATCTCGGTGAGATGACGAAACGAGATAAGACAAAGCTGTTCATTGGTCGTTGTATCCACCACACTGATAAGAGACTGCCATTTAACCATTATGGAGTAAACAGCGTGAGAAAGCCTATCAAGCAGTTCGTAGTTTGTAGGTAATTTCCCTAGTCTAAGGAAATTGCATAGGTAAATTTAGCAAAAAGGGAATTTTTGGACAAAACGTGAATGTCCAGGGAAATTCTCCTAGTGACTAATTGACGAATGCAAATGCTTAATTTTTTCTTTGTTTTTCAGAAATAAAATAATACAATAGAAACAGTTTGTATGCTCAAAATAGTATAATTTACATCAGGTATGTAGCCAGCCTAAAAAATGTAGGGGGGGTTCAATAGAAGTTAGGGGATCCGATTCAACCATATTATCGTTCATCACCATAATATACCTAGGTAGTTCATTTGCAAGCCTGCCGTGAAAATTTTAGCGGGCTAGTAAACATTTAGGGGGGCCGGCCCACCGTGTATGCAGGCCTGATTTGTATCCATTGGGGCCTATTTGTGTTTAATTTTTGTTTAAAAAAGGGAAACGCGGTGGTTCAGTGGTAGAGTGTTCACCTCTGGTACATGGGGTACTTTTGTTCGATCCCAGCTAGCGCCAAGTGAGCTTTGTGGCAGACAAACACCGTGTGTGTGGATTTTCTCGGGATGTTCCCGTTTCCTCCCACTGTCTTCATTCCACCATTTCATTCATTTCTCTTCATCACCGTCTCCTTTATGCCTACCCGCAATAACCGTGGGACATAAAACTTAAAGATTTCATTTGTATATAAAAATGAAGGGAAAAGTGAAAAGAAATTGACGCAAAAACCAAATGAATAAAACAAATGTGGTTAGTACTTCCTTTTATATAGTTAAATTGCTCTTATCACATAACGTCTGTAACAGGAATTGGACACTCAACAAACTAGGGAAAATTTGAAAAGAAAAGGGAAAATTTTGCGTCAGTCGAGGGAAATTTTCTTACGGAAACATACGAATACTGCTATCGAGTAAAATCGAAGCACCCTCCAAGTGTGAACAAGTAATCCGACGTCTCCAGGCGGCTGCTAAATTCCATAGAACTACGATATCAGACATTTCAGAAGTCATAGTATACACGCTTCACGAATCATAATTCACGCATTATCAAGGTCGTCTACTGCCATAGATTTCCACCTTTCGTTATTCTCGTTTTAGAATGGTACCGAGATCGAGACGGACGTTTGTATTTGTAAATGGAGACGAGATTGAGTCTTACCCGAGACGAGTCCGAGATTGAGACAAACACACTTGTAATTCGAGACGATACTGAGGTCTCGGTCTCGTCTCGAGTATTGAACAAAATACTGACATTATCTTTATTCAAAATGCGTGCAATGTTATGTTATATATAAGATGGTGGAACAATTTCCCTTCGTTAGTCAAAAATCATGGGCTTTTCCACGGAGTTTCAAACAACAACACCTGAAATCTAGAAGATTTCTAGATATTCTTTCGTCAACACTTTACTTTTGATATTATTTCATGCAACTGGCGAAAGATCTTGCCGGGCTACCTCGTCCTAGGCCTTACAAAGGCTGAGACTCCCTCTGTATAGGACTTAAACCAGGGATGCAAATAACCACGCACCAACTCGCCCGGGGCGAGCGGTTCATCGGTGCGGGCGAGTTTTTAAATATCACTATTATTTATTTCAAAGACAATTAAATGTGTGGGCTAGTAGCTGTTGTGGGATGTGGGCTAGTAATATTTTTTGCTTATTCGCATCACTGACTTAAACAAATTCCTTTCAGATATTTTTTTGTTTCATTATTTCGCGTCGCTAATATGAAATGTCTTCAAAATTGTATCTCGAGTGTTAATAAAATATGAAGTTCAACTATCTGAAAGAAAATACTTCCACAAATAAGAAAAAAGTCCTTTTCAATCAAACCGCCGTCACTAAACACGTTTTAAAGTTATTTGTAGCACATAGAATTTCCGGTTTCTATTCACGCAATATTAATTATATGATTGTAGTATCTCAAGGATTGTTCGCGTGAAGAAATCCAGTAAAACATGTGTAAAGTTTTGCATCACTACGCATTTTTCCCTCCTCTTTTTCCGAGCATGAGTTAACATATGTGCCCCGGAGTCTTGACATTTATAGCTCACTATACACACCTCTTTAAAATTGTTCTCTTCACTCCAAAACATGCTTCCTATACACACTTCTTGAATTTTCTCTCTTTAGTTCTAACACGTTTTAATAAAATTAACATTTATTACCTGTATTTGGGCGTCACGATTTTGGTAAGACATGTTTTTGTGAATATTTGGTTATCGCACAGATTTTTGTCTTCTCCTTAGCTAATTGTACATAGTGAAAACCAAGTTGTCACTTTTTTTGTACTTAATTAAGTAAGATTTAGTACACGCAGTTAATTAGGGATGGAATCGAGAGAAGACTTGGTAGAATCTCAGTACCGCCTCGATTCTCAGATGCTTGTCTCGAACTCAATAGACTCGAAACAAATTGTGCTAAAAATGTATAAGTAGTTTACATTTGGGATGTTCAGAACACAAGAGAATCAAGCCCAGCCCCTATTAAAGTTATGAGAAAAAGAGATATGAAGTTTGTTCAGTCACCAAAGTTGTGTGAAAAAGAGACAATAAGTTTGTCTGGTTACCAAAGTTGTGTGAAAAAGAGAAATAAAATGTGTTTAGTTACCAAAGTTGTGTAAAAAAGAGACAATAAGTTTGTTTGGTTACCAAAGTTGTGTGAAAAAGAGAAATAAAATGTGTTCAGTTACCAAAGTTGTGTGAAAAAGAGTCAAAATTTGTCCTTACCAAAGTTGTAAGAAAAAGAAACATGACATTTGTCCAGTTATCAAAGTTGTGAGAAAAAGAGACACGAAATTTGTCCAGTTACCAAAGTTGTGTGAAAAAGAGACATAAAATTTGTTCAGTTACCAAAGTTGTGTGAAAAAGAGACATGAAATTTGTCCAGTTACCAAAGTTGTGTGAAAAAGAGACATGGAATTTGTCCAGTTACCAAAGTTGTGTGAAAAAGAGACATGAAATTTGTCCAGTTACCAAAGTTGTGTGAAAAAGAGAGATTAAAAATTTGTCCAATTACCAAAGTTAGAAAAAAGAGACATGAAGTTTATACGGTGCGCTTAAGAGAACATAAGCTGTTTTTTTTAATACATTGTAAGAGTTACTTTCTGAGCATGAATCTTTTAAGCACTAAAAAGGAGCTTCAGATAGACGAAATATATACAAAATAATCTATATTTTTTTATTTATTTTAATCTTATTTAACATGGTGAAGTTAAGATTAACCATCCCTTGTCTCCCATTTGATCATGCAATAATCAAGACAAAATATTACAATAACAAGTATTCACTGTATTTGTATTCTTGAAGGGTATCCACAGGCGGGTTTTAGGGTGCAGGCTGCGCCGATGAAAGCATTTATGAGGCCATTATTTTTCATTGAAAATAGCACAATACAATTGGAGGAGGGTAAATTTGAGAGCGGGAAAAGGTATATTTGGGGGGGGCATAATGGTAAATTTTGGGGCAGAATAATAATTTGGAGGAGAGGAACGTAAATTGATAGCGTCCAAACCCTTGGAGGGATAGGCACTTCTCGTATTCTTTAATTAGAACTAGTATTGTTTAAGTTTCTCTTCGTGGTAAAGAGGCTAATATGGTGTTCCGAGGTTCGATTCTTTATTGGTGTCACGAATCCACACTCAATCGAATGATATATGTGCATTTTAGTCTAACTTTTCCTGTGTCATCTCTTATGATTTTCAAACATATGCTTGCTACAGAATATCATACTCTTTATTTTAACTCTGCAGGATCCCGATCTCTTTAAAGTTCGTATTGTTTGTTAATTTTACCGGAACGACTTGAAGCTTTCGAAATGTGGGTGTGGAGAAGAATAAAGAGATTTAGCTGGGTCGAGAGGAAATGAATGAGAGGATGTTAGAAATGCTATTAATAATAGAAAGAGAAATTGGTTGGGACATTGGCTAAGAAGAAACTGTATCATGAGGGACGTGTTAGAAGACATGATGGCAGGAAAGAGAGGGAGAGGGTGAAGAAGACTACAGTTAATAGACGATATCAAAACAGAAAAAAATGGTGCGCGAAGACGAAGAGGTTAGCGGAAGACCGTGGAGCATCGAAGCTTCTCAGTTGCAGCAAGTGACCTGCCAATACTGATGAGGATGAAACCTGTGAACGAGAATTAATGTAATTTAGTTAGCTTTCGAAAACATTCCAAAACATTCATAATCTCTCTATATGCTAAGTTATTGAAATTTATGGCCTAATATTGCGAATGACCTGTTTATTTATGAGGTGCATCCGAAATGTAAGGTTACAACTTCTGTTGGCGGAAGCTAATATTTTCCTGTGTAACTGATGTTGGCTATAATGGCTTTCATTGTCAGTCTTCCCTCCCGAGGCTGTTCCTCATTGCTACGTGGAGTCTAGTGGGAATGATAAGAATTTTAAAAAATGGGGGATCTGCCCATACAACAAAATCGTGAAGTCATACGTCACAGTTTCGCCACTCCTACTCCACTCTTTCCACCCAATAAGATTTCAATGTTTTGAGCCAACATTCATGGCGGAAACGAGAGTAGCCAATCAACTAGAGTAGACATGCCGATGCTTGGTTGCTTTCTGTCTTCATTGAGTTAATATGGGCAGATCCTCTATTTTATAACATCCTTGGTGAATAACATGTGTTTGCAATGGCTTTGCCAATTCAGAATCTCGCCAAATGTGAAGTGAGCTATATCATAAAAGATCAAACACGAAGTTAAAATGGTTCCAGCAACAGACGCTAGAGTTCTATAGGTGTGGAATCCACATGCTAGTACTCCGACTTAACATACCTTGTAGTAGACTTTCGTCAAATACATGTGTTTTCAATGGCTCGTCCCGTACATATGTGTGTTCCGTACTGCAGTTTTTCTTATTGTAAGAAAGATGATGAAACTTATGGTGAAATTTAAACACTTGAGTTTTCTTTCACATTGTAAAACTATGGTCAATTTTCAAACTATGAGAATTCAATCTGAAACCGGAAGTGGATCTGTAATTTCCGGTGAGAATAAAGAGATAAGGTGGGAAATGAAACTCATCCTTGAGACGGTGAATCCATATTAAAAAATAGTTTCTCACTATCTTTTAGAATTATTACACTCACTACTGAAAAACGGAAGTTGTACTACTTTCTACTTCCGGTTTCAATCTAAGAATAAGAGATGACATAAAAATCTATTCTTCGAATTCCTAATGCATATCTGAAAATCTCTTGTGGAATTCTAATTCCGTTTTCGCTCTATCGGAATCAGTATTAGAAACGGAAGTGGTAGTGAATTTCTACCACTTCTGGATTTAGTAGTGACATAAAGGTGGCTGTGAATTTCTACAACTTCCGGGTTTAGTAGAGTAGGAATGTCTAGGATTGTACACCACAATAGATTTTATTGCCCCTTAATTGCTTTTATGACAGTGTACATTTGATGTCAATATGGCCGTGTCGGCCTTGGGAGGTTTTAGGGGGAGGTGGTTTTATTACCCTGTTTGTTAGGTGGTTAGACGGGTTCCTGGAAAAGGTTGAGTGTTAGGAGGGATGGAGTAGTTTCTAGAAAAGAGGTTGAAGGACATGATTTTGATAGGGTTGTTTCTAACAGCTATGCTATGATCAAATTAATTATTCTTTTATTTGTATTTTCTTAATAAATTAATCGGAGCAAATTGTATTGGATCGCGTGCTGAGCAATCTCCTTATTATTTTTCCCAAATCGTATGCTAAAGCATACTCCATAGAACAACCTCTGATTGTGATTATATTAATTAATTCGCTTCATTAGAAGCTCATTCTTATTTGCATTCTCTTAATAAATTAATTGGAGCATCTTATTTTACGGATTGCTTGCTCTGCAAGCTCCTTATTATTTTTCCCAAATCGTATGCTAAAGCATACACGTTGTTAAATTTGATTATATTAATTAATTTGACCATTTGCATAGCAACTTGTATTTTTTGTTCTTTCGTATTATTTATAATAATACTCGTTGTTATAAATTGGAGGGAATAAACTTTATTCATGCGGGACTTTTTAATTTGACGGATCGTATGCATAGCATACTCGGTGAGCATACTAGAAATTTCGTGTATAGAATATGTATAGTGCGGTATGATAAGCATTGCTGGTACATATACAGAGCGTGGTTCTCGTACGTCTTTCGCTGCTGAACTTAAGACATGAACTGAACTTTTTGCGCGCTTTTGGAAACTGGTTGGGCAAGAGGGAAAGATGGCGTTGTTGGGTAACAGGTGCGTGTTAAAACATGAAGACAAATACAAAGGAAAACCGACGACACGTTTAGTATACATCACAGAGTGCCGACAGAGTAATAAAAGAAGTTTGGCGCCAGGGTAGGTGAATACAAGACAATGTCGGCGAAGAATACAAAGAAGATTGAGGTTGTGGCAGGTAAACATGTTGAATTATACCTGTATGCTAATTGGTAATAAAAACAAGTTTGGCGTCAGGGTAGTTGAACACAAGATATTGTTGACGGCGAATACAAAGAAGATTGAGATCGTGGCAGGTAAACATGTTGAATCATGCCCCTATGCTAATTGGTAATAAAAACAAGTTTGGCGTCATGGTAGTTGAACACAAGATATTGTTGACGGCGAATACAAAGAAGATTAAGGTCGTGGCAGGTAAACATCACAGAGTGCCGACAGAGTAATAGAAAAGAAGTTTGGCGTCAGGGTAGCTGAACACAAGACAATGTCGGCGAAGAATACAAAGAAGATTGAGGTTGTGGCAGGTAAACATGTTGAATTATACCTGTATGCTAATTGGTAATAAAAACAAGTTTGGCGTCAGGGTAGTTGAACACAAGATATTGTTGACGGCGAATACAAAGAAGATTGAGATCGTGGCAGGTAAACATGTTGAATCATGCCCCTATGCTAATTGGTAATAAAAACAAGTTTGGCGTCATGGTAGTTGAACACAAGATATTGTTGACGGCGAATACAAAGAAGATTAAGGTCGTGGCAGGTAAACATCACAGAGTGCCGACAGAGTAATAGAAAAGAAGTTTGGCGTCAGGGTAGTTGAACACAAAACAATGTCGATGGTGAATACAAAGGAGAATAAGGTTGCGGTAGATAAACATCACAGAATACCGACAGAGTAATAAAAACAAGTTTATTGGTATGTGAAATGACAATAAAAAACATTGTCGGCGAAGAATACAAAGAGGATTGAGGTCGTGACAGGTAAACATCACAGAGTGCCAACAGAGTAATAAAAAGAAGTTTGGTAATGCGTTAGGTGAACACAAAACAATGTTGATGGTGAATACAAAGAAGATTAAGGTTACGGTAGATAATAACACAGTAATAAAACATTGTTGACGAAGAATACAAAAGAAGTTTGGCACCACGAATTGTGGTACATGACGCGACACCGAACGGAAATACAAAAGAAGTGTTGATCCTGTTGAAACATGAAGGGGTACTGAATGCAATAGAAGATTGTTACATTGATATGATACCGAATGAAAACACAAAAGAAGTTTTGCAGTATGAATTGTGTTGACACTTTTCTTTGTACGTAGATAACATTTTAAGTGATTAGTACAGGATATGAATAACATTATTGAGGGAATACCGTTGTAAGATGTGAATGATCGTAACACAATGTAAATAATATTGACAATGTTGTTTCAAAAGAATGTTTGATCAATAAATGATACATGAGAACATAAATGCAATGTAAGTATATGTTTTCTCCGTCCCTTATACCTATTGAAAGTTGTATAGAGAATTGGGGAAGTACATTTGAAAATATTTTAAATGATGTAATGGGCGTGTTTTAAAGTACCACGTGATATGACGTCGACATAAGTTTTCTTATATACTGGGTATGATGAGAAGACTGACATAGTATCATCATGGATTCGTCTGCCATTATAGTACAGCGAGAAATTCAACTTTGCAACGAAGTAGATTGGGATTCTACATTTGACTATGTTGAATCTCCCAACAAAAAGTTTAAATTGCATAGAGAATCTCCGGACTTGTTTATTGATGAAGAAACTTGCTATTTTTCACCGGCTTCTCCAGATGTCATTATAGAGGAAGAAATTTGCTCACCGGCTTCTCCAGATGTTATTATAGAGGAAGAAATCATTGATTTAAGAGAAGAGCCAATATTAATTCCAACTTCGCCAGTTGGATCAAGAACAACTTCACCAGTACCAGTACCAGGAACACCGGAGCAAAAGTTTCAAGTTCCAACGATAAAGTGGACACTTGCAGAAGAAGGAAGATCAACATCTCCTGATTTATTTAATGAGGAAGAGGAGGAAGAAATTTGTAAGTTATTCAACGAGATAGAAGAGTGCAAACCCAGCACGCCATCACCAAGTGTTTCACCGTTGGACTATCCATCTTCACCCCAAAAGGTTCCATTGGATTTGCGTGTGCAGTACCAGTGCGAGTGTAATAGTGACTTTGTAAGTGAAACCTGTGTTAAAGATAGTATTTTAAAGTGGGAACCAGATACAGTTTTACTATGCCCTGGCTGCAACCTACATTATTTCAACCAGTTCGGGCACAGGTGCCTTCTTGTGAATATATTAACTCTCGAAGCAGAAGCATGGAAAATTATGGCAAGCAAAGATGTGAGAGACAATGTGTATTCAAATTATGTGAAATCGCATTCTGCTAACAAAAGAAGTGAACATTTATTTCATGAAACCTATGACAACTTATTAAAGAACCCAAATTATATTGAAGGACTAGTGAACATTTTATTAGAAAAAGATAGAAACGCGACAAAGTGATTTCTTTTTTTGTATGTAATATAATCTGTATATATTATTTCTGTGTGTGTGTGTGTGTGTGTGTGTGTTTGTACATGTATATTATTTTCTATACTTGTTTGCTTGTATATATCTTTATCTCCAAATAAATATATACGAATTTCATTTCTTGATTTTTATTTAATAAAAGAAACTTTCCTAAATAAAAGCTATCATTGGCATTTTACAAAGTGAAACTCATTTACGGTTTCTATCGTTTAAAATTGGTATTTGATGAGTGTTTTATATTTTTCTTGATTTTACTAATACTTTGAAGTATTTAAAAGTTTGATGAGTATTTTACAAGTTTGCGATTTGAAACATAGATCCTCAAAGTTTGTGTAACAAACAAAACATACCATGAATAAGAAGAGTTTATGTAACGAAAGATCCACATAAATAAATAAGAACGAATTTGTGCAACAAATATTTGATGAATTACACTTTATGAGTATTGTGTTAAGAAAAGTAAGCAGAGTTTCTGCAAGAATTTTTATTATATTCACAATCATAGATTGTTCAGAGTTCCACAGAAAATTTTTAATATATTTACAATAAAAAAAATTAACACTGACTTTGCAATGAGAAAGGATTTTTTTTTAAGTTCACACTTAAGTGTCCTTAGTATTTTACATAGTAATTATTTAACACTACATAACTATGTTGATGTAAGAGTATTACGGTAAGTAAAACGAAATAAGAAGATTGTTCATCGTATTCTTAATACGTTCACACAAAGTGTTCGATTAAATAATTACGAGATATTAAATAATACAACAACAACAACAAAAAATTAACACCGACTTTGCAATGGGAAAAAAGAATACATATAAAAACAGAAACTGATCGAATAATGAATTTAAATATGTATACTATGAAGTAATATTATAGTATGATTTATATACTTACCTTACAAATACAATAAGTTTCACATATATGTGATATAAAATGCAGAAAGTGTTTTTACAAAGGCGAATCATAACATGCAGAAGTTGTTTTACATACAAGCATCATAACATGCAGAAACTAATTTTACAAACGCGAATCATAACACGTAGAAAGTGTTTTACATACAAACATCATAACATGCAGAAGTTGTTTTACATACAAGCATCATAACATGCAGAAACTAATTTTACAAACGCGAATCATAACACGTAGAAAGTGTTTTACATACAAACATCATAACATGCAGAAAATGTTTTACATACAAACATCATAACACGCAGAAAATGTTTTACAAACGCGAATCATAACATGCAGAAAATGTTTTTTACAAAGTGAATCACAACATGCAGAAATTGTTTTACAAACGCGAATCATAACATGCAGAAAATGTTTTTACAAAGTGAATCACAACATGCAGAAAGTGTTTTACAAACGCGAATCATAACATGCAGAAAATGTTTTTACAAAGTGAATCACAACATGCAGAAAGTGTTTTTACAAACGCGAATCATAACATGCAGAAAGTGTTTTTCATACAAGCATCATAACATGCAGAAAATGTTTTACAAACGCAAATCATAACATGCAAAAAGTTTTTCACATACATGTGGTATAAATGTCGAAAAGTGTTTTTCAAAAACAAATAATTAACACCAATTTTAAAACGTTCACAAATAAATTTGTTCAGAGTATGTATAACATACGATCCGTAAAAATATGAAGTGATTGAACAAAATTAAAATTAAAAAATGTAACTTACGAAAACTAAAATGCAACTTGTCAAAATAAAAATGCAAGTTGTCAAAACTAAAATGCAACTTGTCAAAATAAAAATGCAACTTGTCAAAATGAAAATGCAAATTGTCAAAATGAAAATGCAAGTTGTCAAAATAAAATGCAACTTGTGAAAAATGAAAATGTAATTTCAAAATTAAAAATGCAACTTGTCAAAATGAAAATGCAAGTTGTCAAAACTAAAATGCAACTTGTCAAAATAAAAATGTAAGTTGTCAAAACTAAAATGCAACTTGTCAAAATAAAAATGCAACTTGTCAAAATGAAAATACAACTTGTCAAAATGAAAATGTGAAGTTTTTCACATGCATGCAATATAAAAGTGTACAAACAAATTTTAGGCACGTGGATCATAACATACGGATTTTTTTTTTGTTACATGCACATGTTAAAGTTTTTAGTTGCATGAAATAATTTTAAGTACGATAATGTAAAACGCATTTACACAAAAGAAAGTTTTAAAATCATACATCTAAGGAAATAATATAAATGAAAACAAGTAATATACAATGATAAAATTTTATTTACAAATTACAATAAGATATAGATATACATAGTTTACATACAGATACATTTGTGATTTTAACATTCCTTGATATATTGTTTAATACAATCTATATTTATATTAGTATATGTACAATTACATATTGGCCAATTTTTTGCTGAAAGTCTTTTATCACTTCTTTTTGTTAATTTATACACATTGTTATTATTATTATTTTGTAATTGATTAGCAGAAAAGTTTTTATTTTCCATTATTACTTTTTGTGCATATTATAATGTAAATCTTTTTGTAAGAATAACTCTGTAATTAACTGAATGTTATCTTTGTTTAACAAAATGTTATATAATGTATATGTAAATGTCCAATCATCAATTTCAGTATCACAATGTACTGTTGCAAAATCTTTATATAAGTCATCAAAACTTTGTGTGCTTACCATTCTACGCCATGCATTATAGCATAACATATCATAGTCTAAAGTAATACACTCATGTTCATTTAAATTTGCACGATTTTGAAAACACCCGTAACACAAAAGTTCTCGCTGTGGTTTCCAACGGTCAATACATAATAACAAACACTGTTCATCTATAGAAAAAGAAGAACACCGATATTCACAATAATTGTATGTATTTAGGAAACGACATTGGTATTCACAGTATGGATTGTTGATACACATTTTTATCGTGTTCAAGATATGTTTCTCTTAAATCAGAAATGTGATAATCATTGAATGTAATCTCCTGATATGTATAGTTAAATTTGTTTATAAGATGCGGAATAATGTTTACGTCTATATATTTCACATGAATTTTTAGATATTGTTTTAATATTTCCTCGCGTGTTGATTTCTTAATTAGGAAATTCCACACAGTAGTATTTAATTCTTCATCACTTTCACTTACACATTTATGCTCAGTTTCTTTCTCACTATGAATTGCACAACTTTCACAAAGTAATGGTTCAGAAAGTTTATATTTTTCTAGTAACTGTTTTACACAAACTTCATTTACTTCATTAGGAGTACAACCACACTTCACATCATTGAATATCAGAATGTCATTAGAAATTGTATCTTGATCTAGCACTACTACTTCCTCTTCAAACGGTATTTCATTTGGGTATCTGAAATTTCGTCTATACACACTATCGTCTATGCTAATTTCTTGTGTTGGATAAATAATCCTATATTTTTCAGCGTCTTCTTCAGGAATGTCAGGATCATTTGGATGTACAACAATAATTTTCTTTTGTTTTTCAAGTTCAAAACGTTTTTCACGTGGTGAAATGTACTTTACATGTTTACTTTGCGATAAGGAAAGATTGGTTTCAATTTCACCTTTCCTTTTCTTATTATGAAAAGAAGAATATGTTCTTAATTGTTTAACATTATGCAGGTCTTTATTTATTTCTCGCTTTGCATCTGCTGAAACATCTACCTTTTGACTATACATCTTAACAACGTATCATCCACTTTATTTGTGTTAGTACAAGTACACGCATGCGCAGGATTTATAGTGCAAAGGTAGGGGATGCGCGAAACAAATGCGCAGAAAATAAGTATGAATATTTTAAAAGTTTTTCCCCATTACAATATTTGTTTACGTATTGAATTAGATTCTGTGTATTTTAAATATCAAAAATATTTAATTTGATACGTCAGACTAACTCCACTTTTATTTTGATTGAATATTAACTTAAGAATAACATTAATTATATACATGATCTTATGAAAATATAGTGTGAGAAAGTATGATTTTATTCATACAGATTTAATGGATGACAATTCAGTATTTGAATGTTACAGTACTATATCCACTTGTAATGTTTCATGATACAGAACATATACACAAAGTAAAGAAATATGCATGTAACAGTAGACATATACGTGTAACGGTTGACTTATGTTTGGCTTATGTTGCACATGTAAGGAAGAAGGTATCATTGAATGCACACATTGTGACACTCAACATGTCTTAACAGACACATATTGTACCCCAGAACTTCATAAAGCGTTAAAGACTGGATATAAAATTCTGCAAATTATTGAAGTATGGGAATTATGAACTGTTGGTTCTGAGCTTAGTCATTTAAATATATCAGGAAGCTTTAAGATTTTACCTTATGTCAAATCAAAGGAGACAAAGAAAAATACATGAAAGAGTATCATGTATATGAAGGAATAGAATTAATGGAAGATAACATTAGGATGAACCCATGCTTGAAACAATCTACACTTCATTGCACGGAAAATGGACATAACGATCACACTTATTGCAAAACAAAAGATTTTGTTTTACTTGGTGTTAACGCAACGCTATGCTACGGGTCTGAGGGTAAACATATGTAAACTTACTGCAGGCAGCATTCCTGCATTTTGGCTGTGTACCGACTATTATGTTGAAAAGTTGCAAGTCCGCAAAAGATATTATTGATCTGTACTGTGTAGGCTTCTTTCGTCAAGACAATATGCTGAAAGCTACGTGTGAAAAAATTAGTGAATTTGTGTCTGTAGGGAAGACTACGGTCTTAACTACCGATGATTCCGACGAGTTAATGGGTGTTTTTTCGGGAGGTTAGCACGAGTTTTGCACCAGAACATAGTATATGTTCTACATTGTATGGTACAGGCAGTCGGGAATACTTTCGCATTGTTAATAGTAAAACTATGCAATATCCTTATTTTGGTCTGCGTGGAAAGGAAGTTACCATTGAATGTATGCACACTAGTGGTATCGAAGTACCGCAAAAATATGTTCGTTCATTATTCGAATTTGTACAAGAACATACACTAAATGACGTCAATGATGATATTTTTATCGGTATTACTATTGAAAGTTCGCGTCAAAATTAAACAAACGATGTACATGACATGACATCCTAAAAAGGAATTGAATCCCGATATATCGTTCCATATAGTTGAAAATGTTTTTAATACTAATGAACATTTGGAAAGAAGGGAGATCCACGCAAGGGAAAGGGTCGAACCCATGGTTCAGCCAAATATGAAGATTATGTAACGCTTTGGAAAAGTGTTCCATCCCAATGAAGAAACAATGTATATTGTCATCCTCGGAATGGGTAAGACTGATCAACGTCGTAACTGCATGTACAAACTAAAGAATTATCCTGAGCTAGTATTAAAACAGACTAAGGATTTGTGCATTGATCCCAATGTTAGTATTGACCATTAACATGGTTGTACTAATGCAGATGCGAAGAAGTTCGAAAACAAACTAGCCTCTGAACACCAGATAATTATTATTTATGAGAAGAACAAATGAGTTAAGAGTATAATATACCCGTGAATTAAAGATGGCAAACAAAATTTACACCTTGTATGAGAACCAATTGATAACTAACATACATAAACGTTTGTAACCCAATGTTTTTGTGGTTATTGTTTGTAGGATCTTACTATCACTTATTTAGTAAAAATTATCTATTCATTCTTACATTATGAAACTTTTACCACATGCTAACAACTCATCAAGACTTATAAACACTTATTTCCCAAATAATTCTAGCAGAAGCGTATCTTTCATTATTTTTAAATTGACTTGTACATAGTTTTCATTTGTATTGGTGTTAATCAGTTCTTTGCAGCATTTACCACATTCTTTTCATCATTATCAAACATGTTTAAAATTATTCCACTATACCGAACTATGCAGTAACCATTGTCAACTTTCTTAGAGAATTACAGCAGGTAGATTCATTTGTTATCAGTTTTTACGTTCACAGAAGAAATCAAGTCATACCAAATCCTTTTTTTTTTTACACTTTGTATGTGTAATACGCCTACAGAGGAGTAACATTTTATCCATACGTCTATTATTTCTTTATATTTCTTCATATTTTTTAATCACAAACACTATCACTATCACTATGGTTTTTATTCCAAATTAAGAATTTCTTAAAATCTTTCTGCAAGAATATTTCTATCAGTTGATTAAGAAATGTATCATTATGAATGGCATCATCATATATATGAAAAAACTGTTCTAATTTATTAAAAGTATTGCCGTGCATCTTTTGAAACTCATGCCAAATTTCATCCTGTGTATCAATATCCATAACAATGCTTAGTACTTTTGTTTTCAATATATTTTTATCTAACAGAATACAGTCATGGTTTATTGCGTCTTTTAATCCGCGTGCACATCCACTGCAAAGAAGCATACTTCTTCTTTTAGATTCCCACACTTGAAACGCATTTATTAAGCACTGCGTGGTTATGCGAATGTTATCGCAGAAACAAAACCATACGTTTTCAGCATTAGACATTTTTCAGTTCAAATTTTCAACAGTTTGAAAATATTGTTTTTATGTATTTTTCTAAAACACTAGGCACAAATATTTTCACTGCCCACCATACGGAGAAGAAATCTTTTTCATCGACTACAACGGCACAAGATTATTATATGTACCTTTGTTAACCCTGGTATTTATACGTTTCGCCGTAGGATGTATTGTATTATCTGGATTAACCAATGAAAACAGGTTTGAACAAGTTTAAAGTAGACCTGAAACTCATAGTTTTCACCCCCCATTAGTTTTAGTTGCTATTCTTTTATGATTATGAAGTGATTCTTATATTCAAATTAACTTGAATATCACATCTTTGCAACAGTTTTCTTATAACTGACAAAGTCACCCATCCCGTTTACCCGCGCTTGCTTGAATTTCTATATACTGACATTTAAATTAATAATTAGAAATCACAATACCTGAACACCAATAGATCCTTTGCATGTATTTGTTTTAATTAGACTATTGGATTCCAACGCAATGTGACAGTTTGATTTGATCCATAAATAATCCCTTTAAAAAGTTAAAGGGAACATTTTAACAATGTTTACTAGATTTTCCGATTCTTAAGTAGTCCTTTGCTCTTGTTATTTTCCAATATTGATTATCTTAAGCTGTATCTAATTATCATTTTCTTACTTTTGACCAGTCTCTCTCTTATGCTGAGTTTCCTACTTTGTCCACAGTCGTCCTATCCTATTACCCATTGAAGCCTTAGCGGTTTACTCCCCATTTCTATTTGCTTTTGGTATTGCTTTTGATTTGGTTTCCCCGTAAAATTCAACAGAGTTGACACCGGGATAGGGCTACAACAAAACATTACCTAAAATAATACTGGTCATAGGCAAAATCAAATGGGAGTAATAAATTGTTTAAGGATCTGAGAAGTGAACTTTGTGCCGGACAATATTGTGTTCGTATCTTTTCTTGGGAATTTTCCCCGTTTTCCCTCATAGTTTTATTCATTTCCTTTACCCTAACCGACATAAATGTGGTACGTAATACTCAAAGATTTCATTTATTTCATTGTTTAAGGAGAACGAGAATATTTGTCAGCATTGGTTAGTCTAGGTTGGGAATATATGTTGCAGTTGTACTCGCTGTCCAAATCAGCTATTTTGCTACAAACTTATACAAATTCTCATATTCAGTTGATAAATCTCCGAATGCTGATATTGATTACAGTGCAGTACACTTTTTATAGATAAATAGATACTGAGACCTTCATAGCTAACATGTCCTTAAATACTGATAAGCTCAAACAAAGAAAGAAAAAAATCTAATTCCTAATAATATTTATAGTAAACTGCGCAAATTATAAAAGTTTCCAACTTCACCCTCTGCCCCCTTTCCTTCTTACGTTTTCATGAATTTGGAATTTATTTTACGGATAAAGTGTAGTATATCGCCTATTTATCTGTTATACAATCAAATAGCTTTATATGTAATAGGGTACACATCTCTGATGTGGTAGTTTGTGATTCGATTCCCAACACCCATGTTTTCCTTCATTTATTCACCCACATGTCTTAAGAGGTGTTCTTCATACCCACTAGAAATAAAGATTTCAGTTCAAGTATACTTTCTGACTTGAGCCCATTCAACTTGTTGGTATTTAATAGCTTCAGCTATATATCAGGTCTAATTTTGAAGTGCTTACTTATCATTATTTAGTGTTCAAACATTTTTAACAAGGAGTCTGCTACGCATATGTTCTCTAAAATAATACGAAAAATTACAGTGAGAACTATGAAATTGTTGACAAATCCATCATTAGGTTAGTTCTAGCTTCGTATTGCTTATGAGGAATTCAGTTGACTCTGAAGATCGTAATGTTGGGAAGAAAGATAGGAACATATTTCGCAAAACCATGAAGATTATTGAATACAAAGTTCTTGTAGTGTACATCCTATTTCTCTACCTATCTCCATCTCTGTACCTCTCTCTATCTTTCTCTTCATCTCTCTCCCTATCTTCCTATCTGTACCTTTCTCTCCATCTCTGAACTTCTCTCTCTCCCACCATCTCTGTACCTCTCTCTATCTTTCTCTTCATCTCTCTCCCTATCTTCCTATCTGTACCTTTCTCTCCATCTCTGAACTTCTCTCTCTCCCACCATCTCTGTACCTCTCTCTATCTTTCTCTTCATCTCTCTCCCTATCTTCCTATCTGTACCTTTCTCTCCATCTCTGTACCTCTCTCTATCTTTCTCTTCATCTCTCTCCCTATCTTCCTATCTGTACCTTTCTCTCCATCTCTGAACTTCTCTCTCTCTATCCTTCTCTTCCTCTCTCTCCCTCCTTCCCTCTCTGTACATCTCTCTCCCTCCATCTCTGGACCTCTCTCTCTCTCTCTTCCTCTAAATGTACATTTTGTTTTGTTTTGATTGTCAGCATTATTCATTTCTCTTAGCTTACAGAGCATAAGGAAAGGAGATTACACTAAATGATCAATGTATCGATTTCACAGTAAAAGTAATAAGAATAGTTTTTCTCTTTGTTCTAGCTTGCCTATGAAATGAGACGAGATGAAACAAAAGTTTGTATGGTTAAGCGGATAGCGTACATGTCTTTGACATCTAAACTTTATTCGTACTTATATTTTTTCTAATATCATTTTCCATTTATTTCACAAGTAGCTCTTAATATGGTCATAGACTTTAGTGTTATTATAAATAACACGAAAGAATTCAAAAGCTGAGTTTTAATAAAAACGAAATAACACAAAAGCAGAGCTTGAACAAGCGATTCGTTAAAAATGTAATTGGTAAGTCAAAATACATACCGCAAAGCCGATAATCCAATACAAGAAATACTCAAAAGAATAAGTAATAAGAGGATTCGATTCCCAAGTAGAATGTTTAAAAGAACTTCAAAGTCTATCAGTTTACTGTCTAAGGACTACAAAGAAAATAGCTTTGATGATGGCAAACTCCAAACAAATTCATACGTATCATGACTATCTCACGTAAAGTTTTCCTTAATCGTGCCACGCAAATGTGATGTCAAATAAAATAAGATTGTTTTCACATTACGCTCACAAATTCAAAACCAAGGGAGGTTTACACCAATTAAATGTTAAAATGAGACTTGACATACACTTGCTTACTGTTCTATCTTCACGAATACATATTTTCAAACTAATTGTGGAACCAAACTTCACCTTAGATGGTTGAGATTCCGGGTTGACCAACTAAAATTATGGCTGAACATATTGTGTCTGTAACTTTTCCAAGCGTTCCCCTCAGAGTTTCTTCATTTTACCAAATGCTTTATCCTAAACAAAATAATTGTGAGGTATCACATTTCATTTTAATACACAGTCAAGGGGAAATCATTTCAATACATATCGAAGAGAGACCAGTAATTATTTATTTATTTAACTAGTAAAGAATCTGATTTCAAATTTCAATATAAGACATCAGTGGGTCAGTGGTAGTACCACCAGTTAGACTTGTAGTGAACTCTCTTGGAGTTTTTCAAGACGAAACAACATTAAATCATTCATTTCTCATAATTACTGTCTCCTTTAGCCTATCCAAGTTTAAACTTTGATTAGTTTACCACAAGACAAAGAGAAATATTACTGGTGAAAAATCAAATAAGCAATTTTCTTTCTATCTTTTCAATTGTTTTGAAATCTTCAAGGTTTGTACAGTATAGTTCCCTGAACAGTTTGTTTTCTACTGTACCAACTAAAATTGTTTCATGGCCAAGTGGTTAGTATGATCGTCTTGGCTAACTGAATAGTACATCAGTGTTGGACATTTCATATTTTTTTATTTGTACGAAAACATTTTCTAATATCACTCGTCAAGGATTCGATTCCCGAAGATAGGTCATGTGACAACAGATTAATTCTTACAAGGAATGTTCTAAGAATTTAGAAAAAAATAGAGACTTCTTGCTGAAAAAATAAACTCAAAATTCAGCCATTCATCAAAAATAGAACCTGCATTAATTTCAAGTATATATAAAGGAAGAAGAAACCTTATATGTTTGCACATTAGTTATTGAGACTATTATCAAAATACCTCAGTACTGTTAAAAAGTTAGAAAGGATTTAAAAATTCAGAGGAAAGAAAACACAAATTTCCCAGCACCCATCCAACAACAACACACAATTTATTTACAAATATATATACACATATATACAAATATTTACACCCCAACAATTACTTCACCCCCCTCTTCCTCCAGTTCATCCACTTCCTCTTCCATCACTTCTTCTTGTTTTTGCCCCCACACTTTCCCCTCCAAATCCCACTTAATCCCCAAAATCTCCTTTACACTTGACTCTTTTTCTTTTTCTGAAACATAATGTTCCAATAATGTTTCATTAATACAGTTCGAACATGTGTGCCATCTTTGTTGATTACTATTTAAATAACACGCTGTAGATAAATAATACGCTTTTCTCTCCCCTCTCTCACGTATTTTTTGTGTACAATATTCAATGCACGTCATGGGTGCGCTGCATGGGACTGGTTTAATTCTTTTTAGAAGAAATGTTCTTAATTTTCTTCGGCATTCCCCCAAATTCGGTGATGATGTAAAAGCTTGGTGTTGGGATTTCATCTTTTCTGCAAAATAATAAAAATAAAAATTATTAGTACAACATAATTTCATCAAAATAGTGCAAATTATACTTAATAGAAATAAAAATTCTGTTATTCTATCCACGTACGAAAATCAGTTTCTTTTAGCCTATAGTTTGCAAAAGCTATGTAGAATTTTGGCAAAGTACTTTATACATTTTCGAATTCTCAATAAATCTGTACAAGCAAACTATCTGTGCTGTGTAAAACCCAAAGCTGAACGTACCAATAACTTAAGATCAAATCTAGTGTTCCCTCACAATATAATCGGTAACGTTCTTGCATTCAGTGCGAGCACCACCGGGTTCAATTCCCGGTAGGGGAACTAGTGTTCCCCTCACAATATAATTGCTAACGCTCTTGCATTCAGTGCAAGCACCACCGGGTTCAATTCCCGGTAGGGGAACTAGTGTTCCCTCACAACGTAGTCGCTAACGCGTTTTGGCTTTAATGCGGAAGGTTCCGCGTAGCGTACTTGCTTTCGCTTTTGCGTTCAATGTGAGCGGCCCCGGGCCCGATTCCCGGTATAAAGGTGTCGCGACGCGGACGTACCCGAAAACGCATTCAAAGCAAACGGTTCTGGTCCAATTACCGGCGGGCCATTTAGTCAAAAATAATAATAATGATTTTCTCATTTACACCAAACAAAATGTCTTGCATGATACCTAATTTCCCTCTTTTCCCGAATAGTGTGCTCGCTGAAAATTGTCTGATCTCACAGGATAAAATGTTTAGAGATCGGAAATATAAAATCAAATCAATCTTTCATCATCGTATAAAAGATAAATCTAATTCATCCACAAAAACTCTTGCACTTGTAAAATCCTATATCTTAATCCCGATAAAAAACTTATATAACTCCACTCCAACAACATGTTATAAAACGGAATTCATACAATTTTTTTTTTATTTATTTAAAAGTGGTAAGGTGTTCACTTCATATGTTTAGGGGGTCTGTAGTTCAATCCTAGCTCATGCCAACTGAACAAACACTATGTCTGCGGATTCCCTATCCTTTTTTATATACTAATACTACCAATATGTTTCCAAGAAAAAAATCAGAACCAGTACATTAGCAATAGTAATTTAATACTATTTTAATAGAACTAGTAGTGACACCTATCGGCAAAAGTCATAATTAAAGATTAGTTGTGCGTTGAAAGTCCCGCAGTGCTAACGCGTGTGTGACAAAGTTCCGTATATTTTCTCAGGTGAGTATAGTATATATGTTTTCATTGTGTAATAAACCATAGCACATGTTTGTATATTCTGTTGGTCTTAATATTCTATCAAACTATTGAAGATCAAGCAAGTATAAGTAAAACTATTGGGTTAAATAAGGAATATAAACCCATGTCTTTCTGTGACAGAGCAAATATTTACTTAAGTGGTGCAGTACCACATCATTTCTGGGATATGAACCCCAGTCTTTCAGGGGGATGACCCCCTCTACTAGTACTGCTGCATACATTTACATTGAAATCCTAGTGCCTCACTGCGAAATCCATGTATAAAACAAGTAACGTTCAGTAATGGGAGGCATTACTCTTAAAAACTGGTATACCCCCTCTTCACCACGCAACAGAGCGCGTTCACTATTTGGAAAAGTTATGAGGGGAAATTCACTCCGGGTATAGCCCCCCTCTTCCTCCACGCAAAAGACCGCGTTCACACTGCGTTGGATTCTCTTTCTGCATCCCCTAACAAAATATTTCGTATTTCATTTCATTTTTACAAAGCCAATATTTATTTTTTCTCACTCATTACCTTGCTTAATATAGAGTTAGTATGTACAAAAACCATGTGACTACCATATGATTAAGATTCTGAATACTGCAACACATGTTAAAAATACGCAAGTTCATTTTTCAAATATATTCCCAACACTTCTCACTTAATTATATTCGTTTATTCGTCATGTCTTGGAAAAGATCCATTTGAGTATTCACTACGTTTCGTGATAGTCAAGCTATTCTAACACGAATTCAAAGGGAAAAGGCCGTTGCTATGATCCAAAATGAATCAATGAACGTAGTTCTTTTCTTTCAAGTCTAACTGTGGGAAAGAAAAGTCTACACATTTACGTAAAATTGCAATATTCGCATGTATCTTGGAAAATTGCATCCACTACAACTAAGAACTCTTTATATATAAAAAAAAACAACTTAATACTGACTGATTTTCTAAATATTGGGGATACAAGCAAGACAAATGTCTATCTTTTCTGTTGAACTTAATTATTTTACACTAAACAATATATTTTGAACATTATCTGTAGTAAATATTGAATATGTATGTGTTCTAAAAGTGTTCTTTATGTGTAAATTGCTTATTTTCCGAAAAGACAATCCAATATGAATACAGATTCATGACAAATCATTCAGACACAATGTATTTATATAAAATCTACCATCAACATACTGGACAGTACGCAATTCTGTTTAATCACAATTTCAGTTATAAAGATTCAAAGAAATTGCACACTTGATTTTTTGCCGTAAAGTCCATCAGTGGCGGTTCTTAAGGGATGTCACCACGCATTTCTAAAACTATAAAGTATCTCATTGACGGATCTTAAGGGACATCACCACGCATTTCTAAAACTATAAGTCCAACCGTCATTGGCGGTTCTTAAGGGACGTCACCATGCATTTCTAAAACTATAAAGTATCTCATTGACGGATCTTAAGGGACATCACCACGCATTTCTAAAACTATAAGTCCTTCTGTCATTGGCGGTTCTTAAGGGACGTCACCATGCATTTCTAAAACTATAAAGTATCTCATTGACGGTTCTTAACGGATGTCACTACGCATTTCTAAAACTATAAGTCCTTCTGTCATTGGCGATTCTTAAGGGACGTCACCATGCATTTTTTCTCTAAAAAGATTAACACTGCCAAGATATTTTTTGTGTCCCCGCATATTCTTAACTATAATAATAATGCTAGTTCCATTCTTCACTCTTTCCTGTGGTCAACTTGTCCAAAAAACGCAACCGAAACGAAATCAAAACTCAAACATAGTATTCAAACAATTTAAAAAAAAAAAAACAAATATTTCGTTCCTTCGTGGTGACCGTTCAGGAAGCTAGCTTTTCCCTGTTGGGTGTTATGCCCCGCATGTATGGATCCCCACTGTTTGGCAAACACGGAAAGCAATATAAGTCACACGCGGCTCCCTCAGGTTCGGGGTACTATTCCCCCATGCACGGCTCCCCTCCCGATTTTCGGTAAACACGAAAGGCGTTATAAGTCAACCGCAATTCCCCTGTTTGGGGGACTATCCCTCATGCACAGCTCCCCCGATTTTCGGTAAGCACGGAATGCGTTATAAGGCAGCCGCGATTCCCCTGTTTGGGGGACTATCCCTCATGCACAGCTCCCCCGATTTTGGCTCGATATGCTCCCCACAAGTTAAAACATATTGGCAAACTCAGTTCGTTTCTACACTGTGTTAATTATTTTCATAAGAAAAAACAATATGTGTTAATTTTCTAGGGGAGTCCCACCATTCGATACTTATGCAAATATATCTAATCAATTATAATGATATAAAACTTACTTGAATATAATATCTTCTTCTTTGAACAAACACAGAAAAAAATCCAGAAAAAACACTTTAAAGAAGCAAGGCAGAAGCAAGGTAAAAACTTCACGAGCAAAATTGTTAATACAGGAAATGTGTACTCCATTTATATAATATATTTTTTATTTATTCATTAACATAAGGGGAATGGAATAGGGGGAGAAAAAAAAATAAAGTAAATGAATTTGCCTTGTAATACAGCATTGCCTCAGTCTGCAAAGAAGCAGAAAAGAATTCCTTTGTCGGTCTCTTGCCGAATCGAAGGAAATATTTCTTTTCTATAGAGGTAATACCAAGGAATTTTCACACAATGCCTAAAGTTTGAAAACATCGCCAACATGTCTCAATTCATACCTTAAAGACGCCAAATTGTCGTATTTTTCACAGCAAATAGTTGTTTACCAAACAATAAAATTCGTTAGTTGGGTTCAGGCAACAATGTTCCTAAATTTTAAAATTCCGGCTTTATTCAGTAAGCTATATAGCTATCTGTTTCAATAACTTGTATCTTGCCGAAAAAACAGGACAATTATTGTATGTGGGAATACACAAAACCATTCTACAGGTTCTTTTTTGTGTGTGTGTTGTTTTGTAAAATCAAAATGAAGGACAACCATTTATTCATCAGGTTATTGGCAATGAGTACAAGGACAGCCTGGCAATACCTTGTTTGTTTGTCTGAATGGGCGGGGAAGAGGTTTTTGTCCGCAAACCATCCACCAGAACTGGTTTGAAAAACACCCTTTGTGAGGAAAAATGTGTCAGTTATCGCCGTTGGGGGGAGAGAAGGTATAAGCATGTTCACACAGGATGCAGCCAAAGAGTGGCAGTGAGGGGTGGGGAAAAAAATGTGTGTCACTTGTCGCAGGGTAAAAACCTGATCACACAGAATGCGGTCAAGAGATGCGGGGAAGGGTGGGGAGCGGGTAGAAACTTGTTCACACAAGACATTGATGATGGAAAGAGAGGCGGGGAAAGGGTTGGTTCTCCCGTTCAAACTAGAGGGAGTGATTGGCCCCCATGGTTAAACATTGCAGGCGGAGCAAACTGGTTTTTCCTGGCCAATCATATCACAAGGTTGTTTGCATAGGGTGTGAGAAACTGAACTTCAATCTTCACCCTCAGTATTACAATGACGCTTGGAGAGAACACAGAACCTTGCGTATCTGCGAATTTCGTACTGAGCAACGCTGAAAAATAGCAGAGTTAAGTCTGTCATTTAAGAGCCAAGCAAGCTAAACGAAAGAAGTGCAGTTCGCAACAAGAAAAAATAGATGAAAATAAATAAATATTTCTTCCTATCCTTCCTTTTTCCCGCCCATCTTAATACTTTACGCCGTAAAACAAAGCACCATTAAAAATCGTTGCTAAACATTGGAGCTTAAAGGGTGTAATCATATTCATTATTCATAATTTTCTAGTTCAAATAAGAGTGTTCAATTAGTTACGAGCTTTACAAGGCAGATCATAATTAAATTAATGGGGAAAAAACCTTGTGGGAGCTAAGGAACGCGTTTTAAGCCATATACTGAAGTTCTAATTATCTAAATCATAGTTTTAATTCTAATTTAATTATAATTTCAATTCAAGAAACGTATTAAATCATGTTTAAAGCTAGGAACACCGTTCAAAGCCGTATCCTCAATCAAAAACCGTGTTGGATCGCGTTTGAAGCTAGGGATTGCGTTCAATAACGTATACCGTTGCTCTAATTATCTAAATCGTAGTTTTAATTCTAATTTGATTATAATTTCGATTCAAGAAACGTATTAAATCATGTTTAAAGCTAGGAACAGCGTTCAAAGCCGTATCCTCAATCAAAAATCGTGTTGGATCGCATTCAAAGCCGTATACCAATGCTCTAATTATCTAAATCATGGTTTTAATTCTAATTTGATTATAATTTCGATTCAAGAATCGTATAGGAGCATGTTTCAACAAGAAAGGAGGTCATTCCACTTTTCCAAACAACCTCTATTGCACAAGTAATAAAACCACTTCCCCCAGAAACTTCCCCCAAGCCCGGGGCCGGTCTCCCCAAGGCCGACACGGCCATATTGACATCAAATGTACACTGTCATAAAAGCAATTAAGGGGCAATAAAATCTATTGTGGTGTACAATCCTAGACATTCCTACTTAGTAGTCACATAAAAGTGACAGGGATTTTTTTTATCACTTCCGTTCCGTTTTTTTAATAGTAGAGACATGAAAGATGACAGTGAATTTATACCACTTCCGATTTTAGTAGACACATAAAAGTGACCGTGTACTTCTACCACTTCCGGTTTTATCGTAGTAGAGACATAAAAAGTGGCAGTGAGTTTCTACCACTTTCGGTTTTAGTAGCAATGAGTTTCTACCACTTCCGATTTAAGTAGAGACATAAAGTGGGGATGAGATCTAGTCTTCGGACGCTGAATTGATTATAAAAAATATATGCTTCTCACTATCTATTAAAGTTTATGTCCTATGGTGGTCACCGTTAAAACCGGAAATTGTTGAATTCTAGTATTTTCGGTTTAAATAGAGAATTAAAGGAGCATTTTGATTTGAGTTAATTTTCGTTGAGTTCAGCTGATTTTGAGTTTAACGTCCATTTCAGCAGCGAAGCTATATGAGACGGGACCTAGTGATTAACGTAGACTCCAAACCATATGAGCTCCCACCGGGAATGGAACCAAGGTCTCCCACAGCGATTTAATTTTCGGTTTTGTGTCCCTTTTAGCAACGACCTTATATGGCACGTGGCCTTAACGTGGAATCCGAACAGGTTTGCTAATCCGACAATTTATAGTGATATACGATAATTTAAGTCTTAATCCAATACAAATAAAATAAAGAATTTGTTTGCCTGTCTGTGTGCGGCCTGGGAATCAGACGAGTGGACCGAGAGTTACTAAATTTTGGTCACGAGTACCTTGATCCAGGTCCCAGACCAAGACCAAGCGCTTTTGTTTTTAATTCAAAACAGGGGTCTCAGGGGGGGGGCATTTACCGGGACATGTAAAAGTAGTAGAAAATGATCGCTATCAGTAACAAATTCATAGTTTTCGCGGTCGCTGAGATCAATGGTGAAACTTCGATTCCATTAACTTTCAAATTCACCCCATTCGGCTGCGGGCCCGGAATCACCGGGGGGAGGAGATACCGAGACATGTAAAAATAATCAAAACTGACCGATATTAGTGTCAAATTCATAGTTTTTGCGGTCGCTGAGACTAATAGTGACACTTCCATTAGCGATGACTTTCAAATTCAACTATCATTGTATGCGGACCGGAGGTCACCTGCAAGGGGTGTGTGGAAATTACCGAGACATGTAAAAGTAGTAGAAAATGACCGATATTTTTTCCTTTCGTTGTTCAGTTTGTTTACATAGATATTTTATCTGACCCACGCGAAGAATGGGTATTTCAGCTAGCACTACGTAATATACAATAACGCCCTTGCAGTAATACGATAATTTTAGAACGCACACTTTTTTTTCAGTTTTTGAATGTGCAAATAAATTGTATATGTGCATTAAATAATTATAAAACACACACACTGAAGTTTTAACCACTCATTCGAGCTAAAATATATCAATAACAATTTGAAAATTGGCAGATGGCAACCCTGGATCCATTCTTTAAATTCAATTACTTTTACGAAGGGGTGGAAATCTTGTTGTTGTTTAGAGTAATGTTAATAATGATTTAAGAATGAAGAGAACAATGATCTCACTTTGGAGTTCGAAACTGAATATTATTATATAGTTTTGCTATTATTAGTAGAATTACACGTGTTTCTTCAATTATCACGTACGTAACGAATATACGGTAAAGACGAAAATCGATATTTTTTTTGTTATCTGTGGTTGGCAACTCTAGATTCGCACTACATGAGTTCCGCCGAGAAGTATTAAAGGAAGAGATGGAACGTTTCCTTGTGACTCTGCATCAATTTCGAAAACTGCTTTTCGCAATCTTTGACCGTTTTTGCACTGGTACCTACTGACAGATAGATGGACGGAAGTAGTCATTCTAGGAGACTCCCGATACTTATGCAGAACATAGTTAGGAACAGAGCCGGATTTAGGGGGAAGGGGTGCAAAGGTGCACGTGCAACCCCCATCCCTTTCACTGTAAATATACACTACCTAAAGTCAGAAGCTAGCAGTGAAAATAGCAATACTTTCCGAACATTTCTGCTGTCATGTTTCCGTTTGGGAAGATGATTCATCGAGAAGAGGCCCGTAATCAGCCACTGAGGTTTGGGTGAGGGGCATGAATATCTTAGGCGGGAGCAAGTCATTAGAAATTCTCTTACAAATAGTTAAATTGTGTTTTTTTTTTAAATTAATAATAGCATTTCTTGTTAAAGTCTGGAGGGGCCACGAAAACTTTGGGAGGCCAGGAACCCTCTAGCCTCCCTCTGGTTGCGGTCCTGACCGAGAACATACACTTAGCATTTCCAGGACATTTTCTTATTCACACCACAGATGCTTAAAGGCATTTAAAAAATTCTAATTCAATTTAAATGTACTGGTAGTTATTGGTGCCCTCCCCCCCTTCAGAAAATCCTGGATCCGACCCTGGTTAGGAAGCTTAGAAGTTGAAAGATAAAAATTAACGGTGAAAACAGGAGTGGTTTAGTGTGAAAATGTAAAGCGTTGCTAAGGACTAAAGTCACGAAATCTTCTGTGTTTGCCGCAGGTGCCATTTTCATGTGGAAATGTTATACATTAATTAGCTTGCTATTCACGAATTCAACAGCAGAAAATAAATGGTTTGTATTCAATTTTCCAATCGGAATGTCTTGGCATACCCTGACAAAGGTTTTCAGTACTTATTATTATTATTATTATTATTATTATTATTATTATTATTATTATTATTATTATTATTATTATTATTATTATTATTATTATTATTATTATTATTAACTTTCTTTGATAAAAACGGGGATGGTGCCTTTAACATAAACCGGTTGGACTGGTTCTGACGAACGATAGCCTTTTGATATCTCATCTTTTCTAGCATAAATAAAGTCTTTAATGAATATGACTTTACCTGGAATTTCTGTAAAGTAATTTAAAAAAAAAAAATATCACTGTATTAAGTAATATTTACTTACCCGAGCAATTGTTTGTTTTGCTTCATAAAAATGTAAAATCATTTAGAACTTTACGATACTCGTTTATGTGATTTTTTTTTTCGCCTGGAGACAGGATCAGAATTTACGCGTATCGTAATTCAACACTAATAGCATTCATTGACAAGAAATGAAGATCAACACTGCGCGCTCTGGTGGCCAATCAACTGAACTACATCATTTGGGAGACAGGTTCGTACAGAGAAGCGTGTATACATTACAAAATATGGTGCGCAAGATTCAACGTTGATAAACGGATTTTGACAGTGAGAGAGAGAGAGACGTGAATTATAAAGAAGAACATTCTTTTCAAACACATTTATTAGAGGTAAGTTTTATACTTTTATGTTTTTCATTAAAATTAGTTGACAATGTGTGGAAAGTGTATAATTCAGCAATTAAAATAAATAAATAAATAAAAAGTCGGAAGCAATCGCATGATGCTATCAAGATTTGTGATCGTATTGTGTTAGATTCTTTACAAGTTATTAAACCAAAATTTCGGTACACATAAAAAGTTGGGCTCTGAAGTAAAATATTTAGAGCACAACGTGGTGGTTTCGGTCATTGTAAGGCAATCACAAGAAGTTTAGATTTCCAACTTTAGCATGTCGGTCCATGCCCTCTTTGTACGAGAAGTGGGGAGCACGGTGGTTCAGTGGTAAAGCGCTTGGTGCGTTCGATCCCTGACCAAGTAAGTTTGTGGAGGACAACATCGGGCCCCCGGGTTTTCTCGGGGTACTCCCGTTTCCTCCAAATTTCTCATTCCACCAATTCTTCCATCATCATTCAGTTGTTGTAATCATCGTCTGCCTTAACGTAAAGTGCATAATAGTGGGACGTTAAACTCAAAGACTTCATTTTATTTCATTTCTGTACCAGAATTGTTGGATTTTACATAAACAAACCATACAAAAATATTCTGTACGAAAAGAATATTTTTCCCTTGCACATTTATAAGCAGTGCAAGTAAATAAAATATTACAATGATTTGTAGCAGTAGTGTCCCTCAGTAGGAGGGGCATGACCGCAATTTGCGCCCTGAAACCTCTTGTGGATACCCGTGATTTGTAGTAAGCAAAAATGCCTCGCTTTATTATTATTATTATTATTATTATTATTATTATTATTATTATTAATAATAATAATAATAATAATAATAATAATAATAATTTTTACAAGTTTTAGTTTTTAACATTTATAATCTTACTATGTTCTACTTCAAATGTAACAGTATTACCAGCGTTTAACGAAAAAAGAAAATGTTCAAAGATGAGACATCCTAGGAATTGATAGATCTTACCGGGCGGTATAAGTTTCTTTTACACAAGTGATAAACCTAATGCGTTGTCAGGCACGTATCCCGGAATTTATTTCGGGGGGGTACAAAGCTTATCGAGGGGTGCAAACTCAATATGAGAATACATTATGTTAATTTTTTTTTAAATAGACTAATTTACAAAAAAATTCGGATTTCGGGGGCGGAGGGTCCAAACGCCCAGGATCCATTCTCTGCGTATATCTATGTGCGTCGTTTTCGGGAAATTGAAGATGTTTTGTTTTTGTTTTAGTAAATCTAAAAATTCATTCTCTACATGAACCATGCCACATATTGAGATGAAATTGATACTAGAACATATCCTCATTAAGGTTTCATTATGATACAGCTAAGACAACAATACATAATTTACAATGGGACACCGCGTAAAATTAGGGGGTACGGTGGCTGTGGTAGAGAGATTAGCTCTGGTATGTGGGGTCTCTGGTTCCATCCCAGACAAAGTAAATTTGTGGTGGACAGTATCGTGTCTCGGGATACTTCCGTGTCCTCCCACATTTTAATACTACCAATTCTTGCATCATCATCATTCATTTGTTTAAATCATTACCTCCTTAGTCCAGTGGTTCTCAACCTTTTATGACTAACGACACACATTACTGAACGTTCCCGACACACTTGTTTGATATTTTAGTAATAATATTAATATTAATAATAATAATAATAATAATAATAATAATAATAATAATAATAATAATAGTGAAACCTATTACTTTTTGTAATGACTCTATATAGCACTGAGCATTATCGCTACCGCTGGAAGTGTTGACTGGTACAGTCTGTCTCGATTTTTAAATTACATTTTTCATGATTTGCAAATTCTAAAATTTAGCGACACGCCTTAGGGGACATACGCGTGAGATACCAGTATGTCGCGACATACCGGTTGAGAATCACTGCCTTAGCCTAAAGGGCATAATTGTAAGACGTTAAGCTGAAAGATTTGTTTACAACCTAAAATTATCAGTCACCACTACATTTTAGTTTTTATTTAATTAAAATATTGTCCAAATGTAAGATTTATATCAGTGGAGAGGTCACGTCAAGCTGAAGAAAATGATATTCTTGTTAATAAAGTATAATGCGTAATTTTTGTGAAAGTGAAAAAAACCTAATTTTTGTGAGGTTAAAAATTATATCGATTATTGCCAATAATAATTGAGAATCTTTATTTTGCTACAAGAAATTATTTTTAACGTACTGTATATGTAGAAAATTACACCGTAAACTAACAGATTACATCTCTTGTTAATTATATTTTTTTTCTAACGTTCACATATATCTACTACTTGTAAATATTCCCTATTATCAGAAACGACTTGCAAATCGCTTGTTGTAAACTTGCATTAAAAATCGAGAAGCTTTCATCTGGCTTGATTTGTAAAGCGTGTAAACATGTCACAAGCTGGATTCCAGTAACCTTGCATTCAGTGTTCAATTCAAGCTTGACGCAAGTCAACAAGTCAAGTCAAGTCACGGCAAGTCAATAGCCAATGAACGGCTAGTGATGTTATGATGCTCTGCGAAGGACTTAAAGTATCGCTTCCAAGTACAACAAAAGGCAGATTGTATGAAAGCACGCGTCGAAACGGTAAGCGTAAAAAGCCAAGAGCCAAGCACGTGCCAATTGGATGAAAGCTTTCTGGGTAGTTGGGTTATTATTATTATTATTATTATTATTATTAGGGAATATGATGATTGAGTGTTATAGTGGCCAGTTTTGGTGTAAAGGGTCCCTGGTTCGATACCAGGCCATGTGAATTTGTGGTGGATATCATCATGTCCGTAGATTTCCTCGAGGTTTTTCTGTTTCCTCCAACATTAGCATTCCACTAATTATTTTGCAGTTATTAACTTCCATCTGTCTACTTTAGCCTACAGGGCATCCCCGTTAGGGTTAGAATTAAGAATTAGATGCCTATGTTTACGGTATCTGACCATGTAAGACCGTAGGCCGTCACATATGAGGGGTGTCTGTCAACAATCACACTGCCCGAGGAATGGCCTGAAGGAAACAAGTGGCCTGAAACCAAGGGCGCCGATTTCCCTGTAAATTTGGGGGCCCCATTCAGATGCAGAAGGTAATGTATGTATATATATATATATATATATATATATATATATATGAGGATTTTAACAAATTGCATTCAAATTATGCCAAATATTGTATATTTATAAATACAATAGGGGGTCCACATGAGCTTTGGCGGGGCCTGGGGCCCCCGGCTACCCACGATCGGTGCTCTTGCCTGGAACCATAATGTGAGGTACCATCCCGCCATTTGCCTGGTGTGAATGAGGAAATCTCAGGAAAACCTCACTCAAGGTGACTGGCCTGAAGAACCTTTACACTTTCTGGACCGAAAGTCGAACGCAGGACACTTGCACAAAAGACGACAGCGTTAGCGACTAAACTCTACCCGGGATTACGCCTGGAACATGAAACTGAAAGAAAGATATAATTATAGTTTTTGTTCTTTTCTACATATAAATGACCAGGTGACGTATGGTCCAGGGTTTGATTCGCGGTGGGTAAACAGAATTTTAATCTTCTTAAATTCAGAGGTAGTAAACTCAAATCACGAAAGCCTGAAATAATCTTGATAGGAGGTCGATGATCTGACCACATATCATCTACCTATAACACTATCTATTCGAGAACGGATTTTCCTGGGTCGTGACGTGAGCGGTTTAACTCTACTATTATATAAAAGACTAGAAACGGGTGACTTATCCTCGCTTAGGTCATATTAATATGGTGGACACATGAAATTTGTTCAGAATATTCCTTTTGTTACGAAAGTAAGGGGACAGGAAGGATTGTTGGAAGTACTTATCCTGAAGGAAGCAAAAGGGGTCCCTGGTTCGATCCCAGCTCGCGCCGTGTGAACTTTGTAGTGGACAAACACCGTGCTCGTGGGTTTTCTAGGGGTTTCTTCCCACTTCCTTCATTCCATCATTTAAATTATCTTTCATCGTCGCCGTCTCCTTTAGTCTGACCGGCATAACCGTGGGACGTAAAACTTTAAAGATTTCTTTTCATTTTTCAATTTTCATACCAATCGTAAATCTCTCGTATTCCTGGAATTATGCAGATGAAACTCGGCTTATAATTTCTTTATTAGAAACAACGGAACACGTGCTTCAACATTTTCGAAAATTCAGCTCCTAAGGGGGAAAACTGGAATGTTTCTAAAAAATACTCTTAACTTCTCTTTCTTTAATCAGAAAGTGCTAAATATAGGAATTCGCTTACACTGAAGATGTGAAATTTGGCATATGAACACTAAAAACTAAAATAATGAAGCACATGTTTTCTCATTTTCGGAAATTCCACTTCAAAGAGAGAGAGAAAAAAAAGGTTGTTTCCATAATAACCAAATTTCCCTCTTTCTTAATTCAGAAAGTACTGACGGACAAAACCGTTTTTTTTTATAAAAATTGGAAACCGGTTCTAGAAAAACCGAAACCCGAAAAACCGACATCTCGATTTTCTCCAAAACCGGTTCGTTTTTTCCCACCGAAAACGGTTTCGGTTTTCACTGAACACAAAACTATTTTTGTGCAAGCGGAATCAGTTTCCTGAGAACGAAGAAAAACTATTCTGGTCCGAAATAGAACCAGTTTTGGGAAAACTGAAACTAGTTTCGATGAAAAGCTGAACCTCTTTTGAAGGAAACCGAAACCGAATTCGGCGAAAAACCGAACCGGCTTAAGAGAAAACCGATAACCGGTTTCAGTGAAGACCGAACTGGTTTTGGAGTAAACCGAAAGCGGTTTCGGCGAAATACCGGCTTTGTTGTAAATTTTCAAAAAAACAGTTTCGGTTTTCCTGAAAACCGGAAAAACGTAAAACCGGTTTTAGTGCCCAGCACTAGAAAGTACACAATATGAAGATTCACTGCAACATGTATCAATCAATAAATAGTATAAAGATGAAGACTGTGAATAAATTATCATACGTAGTTTGCTTTTAAAAACATCAAGAAACAAAGAATTTTTGGGGCAAAAATATACGTTGTTCGTTGCCAGTAAAAGTTTGTAGTTTGTTTCTGCTGAATTATTTCTTTATATGCCGCATATCTAGAAAGAAGTACACTGTTAAACAATAGATTGTATCCATTCTTTCTCTAATTCTAACGTTGCAAGACATACCCCCAATATGGGCGCAAATCAGGGCGTACTGACGGGGCGTCCATCGTGTCCGGTCCGGACCCTTTTTGCCCCCAAAGAACTTTCCTTAATTTAGCATAGACCCTGTATACTTTCTGAATAAAACTGTAATTGTTTAACAGTGAAGTGATTGATATAGCATGAAAATTTAATTTGCACTTCATCTGCACTCTTTCTCTTATAGAAACAATTTAGTTCTATGATTGTTTTCCCTCTGAAAATATAGGTGGAAGTGTTTTTACAATTCTTTATCGTCTTTTCGGGTGCAGAATAGTATTTGTTCAATAGTATATAGACGTAGTAGCTTATAATATTGGATTCCCCCAAAAGCTTACACCCCTCTGAACAAAAATTTCTGGGTGTGTGCCTACATACGAGTCACCGTTGATGTTACGCACGATTTCTGCAAAGTTGAGTGAAAAAAGTCTATTGCTTGATACCCCTCCTCTTCAAAAAAAAAAAAAAAAAAAAAAAAAAAAAAAGACTGAGTCGAAAAATTCAGCCTAGGAACTTTCTCCACATTCTTTTCATTTGACGGACTGTTCGCTACCATTTACCCTTGAGAATGTGGATTTTCTTACATTGTGTAAATCAAAAACAAGTTCAGGAAGAAGTTGAGTACGATTTTTTTAAATGTTAAGTGAATTAAAAAACCAGGCACAAGAAGCTAAATAACCTGATGATTAGCTAAACAAGCACAACTTTCCCACTGAAGAAAAGATGTCAATTCTGAAATATTTTTTTGCCGGTTAAATTTTGTTTCAGAGCTGAAATACTTCAGAAATATGAGTATACTGTGGTAACGTTAATATCTAATTTTTAAAAATTGGTGTATGATATTTTAATAAATTACTAGCTGAGCCTGCGCTTCATACTCAGCGCACTATCCTGAATTTATTCCCATTTCCTCGCTATATCTGTGCATGCCTGTTTACACACATAAGTGACGGACAAGGTGACTCACAAAGGGAGTGAATTGCTATAGACAAACATATAAACGTAAGTTTTACTGTATAGATGTTGGGTTGAGTTTGTGGCAAAGTTGGAGAAGTGGCAAATGATGTCAAATGGATTTAAAATGTTGATTAGAACAATAACGGCACTTTAAAAAAAATATGAATAAGAACTGGCAGATCTACACAAAGTTTGAACAGACCAGTGAAAACAGCACATTTCTAGAGATTGCAGTTTCCGAGATCTCATTGTAAAAAGAAATTGGGCAGAAACATATAAATGAAATTGGCTACAAACATGTAAATAAAATTGACCACAAACATATAAACAAAACATTTTAATATATAGATTCAATAAACTATATTTGATTTATCAATAAAATTATACATATTTATCTCCATAAACATATAAAAGATACTCGAATTTAGTTTTCTTAATTACGAATTTAGTTTTCTAAATAAGTCAATGGATGTGTAATTTTGGCTCTGGAACAAAGAAATCATGCTTTTCCAGAATAATAGGAATGTTATGGCTCTGGAACAAAGAAATCATGCTTTTCCAAAATAATAGGAATGTTAATGCTACATTAACTTTCTTTATCTGAAGTACAGTGATATGATAGAGGAAAAGGTTGCGAAAACTCCTCCTCTAGACATTTCAGGGGAGAAACACGTGCCCCCCCCGCTAAGATTATGGTTCTCGTTCCTTTAAAACTATTGTAAAAACTTTAAAATTAATCATAATTATATACGATATGTAATTAGGGGCAACGCTAGACCATGTGAAAGAAACGCAAATAAACGTAGATATATATATATATATATATATATATATATATAAATTAACAACGTTTGAAGATTATCATAATATGCGATAACATAAACTGTTTTCTTGCCAAATTTGAGCGTTGGCCCTTTAAAGAAACAAGAAAAAATATCAGAAACTTGAAGAATGAGTTTGGCAAAACAAAGACAAGGTTAAAAAAAGAAGATTTGTCAAGGTTATATTATGGCAAAAACAACTTCGCAAATTCTTGACAGCTAAGCAAAGATGCTAGACCACCAAAAATTTTACTACGTTAAGAAGAAAAAGAAAAAAGTAATTTGCCTGTGGAGTGTGGACAGAATGTTATTCCCTGTTTCTCTGTCTCTTTCTCACTCTTTCTCTCTCTGTCTCTTTCTCTCTCTCTTTCTTTCTCAGCGCTATTTCCTTTTGCAACTTTTCCGCTTGTTCAAATGTTGACACTCATTGAATAAGATGAATATGTTGCATAAGATTGAGTAGCGGTTAACAGGTGCGGACTGGCCTCACGGGGAACCAGACTAATGCTTGCTTGATCCTTCCCTTTATGATTCGTCTCCGCAAAAGGAGTATGTAAATGAAGTAGACACAAAAAAAATTCGCGTGTCTTGGGAATCCTTGTTGGTAATCTAATAACTTTTCAAGGTGCATGTAAAGTTTACTCAACCTGAAGTTACAACAATATTGCCAGTGCGATCTTGTGTAATCTATCATCAAAATAAAGAGCTCAATATCCTTCGAAGCTGGAGATACGAACTTTGAGTTGTGTTGCTGTATCTGATGGTCTCTTTGGACAGTTTGGTATATAGATTCATGGATTGAATAATACCGAGAAGATTTTAAGTTTTTTCTCAATCTTACATTTAAAACCTCATTTTTCAGTCAAAGAAGTCTAAAAATGTATATCCATTTTGACAATAGAATGCTGTTCTTCAATATATAGGTCAATATATAGGTCGCAAAGGCTGCTCTGGTCTCTGTGGAGATCCTGTCTGCGATCTCTCGGTCAAAGACTACCTGTTTCTAACCTCACAAGTATAGAGAAAATATCTTTGTAGTATTTCTGTAAAATACTATTTTTAGTGAATTTTATAATAAAAAGCCGGTAGTCGGAGTCGATTCCAGACACTTTTTATTACCTCGCTCTACCTACATTCTATATGGGATAGAGTTTATATATATATATATATATATATATATATATATATATATATATATATATATATATATATATATATATATATATATATATATATATATATATATATATAATATTAAAGAAGAACATTGTATTAAGCATAATCCACTAAGGAAATAGGGATAATCCTTAAACGTCTCTATTTCAAAATTGAATTTTTGATTTGTTCCCTTCCTTTAAAAAAAAAAAAAAAAAAAGTACACATAAATATGACATGTCCATTGCAACAAATATTCAAAGTTTACTTTGAAATTGTATTGCTGCATGTAGTTTCTAGTTCGGACATAGAAAAGCAGCTTTGTGCGTCAGCTAAGACGTCCTTTCACCACGGCCGACTCGATGTGTTCTTAAGGGACATGTGCTTTCACTAATGAAGTTCTGAATTTCCCGCTAGATATCATAGTAAGGCAGCACTGCACTCTATGTCTTACTTGCTGCACGCGGAGTTGTCATCTTGTCATCTTTGAGCTTCCTTTGCAAGTTTAGGTGAACAGGATTTGAACTGTTGATTTTTTTTCTGTCTTAGACAGAAGTGTAATGAGTGGAAAAGTGCAAGTACGCTGACATTCGTCGCGTTTTATTGGTTCTATCTGGTTTTAGTGGACTTTGTAGATATTAACGCGCAACTTTGCGTAGACCCTATATGCAAACACGATAAAATGTCCCATAGACCCCATAATATTTGCATTATTTTTTTTAAATCCTGTGTTTCTTACACCGAAACTTCTCTATTTTTTTTTTTAAAAAGTCAGTCTGATTGGAAAAATTGCGCATTAAAGGGATAATATAAATGACAATACTCCCCTCTCCGACCAACTGATATGGCAACCAATAGATTGTCACCGCGATTTTATGGAGATAATCTACCCTTGCCGGTGAACTATAATTCATCGGGTGAACTGAAATTGCTTAACTCCCTTATCTGTAGATACAGATAAAAAGCTTCAGGAGTAGGCAACAAAACTGGAAATTTCGAAAAAAAAAAGTGCAACGTTGCCATCATTACCGTAAGCATTTCGACTAATAGAAACAGTCACTAGGGATGCGCACGAGTCGAGACATGTCTCGAATCTCGACTCGACTCGACTCGAATTCGAGTCGAGATTCGAGTCGAGACACACTTTGTAAAATTCGAGACGAGTCGAGACAAACGTATTTCTCGACTCGAATTTTCGAGTCGAGACATGAGTCGAGTCGAGACAGCTCGTAGAAATCTCGACTCGACTCGAATGTCTCGAAAATCTTTCTATAATTTTTACTATTATTTTGAAGAAAGTATTCACTCAGAAACACTCGGCACGAGAATTTCGGAAACTGCAGGACTTGTCAAGTGTTCGAGGAGTGCTGTGGTGAGTGTCTTCAATAAGTGGCGAAACCAAGGAGAAACGACGTCCAAACGTCGAGGGGTTGGGCGCCCCCCACCTCATTACATATGTCGGACGTCGTAGGCTGGGCAGACTGGTAAAACAGGACAGGCAGCGAACTGCGTCGGAACTAACTTCAGAATTTAATGATGGGCAAAGTACAAGTGTGTCTGAACTAGTGTTCTAAACTTTCCGGAAACTTTGAATGTGTTGGTTTAAAAAAAAAAAACTGTTTTTTCGATTTCTTCCCGGAAAAATTAGAAACATTGAAAAATGTTTGTATTTGGGAGAGAGAGAGAGAGAGAGAGATACATGATCGAAAATGGCGATCGAATCCATACTTTTTTGGTTCCCTGAGATGAACAGAAAATGCCGTTTAAATCCTCAAATTCAGTCCCATTAGTACTCCTAAGGAGGGGCGGTAACAGGTAAAGGTAATTGAAAATTACCTACATTAGTGTCGAATTCATAGTTTTGGGTCTTGATAAGTTCATTGATGACAGTTTTGGTGTCCTTTATGTCCAAAATGAAATGTATTCTACCCGTGCAAGCTATTCGGGTAGTCTGTAATACTAATGAACGGAAGTTTCACATATTCAACCCTTTAGTATATTTCTCGCTGCTCAAATTTACTCTCAGTCCCGGGTTCGATTCCCGGCGGGAGCTCATGTGGTTCGGATTTCACGTTAATCAGTAGGTCCACGTCTCATATAGCCTCGCTGCTGAACGGGACGTTAAACTCAAAATCACCTCACCTCACCTCAAATTTACTCACTTGTGCGGTATATGTGTGTATGTGTAAATAAGATCATACCTCTTTTTGAGTTATTCGAAAAACATACAAACAATAAAGCAGTAGCGGTTCGTGGTCTGTAGAAGTACCGGTTGCAATGTTGCAATATCAAAGGTATGTAGTTACGCGCAAGTGTTCCCCTCCCCCAGCATTCTTGAGTCTTATCCAAAAAATATTCAGGAAATATGAAGAGGAAAGTCCTTATAAGCTCCATTTGTATATTTATTGATTAAAGTGTATTCTCTAATATTGATTTAATATATAAGTTATTTCCTTTTTTTTTTTTCAAACGACCACTATCAATGTACGTTTATACACTATTTATATACAAAAACTTCTACGTTCATGTTATTGAACAAGAGATAAATCGAATATATAGCATGTGCTGTAAGCCATGAATGATATCGTTAACCCAGAAAGAAGAAAAAAAAAGCAAGAAAATTGCATATATTCATGCACACAGTTAAACAAAATTATTTTATTAAGAAAACTATGCATTATTTTAGAATGAAAGGTCTTTCTTCGTTCTTTTCGAGCTTCAAATTCTTCTATGACTTCATTAAAATCTGAAATGTTGCTCGCCAAGTTTTTCTGAATAGAAAGCATCACTACTGGAAATATTTTCCGCTTTACTTTCTTTAAGGTACAGAAACACCTCTCTCCTCCGACAATATGCATTTTGTTAGCATTTCTTTGTATGAATATAAGGAACAAAGAATTCATTTTCAGTAACTACGTATTTTTGTCTGCTGTTCTATTATAAAGAAGCATGAAATATAAGATTTTTTCCTTCAAAAATGAAATAATAATAATAATAGTTTAACATTCCAGCAATTTAGGCTAAAGAAGACAGATGAGTATTGAAAGTGAATAATTTGAGATTAATTTTTTATGCTCTCCGCCGGAAATTGAACACGGGATCATGTGCACGAGTGACACACAACTAGGAATTAGACCAGTGGTAAGACATTCTCTTCTTCGAGTCTCGATCGCCCCCCTTTCCCCCCAGAATAGGATATTTTTTATTTTAAAAATAAAATCTATCCCAAGAATTTTTAACTTTGTATTATAAATGTAAAATAAAATCTATTGACTTCGAACGACTGCCCTCCCCCAAATATTCAGCTTGGATCCGTCCCTGCTACCACCAGACGCGTATTTGCTCTTTGCGAGTTTCTGTTTGGTGACTAACTTCTTTCTTCCGGGCGTCTATATCTCACTCAACCTATCAATTGAGTCAAGCGCTGCCAAACGGAGGAATTCGTAACTACTACAGAAGCTAACTATATACCAGTTGCAACGAAATAGCAACTGGAAACGTGTGATACGGGAGGATAGCAGCGATGCAAGAATAAATCCACTTCTTCATGTTAAGAGATAGGAGCTCGCTGCCATATGCTCAATGTTACTGCTTCCAGGGGCAACGCTTGCTGCCTCTGGATTTGTATATCACTCTCTTTCTTTCAGTTTTTTTAAATCAATTTTTTTAGACATGCATCAATACTGTTTTCGCTCAAGAGCAAAGGTTTATTTTTTACTGAAACACTACTTTAATACTTAAAAATATCTTTAGTGTTAAAGAAATATCCGGTTGCACAACCATGCAACATATAGTACCAACCGCCACTACAATAAAGAGGGAGGTTTTTACCAAAACTAAAAATGTAAAATTGAAACCGGTTGCGTCGAGTATTTTTCTTGTTACCAAAATACATTGTATAATGCTGAAAACATGTTACAGCAAGTAAGATTACTAGCATCACACGAAGAAATAATTTTTAAATTATATTTTCTGGGTTCTTTTCTAATATTTCGGAACATTTTTTTTATTAATGGCTTCAACATTTTTGGAAATGTTACCGATTTTGATAAAATTTTCAACATAAATGAGGTTCAGGATGGTTTTTATTATTACACTTTGAAGGTGCAACTTGAGGGAAGGGGAGAGGGGAAAATGACAGATATTAGTGTCGAATCCATAGTTTTCGGGGTCGCAGAAATGAACAGTGACACTTCCGGCTGTTTAAATCCATATTCAGTCCCATTAGTACTCTAAGGGGGATGGTGACATGTAAAGTTAATTGAAAATTACCGATATTAATGTCGAATTCATAGTTTTGGACCTCCATAAGTTCATTGGTGACAGTTTTGGTGCCCTTTGTGTCCAAAATGAAACTTTTCCCATGCGAGGGACGGATATTTTGCTAGTCTGTAATAATAACGAACGGAAGTTTACATACTCAGCCCTTTAATATATTTCTCGCTGCTTATTTACTCACTTGTGTGGTATATGTGTGTATGTGTAAATAAGATAATCTCTCTTTTTGAGTAATTCGAAAAATACACAAAGAATAAAGAGGGATTTTGCCAGAAATCAGAAAACTAAATGTAGAATTAAAAACTGTTGCTTTAAGTATTTTTCCGTTAGCGAAATACATTGTATATACAGTAGGACGTCGATAATCCGAACGTCAAAAATCCGAACGCGGTCCCTAGAAGCTTTTTACATTTTGTCTTATAACGCTAGCGATAAACAAACAATAGTGTGTCCGTCGACGTTGTGTAAAGTCAGTGTTTATACAGAAGTTCATTCATACGTAATTGTTTGTCATACATATTTTTATATTTTATTTTCTCTTAGGCCTATAAGTTTTAAGTGTAACTTAACAAGATCAGTGTAATTTAGTGTACGAGCAGGTTCTTCAGAAACATTAAATGTAAGTAGCTTTACGTACGATATTGTAATTACTGTATATACTGAATATCCACTGTATCGATAGAAGAACATACTATACAGTATATGTAAGCCTAAATGGCATTTTCTTGGCCATTTTCGAAAATCCGAACAATTTGAAAATTCGAACTATATATGGTCCCAATTAGTTCGGATTTTCGACTTCCCACTGTATATGTTGCAGACATGTTACAGCAAGTAAGATGACAAGCATCAGGCCAAAAAATAGTTTTTAAACTATATTTTCTTGTTTTTGCCAATATTTCCGAACAAATGATTTTTCTAACGGATTCAAAATTTCCGGAAATTTTACATAGAACAAGGAAGATATCTCTATAAAATATATGTTTGATTTAACATATTAACTAAAATGATTGTGTCCCCGTTATTTTAACACTTCCCTGCCATTAAGGGGGAAATTCATGAGATTGCTCAAGGTAATTTTAATGCGTCTATACTAATTAAGCTAACTAGGATTATATTTTAGATTTTTCTGAAGCCATAACTCCATTCTATCACGATGCTAACTTTGAAGTGTTTCGATGAGTTGTGCACAAAATTTCCCTATTCTAATACAAGAAACATAAGTACTCAATTAACTTAACTTCAAACTAGTAAATACAAAATAGTTTTAATTTGGAAAGCATAATATAATAAAATATTTAAAAAATTCAATTTTACCCAAATTTTCCGTTTTTTTTTCAAGCAAAAAACTTTTTTTTACCCATAATTTCCGTTCTTTCCATGCCTTCACACTCGTCTGAACACACAGTGCACCGAACACTCCTAACAATGGACCTCCGCAGCCGACGACCCATTCATGTGCGAATGTTAACACCACGATATCGGCAACTACGACTGAAATGAACACGGGACCATCGCCACTGGACCTTGGCATAGTGGCAGAGCATTGCATTGTCTGATGAATTCCGATACCTTCTTCATCATAACGATGGGAGGGTGCGAATCCGTCGTATTCCAAGGGAACAATTCTTTGACACCTGTACTGCGGGACGGAGACAAGCTGGCTGCGGATTAATTATTATCTGGGGAACATTCACGTGAGCATCCATGTGTCTAGTAGAGCTCGAGCAAGACACCATGACGGAAGAGGTGTATCGCACACTGCTTGCACACTACGCACACCCTTTCATGACGACCATGTTTCCCAGCGGTCGTGGCATTTTTCAACAAGATAATGCACCATCTCATAAGGCCAGGAGTGTGATAGAGTGGTTCGAAGAACGCAGATGCGAGTTCCAAGTGGTGTGCTGGCCCCCCAACTCGCCGGATTTGAACCCAATCGAACGCATCTGGGATGTGATTGAACGTGACTTCAGGGCGCATCGCCCCCTCCCCGGAATTTATGAGAATTAGGTGATCTGTGTGTGCACATGTTGTGTCAATTTTCTCCAGCGACCTACCAAGGATCATTGCATGCATGCCAAGACGTGTCGCCGTTGTTATCCGTGCCAAAGGTCGACATACTGACAATTAGCTAGATAGTCATAATGTTATGGCCGATGTGTGCGTATATTTTAACTCGTATATTTTGTCTCGACTCGAATTCGAGTCGAGTCGAGACAGAGACTGTCGAGTCGAGACTCGAGTCGAGACAGAAACATATTTTCGAGTCGAGACACGAGTCGAGACAACATTTTCTCGAGACGAGTCGAGACAGGCTTAAATCTCGACTCGACCCGACTCGTGCGCATCCCTAACAGTCACCAAAACTCAAGTCGTTTTAGGTAAAAAAAAAAAAAGTAATTGAAAGTAATGGATGACAATAGCATTTTCAGTTATCGCTGTTATATGTGTGCACTGGTGTTGTTAGAAAGGGTAACATGTCATAGTCAATAATTTTCTGTATCATATCTAACTGTAAGATTCCTTGTAAAGAGTAAAACTGTAAGAAAATAGTTATTGGAAGCAAATAGTTATTGGAAAACTGTAAAGAAAACAAACATATAAAATAAATAAAAAGTATAAATATTTCTACAAGTTCCCTTTAAATATTGTGGACAGGTGTTCGACCAATCAAAGATAAGGTTTTGTTTACATTTTCCAGTTTCGGCCAATCAAAAACAAGCATTTGTTTACATTTTGAGGTGTGTCTACCACGCATCTTAGTAACTGTCCTTTCACCTTTCTATAAATGATCCTTATATTTGCATGAAAAACTAGAATGGGAATTAGTTGCTAGAAAAGAAAGTGAAAAACCAGCAGAAGTCAAAAGGAGCGAGTTCATCATGAGGAAATACCACGCTGAATTTAGAAATTGGCAGATAAACCATGGGGAGGTATGTATGACATTTTTAAAAGCTGTAGGATTTAAATTCCAAGGATTCAAGCTGTAAACGTGAAATGTTCTGCAAATATATATATATATATATATGTATATATTTTGCTTTACAAATATTAGACTGCAATACAAGTACCTAATATCTCTCAAAGGAATGACATTTATACATTTTGTTTCAGTGCAAAATTTCGCACAATTTCCTGAATCCTATTGTTGGCAACGTCGCAGTAGAAACTTGCGCAGTTTCAACACTTTCTGCTCCTCGTTAATAAGTCATCGATTATAGAGATTATCAACGATCTAATTCTTAGAAAAAATTGCGCAATGTCGTTGCACCAAATTCAGCACAGTAGGAATTTTGCCATTTTTGGGAGGTCACTTCCTGCAACTGAGAAGCTTCCATGCTAAACGGTATTCTGCTAATCTCTTCATCTTCACATACGATTTCTCTATTCGTCTTCGTCTTCACATACGAAATCTTCTATTCAAAGCGAAAGTGGCACAAACTAATCACTTCCGGTTTTAGAATAAAAACGGTAATATATAGCGAAAAGAGGATTTCTGCAATCAGATAATCAGTACAAGAATATATTCAATCTCCAATCTATTCTCTCTACTAAAACCGGATGTGGCATAAATTTACTACCACTTCCGGTTTTAATATTAGTTGAGATCATATCACACCGTACAAGCCGAACTCCTTCACGGAGTGAACACGTGGCACTGTTACTTGTTTTGTATACTATTTTCGTATATTATTTGACCTACATTACAATACTCAACAACGTTAATACGGTAAGTGTTTAATTTTTCTGTAATGTTTTATAGACAGGGAGGCGTAAAACCCAGCTTGCGTACGCAATAGTTCATGGTTAGCACTTTCAGTCAACTTGTTGCTCTTTTTCGGAAATCGTTTCTGCAAATAAATTCTAATGTTGACATGTAATCGGTATTACCCTATTTTACTCCTTCAACTCGATATAGAGCTATTACTGAGCGATTTCAGTAAAGGCGAAATATAGGAATTTAGAAGGGGTTCCAGTAAAGGTGAATTCATACATAGTATGCCGTGCCCCGTCAGGTTACCTTGCAGAGAAACCAGCTAGGTCGAGCCTCGTCGGCCACGATCCTTCGGCTTTCTTCGGAGCACACGAAGCGACACGAAATTGACCAGAACCAAGGAAAATGGTGTAGAAAGCAGTAGCATGGTATGTTTGAATGGTCGCCTCCGTGGCACGGACGGAGCATGGCAGGGAAATGCTATGGGCACAGCATACTAAGTGTAAATTAACCTTAAAGGAATCTACTGTCGATTATCGTTTCAACCTCACGGCCATTCGACCTCACATAATCAACGCAACATTACGCTCGCTTACTCTTTTGCCTTTCAAATATGGTTAGCATACGCGCTTCCCTCCGGTGCGGGAGACTTGAGCTCGATTTTCTGAGGGAATTCATGTAGTAACGAACCTAAGTAAACCGTAGATCCACGTCTCATAAAGCCTCGATGCTGAATGGTACATAAATCTCCAAATCAATCAACCAAGCAACCAACACCCCGTCAACATCATCAGTCTGACACCACGCTGACCTAACCTCACACTCATATCTTTTCAACATGACACTCACTTGACCTCACGCTTACAAGATAATTTCGACATCACGCTCAATTCGTCTTACGATCCCTCGATCTCAGTCATCATGCTCACTCGAGCTAGCGCTCACAACTTCAGGCTCACTTTATGAGGATGAGGTCGAGTGATTTGATAAAATTTGATCTGATTTTGGGTTTACCGTCCCACTCAACAGCGAGGCTACATGAGACGTAGACATACAGCTTAACGTGGGATCCGAACCACATGAGCTTCCGCTGGGAATCGAACTAGAATCTCCCACGCCAATGAGTTCGAGTTGGCTTGAGTTCCGAACTCTTCAGCGCCGTCCTCATGACTTCAGGCACCTTTCGACGTTAGTGACGGTGACACATTTCTGATTTGAGTGCTGGATGAATACGGCAGCAATTAAATATCTTTCAGTCACGTATAGAATCTCTTCTCTTCTACTTTTCTCAACAGCGCAAGACCAAGACCATTTTTTGTCAAACTTTGCGAGAAACAATGCTGCTAAAATCTTAAAAAAAAGTAATTCTCACTAAAGCTGACGTAAAATGCCAGGAAGGAAAGTGTAAAGTAATGAAAGGTTGCCAAACTGAAATGCACCCGTGAACTGCACGCACAAAGGCACGCATGATATTAGACCAATGGGGAAGGGGAATGGGGGGGCAGAAAGAGTTGGTAAGTAAAAAGTTAAAAATGATTCGGAATTTGTGATCTAACAGACTTTTGATACGATTTAATGTGTTTCTATGCTCTTTTACGCACGCAATATCATGTGAAACAACGAATATACATGTATGTACATGTAAAGTATCATACTGATGGAGAAATCAAAAGCATCCGAACCATTTTAAGAGCAATATATTAGAGCTTGATCACGAACAATAGATGCTGTCAGATGAAATGAACACTTTTAAAGTTTAAGACAGACGCAACCCAGAGGCACAGTTTTCCTGTGTGCTGAAATGAAAAACAAAAAAAGAACAAAAAAAAAGAAGAAGAAGAAAGAAACAATTACGATCAAAAAGTATATAAAACTATAACAAATCATTAATTTTGCACAGCGACGCAGGAAAGAACAGCTACTGTTGACTTATTTAAACAATTATTCGTATAATTATATGTTTTCCAACAACGAGGCTATATGAGAGAGTCATCTGTAGTTTAAAGTGGAACTTGAACCACTACAATGTGTTCTAATGCTCTCCTACCGGTAATAAAGGCTTCTTCGTAAACTATTCGAACATTCATTCTTTCTTTGACACTTGTTCCAATGCTTGTTTCTACTTCCTTTAATTATTAGAATATTTGTCCGTTATAGAATATTACGAGAATATCAATTTGTTATTAATAAAGGTCTAACTGTTTTTCAAGTTTATGCATGATTCTAATATTTATTCGTTATTTGTATAATAATTCATATATTTATTCGTTATTTTTGCAATAATTTTAATCTTTATTCATTGTTTGTTTAATAATTCGAACGTTTATTTGTTATTCGTATAATAATTCAAACGTTTATTCGTTATTCTTGTAATAATTTTAATCTTTATTCATTATTTGTTTAATACCCCGAAAGTTTATTTGTTATTCGTATAATAATTCAAACGTTTATTCGTTATTCTTGTAATAATTTTAATCTTTATTCATTATTTGTTTAATAATTCGAAAGTTTATTTGTTATTCGTATAATAATTCAAACGTTTATTCGTTATTCTTGTAATAATTTTAATCTTTATTCATTATTTGTTTAATAATTCGGAAGTTTATTTGTTACTCGTATAATAATTCAAACGTTTATTCGTTATTCTTGTAATAATTTTTATCTTTATTCATTATTTGTTTAATAATTCGAAAGTTTATTTGTTATTCCTATAATAATTCAAACGTTTATTTGTTATTCTTGTAATAATTTTAATCTTTATTCATTATTTGTTTAATAATTCGAAAGTTTATTTATTACTCGTATAATAATTCAAACGTTTACTCGTTATTCTTGTAATAATTTTAATCTTTATTCATTATTTGTTTAATAATTCGAAAATTTATTTATTACTCGTATAATAATTCAAACGTTTATTCGTTATTCTTGTAATAATTTTAATCTTTATTCATTATTTGTTTAATAATTCGAAAGTTTATTTGTTATTCGTATAATAATTCAAACGTTTATTCGTTATTCTTGTAATAATTTTAATCTTTATTCATTATTTGTTTAATAATTCGAAAGTTTATTTATTACTCGTATAATAATTCAAACGTTTATTCGTTATTCTTGTAATAATTTAATCTTTATTCATTATTTGTTTAATACTTCGTAAGTTTATTTGTTACTCGTATAATAATTCAAACGTTTATTCGTTATTCTTGTAATAATTTAATCTTTATTCATTATTTGTTTAATACTTCGTAAGTTTATTTGTTACTCGTATAATAATTCAAACGTTTATTCGTTATTCTTGTAATAATTTAATCTTTATTCATTATTTGTTTAATACTTCGTAAGTTTATTTGTTACTCGTATAATAATTCAAACGTTTATTCGTTATTCTTGTAATAATTTTAATCTTTATTCATTATTTGTTTAATAATTTGAAAGTTTATTTGTTACTCGTATAATAATTCAAACGTTTATTCGTTATTCTTGTAATAATTTTAATCTTAATTCATTATTTGTATAATACTTCGAAAGTTTATTTCTTACTCGTATAATAATTCAAACGTTTATTTGTTATTCTTGTAATAATTTTAATCTTTACTCATTATTTGTTTAATAATTCGAAAGTTTATTTGTTACTCGTATAATAATTCAAACGTTTATTTGTTATTCTTGTAATAATTTTAATCTTTACTCATTATTTGTTTAATAATTCGAAAGTTTATTTATTACTCGTATAATAATTCAAACGTTTATTCGTTATTCTTGCAATAATTTTATCTTTATACATTATTTGTTTAATAATTCGAAAGTTTATTTGTTACTCGTATAATAATTCAAACGTTTATTCGTTATTCTTGTAATAATTTTAATCTTTATTCATTATTTGTTTAATAATTCGAAAGTTTATTTGTTATTCGTATAACAATTCAAACGTTTATTCGTTATTCTTGCAATAATTTTATCTTTATACATTATTTGTTTAATACTTCGAAATTTTATTTGTTATCCGTATAATAATTCAAAGGTTTATTCGTTATTCTTGTAAAAATTTTAATCTTTATTCAATATTTGTTTAATAATTCGAAAGTTTATTTGTTATTCGTATAATAATTCAAACGTTTATTCGTTATTCTTGCAATAATTTTATCTTTATACATTATTTGTTTAATACTTCGAAAGTTTATTTGTTATTCGTATAATAATTAAAACGTTTATTCGTTATTCTTGCAATAATTTTATCTTTATACATTATTTGTTTAATACTTCGAAATTTTATTTGTTATCCGTATAATAATTCAAACGTTTATTCGTTATTCTTGTAATAATTTTAATCTTTATTCATTATTTGTTTAATAATTCGAAAGTTTATTTGTTATTCGTATAATAATTCAAACGTTTATTCGTTATTCTTGCAATAATTTTATCTTTATACATTATTTGTTTAATAATTCGAAAGTTTATTTGTTACTCGTATAATAATTCAAACGTTTATTCGTTATTCTTGTAATAATTTTAATCTTTATTCATTATTTGTTTAATAATTCGAAAGTTTATTTGTTATTCGTATAACAATTCAAACGTTTATTCGTTATTCTTGCAATAATTTTATCTTTATACATTATTTGTTTAATACTTCGAAATTTTATTTGTTATCCGTATAATAATTCAAAGGTTTATTCGTTATTCTTGTAAAAATTTTAATCTTTATTCATTATTTGTTCAATAATTCGAAAGTTTATTTGTTATTCGTATAATAATTCAAACGTTTATTCGTTATTCTTGCAATAATTTTATCTTTATACATTATTTGTTTAATACTTCGAAAGTTTATTTGTTATTCGTATAATAATTCAAACGTTTATTCGTTATTCTTGCAATAATTTTATCTTTATACATTATTTGTTTAATACTTCGAAATTTTATTTGTTATCCGTATAATAATTCAAACGTTTATTCGTTATTCTTGTAATAATTTTAATCTTTATTAGTTATTTGTTTAATAATTCGAAAGTTTATTTGTTATTCGTATAATAATTCAAACGTTTATTCGTTATTCTTGCAATAATTTTATCTTCATACATTATTTGTTTAATACTTCGAAATTTTATTTGTTATTCGTATAATAATTCAAACGTTTATTCGTTATTCTTGCAATAATTTTATCTTCATACATTATTTATTTAATACTTCGAAATTTTATTTGTTATCCGTATAATAATTCAAACGTTTATTCGTTATTCTTGTAATAATTTTAATCTTTATTCATTATTTGTTTAATAATTCGAAAGTTTATTTGTTATTCGTATAATAATTCAAACGTTTATTCGTTATTCTTGCAATAATTTTATCTTTATACATTATTTGTTTAATACTTCGAAATTTTATTTGTTATCCGTATAATAATTCAAACGTTTATTCGTTATTCTTGTAATAATTTTATCCTTTATTCATTATTTGTTTAATAATTCGAAAGTTTATTTGTTATTCGTATAATAATTCAAACGTTTATTCGTTATTCTTGCAATAATTTTATCTTTATACATTATTTGTTTAATACTTCGAAATTTTATTTGTTATCCGTATAATAATTCAAACGTTTATTCGTTATTCTTGTAATAATTTTAATCTTTATTCATTATTTGTTTAATAATTCGAAAGTTTATTTGTTATTCGTATAATAATTCAAACGTTTATTCGTTATTCTTGCAATAATTTTCTCTTTATACATTATTTGTTTAATACTTCGAAATTTTATTTGTTATCCGTATAATAATTCAAACGTTTATTCGTTATTCTTGTAATAATTTTAATCTTTATTCATTATTTGTTTAATAATTCGAAAGATTATTTGTTATTCGTATAATAATTCAAACGTTTATTCGTTATTCTTGCAATAATTTTATCTTTATACATTATTTGTTTAATAATTCGAAAGTTTATTTGTTATTCGTATAATAATTCAAACGTTTATTCGTTATTCTTGTAATAATTTTAATCTTTATTCATTATTTGTTTAATAATTCTAAAGTTTATTTCTTATTCGTATAATAATTCAAACGTTTATTCGTTATTCTTGCAATAATTTTATCTTTATACATTATTTGTTTAATACTTCGAAATTTTATTTGTTATCCGTATAATAATTCAAACGTTTATTCGTTATTCTTGTAATAATTTTAATCTTTATTCATTATTTGTTTAATAATTCGAAAGTTTATTTGTTATTCGTATAATAATTCAAACGTTTATTCGTTATTCTTGCAATAATTTTATCTTTATACATTATTTGTTTAATAATTCGAAAGTTTATTTGTTACTCGTATAATAATTCAAACGTTTATTCGTTATTCTTGTAATAATTTTAATCTTTATTCATTATTGGTTTAATAATTCGAAAGTTTATTTGTTATTCGTATAATAATTCAAACGTTTATTCGTTATTCTTGCAATATTTTTATCTTTATACATTATTTGTTTAATACTTCGAAATTTTATTTGTTATTCGTATAATAATTCAAACGTTTATTCGTTATTCTTGCAATAATTTTATCTTTATACATTATTTGTTTAATACTTCGAAATTTTATTTGTTATTCGTATAAAAATTCAAACGGTTATTCGTTATTCTTGCAATAATTTTAATCTTTATCCATTATTTGTTTAATAATTCGAAAGTTTATTAGTTACTCGTATAATAATTCAAACGTTTATTCGTTATTCTTGCAATAATTTTATCTTTATACATTATTTGTTTAATAATTCGAAAGTTTATTTGTTATTCGTATAATAAGTCAAACGTTTATTCGTTATTCTTGCAATAATTTTATCTTTATACATTATTTGTTTAATACTTCGAAATTTTATTTGTTATTCGTATAATAATTCAAACGTTTATTCGTTATTCTTGCAATAATTTTATCTTTATACATTATTTGTTTAATACTTCGAAATTTTATTTGTTATTCGTATAATAATTCAAACGTTTATTCGTTATTCTTGCAATAATTTTATCTTTATACATTATTTGTTTAATAATTCGAAATTTTATTTGTTATCCGTATAATAATTCAAAAGTTTATTCGTTATTATTGTAATAATTTTAATCTTTATTCATTATTTGTTTAATAATTCGAAAGTTTATTTGTTATTCGTATAATAATTCAAACGTTTATTCGTTATTCTTGCAATAATTTTATCTTTATACATTATTTGTTTAATAATTCGAAAGTTTATTTGTTATTCGTATAATAATTCAAACGTTTATTCGTTATTCTTGCAATAATTTTATCTTTATTCATTATTTGTTTAATAATTCGAAAGTTTATTTGTTATTCGTATAATAATTCAAACGTTTATTCGTTATTCTTGCAATAATTTTATCTTTATACATTATTTGTTTCATAATTCGAAAGTTTATTTGTTATTCGTATAATAATTCAAACGTTTATTCGTTATTATTGTAATAATTTTAATCTTTATTCATTATTTGTTTAATACTTCGAAAGTTTATTTGTTATTCGTATAATAATTCAAACGTTTATTCGTTATTCTTGTAATAATTTTAATCTTTATTCATTATATGTTTAATAATTCGAAAGTTTATTTGTTATTCGTATAATAATTCAAACGTTTATTCGTTATTCTTGTAATAATTTTAATCTTTATTCATTATTTGTTTAATAATTCGAAAGTTTATTTGTTATTCGTATAATAATTCAAACGTTTATTCGTTATTCTTGCAATAATTTTATCTTTATACATTATTTGTTTAATAATTCGAAAGTTTATTTGTTATTCGTATAATAATTCAAACGTTTATTCGTTATTCTTGCAATAATTTTATCTTTATACATTATTTGTTTAATAATTCGAAAGTTTATTTGTTATTCGTATAATAATTCAAACGTTTATTCGTTATTCTTGCAATAATTTTATCTTTATACATTATTTGTTTAATAATTCGAAAGTTTATTTGTTATTCGTATAATAATTCAAACGTTTATTCGTTATTCTTGCAATAATTTTATCTTTATACATTATTTGTTTAATAATTCGAAAGTTTATTTGTTATTCGTATAATAATTCAAACGTTCATTCGTTATTCTTGCAATAATTTTATCTTTATTCATTATTTGTTTAATAATTCGAAAGTTTATTTGTTATTCGTATAATAATTCAAACGTTTATTCGTTATTCTTGCAATAATTTTATCTTTATACATTATTTGTTTAATAATTCGAAAGTTTATTTGTTATTCGTATAATAATTCAAACGTTTATTCGTTATTCTTGCAATAATTTTATCTTTATACATTATTTGTTTAATAATTCGAAAGTTTATTTGTTATTCGTATAATAATTCAAACGTTTATTCGTTATTCTTGCAATAATTTTATCTTTATTCATTATTTGTTTAATAATTCGAAAGTTTATTTGTTTTTCGTATAATAATTCAAACGTTTATTCGTTATTCTTGCAATAATTTTATCATTATACATTATTTGTTTAATAATTCGAAAGTTTATTTGTTATTCGTATAATAATTCAAACGTTTATTCGTTATTATTGTAATAATTTTAATCTTTATTCATTATTTGTTTAATACTTCGAAATTTTATTTGTTATTCGTATAATAATTCAAACGTTTATTCGTTATTCTTGTAATAATTTTAATCTTTATTCATTATTTGTTTAATAATTCGAAAGTTTATTTGTTATTCGTATAATAATTCAAACGTTTATTCGTTATTCTTGCAATAATTTTATCTTTATACATTATTTGTTTAATACTTCGAAATTTTATTTGTTATTCGTATAATAATTCAAACGTTTATTTGTTATTCTTGCAATAATTTTACCTTTATACATTATTTGTTTAATACTTCGAAATTTTATTTGTTATTCGTATAATAATTCAAACGTTTATTCGTTATTCTTGTAATAATTTTAATCTTTATTCATTATTTGTTTAATAATTCGAAAGTTTATTTGTTATTCGTATAATAATTCAAACGTTTATTCGTTATTCTTGCAATAACTTTATCTTTATACATTATTTGTTTAATACTTCGAAATTTTATTTGTTATCCGTATAATAATTCAAACGTTTATTCGTTATTATTGTAATAATTTTAATCTTTATTCATTATTTGTTTAATAATTCGAAAGTTTATTTGTTATTCGTATAATAATTCAAACGTTTATTCGTTATTCTTGCAATAATTTTATCTTTATACATTATTTGTTTAATAATTCGAAAGTTTATTTGTTATTCGTATAATAATTCAAACGTTTATTCGTTATTCTTGCAATAATTTTATCTTTATTCATTATTTGTTTAATAATTCGAAAGTTTATTTGTTATTCGTATAATAATTCAAACGTTTATTCGTTATTCTTGCAATAATTTTATCTTTATACATTATTTGTTTAATAATTCGAAAGTTTATTTGTTATTCGTATAATTCAAACGTTTATTCGTTATTATTGTAATAATTTTAATCTTTATTCATTATTTGTTTAATAATTCGAAAGTTTATTTGTTATTCGTATAATAATTCAAACGTTTATTCGTTATTATTGTAATAATTTTAATCTTTATTCATTATTTGTTTAATAATTCGAAAGTTTATTTGTTATTCGTATAATAATTCAAACGTTTATTCGTTAATCTTGCAATAATTTTATCTTTATTATTCATTATTTGTTTAATAATTCGAAAGTTTATTTGTTATTCGTATAATACTTCAAACGTTTATTCGTTATTCTTGCAATAATTTTATCTTTATACATTATTTGTTTAATAATTCGAAAGTTTATTTGTTATTCGTATAATAATTCAAACGTTTATTCGTTATTCTTGCAATAATTTTATCTTTATTCACTATTTGTTTAATAATTCGAAAGTTTATTTGTTATTCGTATAATAATTCAAACGTTTATTCGTTATTCTTGTAATAATTTTAATCTTTATTCATTATTTTTTAATAATTCGAAAGTTTATTTGTTATCCGTATAATAATTCAAACGTTTATTCGTTATTATTATAATAATTTTTATCTTTTTTCATTATTTGTTTAATAATTCGAAAGTTTATTTGTTATTCGTATAACAATTCAAACGTTTACTCGGTATTCTTGCAATAATTTTATCTTTATTCATTATTTGTTTAATAATTCGAAAGTTTATTTGTTATTCGTATAATAATTCAAACGTTTATTCGTTATTCTTGCAATAATTTTATTTTTATACATTATTTGTTTAATAATTCGAAAGTTTATTTGTTATTCGTATAATAATTCAAACGTTTATTCGTTATTCTTGCAATAATTTTATCTTTATTCATTATTTGTTTAATAATTCGAAAGTTTATTTGTTATTCGTATAATAATTCAAACGTTTATTCGTTATTCTTGCAATAATTTTATCTTTATACATTATTTGTTTAATAATTCGAAAGTTTATTTGTTATTCGTATAATAATTCAAACGTTTATTCGTTATTCTTGCAATAATTTTATCTTTATTCATTATTTGTTTAATAATTCGAAAGTTTATTTGTTTTTCGTATAATAATTCAAACGTTTATTCGTTATTCTTGCAATAATTTTATCATTATACATTATTTGTTTAATAATTCGAAAGTTTATTTGTTATTCGTATAATAATTCAAACGTTTATTCGTTATTATTGTAATAATTTTAATCTTTATTCATTATTTGTTTAATACTTCGAAATTTTATTTGTTATCCGTATAATAATTCAAACGTTTATTCGTTATTATTGTAATAATTTTAATCTTTATTCATTATTTGTTTAATAATTCGAAAGTTTATTTGTTATTCGTATAATAATTCAAACGTTTATTCGTTATTCTTGCAATAATTTTATCTTTATACATTATTTGTTTAATAATTCGAAAGTTTATTTGTTATTCGTATAATAATTCAAACGTTTATTCGTTATTCTTGCAATAATTTTATCTTTATTCATTATTTGTTTAATAATTCGAAAGTTTATTTGTTATTCGTATAATAATTCAAACGTTTATTCGTTATTCTTGCAATAATTTTATCTTTATACATTATTTGTTTAATAATTCGAAAGTTTATTTGTTATTCGTATAATTCAAACGTTTATTCGTTATTATTGTAATAATTTTAATCTTTATTCATTATTTGTTTAATAATTCGAAAGTTTATTTGTTATTCGTATAATAATTCAAACGTTTATTCGTTATTATTGTAATAATTTTAATCTTTATTCATTATTTGTTTAATAATTCGAAAGTTTATTTGTTATTCGTATAATAATTCAAACGTTTATTCGTTAATCTTGCAATAATTTTATCTTTATTATTCATTATTTGTTTAATAATTCGAAAGTTTATTTGTTATTCGTATAATACTTCAAACGTTTATTCGTTATTCTTGCAATAATTTTATCTTTATACATTATTTGTTTAATAATTCGAAAGTTTATTTGTTATTCGTATAATAATTCAAACGTTTATTCGTTATTCTTGCAATAATTTTATCTTTATTCACTATTTGTTTAATAATTCGAAAGTTTATTTGTTATTCGTATAATAATTCAAACGTTTATTCGTTATTCTTGTAATAATTTTAATCTTTATTCATTATTTTTTAATAATTCGAAAGTTTATTTGTTATCCGTATAATAATTCAAACGTTTATTCGTTATTATTATAATAATTTTAATCTTTTTTCATTATTTGTTTAATAATTCGAAAGTTTATTTGTTATTCGTATAACAATTCAAACGTTTACTCGGTATTCTTGCAATAATTTTATCTTTATTCATTATTTGTTTAATAATTCGAAAGTTTATTTGTTATTCGTATAATAATTCAAACGTTTATTCGTTATTCTTGCAATAATTTTATTTTTATACATTATTTGTTTAATAATTCGAAAGTTTATTTGTTATTCGTATAATAATTCAAACGTTTATTCGTTATTCTTGCAATAATTTTATCTTTATTCATTATTTGTTTAATAATTCGAAAGTTTATTTGTTATTCGTATAATAATTCAAACGTTTATTCGTTATTCTTGCAATAATTTTATCTTTATACATTATTTGTTTAATAATTCGAAAGTTTATTTGTTATTTGTATAATAATTCAAACGTTTATTCGTTATTCTTGCAATAATTTTATCTTTATTCATTATTTGTTTAATAATTCGAAAGTTTATTTGTTATTCGTATAATAATTCAAACGTTTATTCGTTATTCTTGCAGTAATTTTATCTTTATACATTATTTGTTTAATAATTCGAAAGTTTATTTGTTATTCGTATAATAATTCAAACGTTTATTCGTTATTCTTGCAATAATTTTATCTTTATACATTATTTGTTTAATAATTCGAAAGTTTATTTGTTATTCGTATAATAATTCAAACGTTTATTCGTTATTCTTGCAATAATTTTATCTTTATACCTTATTTGTTTAATAATTCGAAAGTTTATTTGTTATTCGTATTATAACTCAAACGTTTATTCGTTATTCTTGTAATAATTTTAATCTTTATTCATTATTTGTTTAATAATTCGAAAGTTTATTTGTTATTCGTATAATAATTCAAACGTTTATTCGTTATTCTTGTAATAATTTTAATCTTTATTCATTATTTGTTTAATAATTCGAAAGTTTATTTGTTATTCGTATAATAATTCAAACGTTTATTCGTTATTCTTGCAATAATTTTATCTTTATACATTATTTGTTTAATAATTCGAAAGTTTATTTGTTACTCGTATAATAATTCAAACGTTTATTCGTTATTCTTGCAATAATTTTATCTTTATACATTATTTGTTTAATAATTCGAAAGTTTATTTGTTATTCGTATAATAATTCAAACGTTTATTCGTTATTATTGTAATAATTTTAATCTTTATTCATTATTTGTTTAACAATTCAAAAGTTTATTTGTTACTCGTATAATAATTCAAACGTTTATTCGTTATTCTTGCAATAATTTTATCTTTATACATTATTTGTTTAATAATTCGAAAGTTTATTTGTTACTCGTATAATAATTCAAACGTTTATTCGTTATTCTTGTAATAATTTTATCTTTATACATTATTTGTTTAATAATTCGAAAGTTTATTTGTTATTCGTATAATAATTCAAACGTTTATTCGTTATTCTTGTAATAATTTTAATCTTTATTCATTATTTGTTTAATAATTCGAAAGTTTATTTGTTATTCGTATAATAATTCAAACGTTTATTCGTTATTCTTGTAATAATTTTAATCTTTATTCATTATTTGTTTAATAATTCGAAAGTTTATTTGTTATTCGTATAATAATTCAAACGTTTATTCGTTATTCTTGCAATAATTTTATCTTTATACATTATTTGCTTAATAATTCGAAAGTTTATTTGTTACTCGTATAATAATTCAAACGTTTATTCGTTATTCTTGCAATAATTTTATCTTTATACATTATTTGTTTAATAATTCGAAATTTTATTTGTTATTCGTATAATAATTCAAACGTTTATTCGTTATTCTTGTAATAATTTTAATCTTTATTCATTATTTGTTTAATAATTCGAAAGTTTATTTGTTATTCGTATAATAATTCAAACGTTTATTCGTTATTCTTGCAATAATTTTATCTTTATACATTATTTGTTTAATACTTCGAAAGTTTATTTGTTACTCGTATAATAATTCAAACGTTTATTCGTTATTCTTGCAATAATTTTATCTTTATACATTATTTGTTTAATAATTCGAAAGTTTATTTGTTATTCGTATAATAATTCAAACGTTTATTCGTTATTATTGTAATAATTTTAATCTTTATTCATTATTTGTTTAATAATTCGAAAGTTTATTTGTTACTCGTATAATAATTCAAACGTTTATTCGTTATTCTTGTAATAATTTTAATCTTTATACATTATTTGTTTAATAATTCGAAAGTTTATTTGTTATTCGTATAATAATTCAAACGTTTATTCGTTATTCTTGTAAGAATTTTAATCTTTATTCATTATTTGTTTAATAATTCGAAAGTTTATTTGTTATTCGTATAATAATTCAAACGTTTATTCGTTATTCTTGCAATAATTTTATCTTTATACATTATTTGTTTAATAATTCGAAAGTTTATTTGTTACTCGTATAATAATTCAAACGTTTATTCGTTATTCTTGCAATAATTTTATCTTTATACATTATTTGTTTAATAATTCGAAAGTTTATTTGTTATTCGTATAATAATTCAAACGTTTATTCGTTATTCTTGCAATAATTTTATCTTTATACATTATTTGTTTAATAATTCGAAAGTTTATTTGTTATTCGTATAATAATTAAAACGTTTTTTTCGTTATTCTTGTAATAATTTTAATCTTTATTCATTATTTGTTTAATAATTCGAAAGTTTATTTGTTATTCGTATAATAATTCAAACGTTTATTCGTTATTCTTGTAATAATTTTAATCTTTATTCATTATTTGTTTAATAATTCGAAAGTTTATTTGTTATTCGTATAATAATTCAAACGTTTATTCGTTATTCTTGCAATAATTTTATCTTTATACATTATTTGTTTAATAATTCGAAAGTTTATTTGTTATCGTATAATAATTCAAACGTTTATTCGTTATTCTTGTAATCATTTTAATCTTTATTCATTATTTGTTTAATAATTCGAAAGTTTATTTGTTATTCGTATAATAATTCAAACGTTTATTCGTTATTCTCGTAATAATTTTAATCTTTATTCATTATTTGTTTAATAATTCGAAAGTTTATTTGTTATTCGTATAATAATTCAAACGTTTATTCGTTATTCTTGCAATAATTTTATCTTTATACATTATTTGTTTAATAATTCGAAAGTTTATTTGTTATCGTATAATAATTCAAACGTTTATTCGTTATTCTTGTAATCATTTTAATCTTTATTCATTATTTGTTTAATAATTCGAAAGTTTATTTGTTATTCGTATAATAATTCAAACGTTTATTCGTTATTCTTGTAATAATTTTAATCTTTATTCATTATTTGTTTAATACTTCGAAAGTTTATTTGTTACTCGTATAATAATTCAAACGTTTATTCGTTATTCTTGTAATAATTTTAATCTTTATTCATCATTTGTTTAATAATTCGAAAGTTTATTTGTTATTCGTATAATAATTCAAACGTTTATTCGTTATTCTTGTAATAATTTTAATCTTTATTCATTATTTGTTTAATAATTCGAAAGTTTATTTGTTATTCGTATAATAATTCAAACGTTTATTCGTTATTGTTGCAATAATTTTATCTTTATACATTATTTGTTTAATAATTTGAAGTTTATTTGTTATTCGTATAATAATTCAAACGTTTATTCGTTATTCTTGTAATAATTTTAATTTTTATTCATTATTTGTTTAATAATTCGAAAGTTTATTTGTTATTCGTATAATAATTCAAACGTTTATTCGTTATTCTTGCAATAATTTTATCTTTATTCATTATTTGTTTAATAATTCGATAGTTTATTTGTTATTCGTATAATAATTCAAACGTTTATTCGTTATTCTTGCAATAATTTTATCTTTATACATTATTTGTTTAATAATTCGAAAGTTTATTTGTTATTTGTATAATAATTCAAACGTTTATTCGTTATTCTTGTAATAATTTTAATCTTTATTCATTATTTGTTTAATAATTCGAAAGTTTATTTGTTATTCGTATAATAATTATAACGTTTATTCGTTATTCTTGTAATAATTTTAATCTTTATTCATTATTTGTTTAATAATTCGAAAGCTTATTAGTTATTCGTATAATAATTCAAACGTTTATTCGTTATTCTTGCAATAATTTTATCTTTATACATTATTTGTTTAATAATTCGAAAGTTTATTTGTTATTCGTATAATAATTCAAACGTTTATTCGTTATTCTTGTAATAATTTTAATCTTTATTCATTATTTGTTTAATAATTCGAAAGTTTATTTGTTATTCGTATAATAATTCAAACGTTTATTCGTTATTCTTGTAATAATTTTAATCTTTATTCATTATTTGTTTAATAATTCGAAAGTTTATTTGTTATTCCTATAATAATTGAAACGTTTATTCGTTATTCTTGCAATAATTTTATCTTTATACATTATTTGTTTAATAATTCGAAAGTTTATTGGTTACTCGTATAATAATTCAAACGTTTATTCGTTATTCTTGGAATAATTTTATCTTTATACATTATTTGTTTAATAATTCGAAAGTTTATTTGTTATTCGTATAATAATTCAAACGTTTATTCGTTATTATTGTAATAATTTTAATCTTTATTCATTATTTGTTTAATAATTCGAAAGTTTATTTGTTACTCGTATAATAATTCAAACGTTTATTCGTTATTCTTGCAATAATTTTATCTTTATACATTATTTGTTTAATAATTCGAAAGTTTATTTGTTACTCGTATAATAATTCAAACGTTTATTCGTTATTCTTGCAATAATTTTATCTTTATACATTATTTGTTTAATAATTCGAAAGTTTATTTGTTATTCGTATAATAATTCAAACGTTTATTCGTTATTCTTGTAATAATTTTAATCTTTATTCATTATTTGTTTAATAATTCGAAAGTTTATATGTTATTCGTATAATAATTCAAACGTTTATTCGTTACTCTTGCAATAATTTTATCTTTATACATTATTTGTTTAATACTTCGAAATTTTATTTGTTATTCGTATAATAATTCAAACGTTTATTCGTTATTCTTGCAATAATTTTATCTTTATATATTATTTGTTTAATAATTCGAAAGTTTATTTGTTACTCGTATAATAATTCAAACGTTTATTCGTTATTCTTGCAATAATTTTATCTTTATACATTATTTGTTTAATACTTCGTAAGTTTATTTGTTACTCGTATAATAATTCAAACGTTTATTCGTTATTCTTGTAATAATTTTAATCTTTATTCATTATTTGTTTAATAATTTGAAAGTTTATTTGTTACTCGTATAATAATTCAAACGTTTATTCGTTATTCTTGTAATAATTTTAATCTTTATTCATTATTATTTAATACTTCGAAAGTTTATTTCTTACTCGTATAATAATTCAAACGTTTATTTGTTATTCTTGTAATAATTTTAATCTTTACTCATTATTTGTTTAATAATTCGAAAGTTTATTTGTTACTCGTATAATAATTCAAACGTTTATTTGTTATTCTTGTAATAATTTTAATCTTTACTCATTATTTGTTTAATAATTCGAAAGTTTATTTATTACTCGTATAATAATTCAAACGTTTATTCGTTATTCTTGCAATAATTTTATCTTTATACATTATTTGTTTAATAATTCGAAAGTTTATTTGTTACTCGTATAATAATTCAAACGTTTATTCGTTATTCTTGTAATAATTTTAATCTTTATTAATTATTTGTTTAATAATTCGAAAGTTTATTTGTTATTCGTATAACAATTCAAACGTTTATTCGTTATTCTTGCAATAATTTTATCTTTATACATTATTTGTTTAATACTTCGAAATTTTATTTGTTATCCGTATAATAATTCAAAGGTTTATTCGTTATTCTTGTAAAAATTTTAATCTTTATTCAATATTTGTTTAATAATTCGAAAGTTTATTTGTTATTCGTATAATAATTCAAACGTTTATTCGTTATTCTTGCAATAATTTTATCTTTATACATTATTTGTTTAATACTTCGAAAGTTTATTTGTTATTCGTATAATAATTCAAACGTTTATTCGTTATTCTTGCAATAATTTTATCTTTATACATTATTTGTTTAATACTTCGAAATTTTATTTGTTATCCGTATAATAATTCAAACGTTTATTCGTTATTCTTGTAATAATTTTAATCTTTATTCATTATTTGTTTAATAATTCGAAAGTTTATTTGTTATTCGTATAATAATTCAAACGTTTATTCGTTATTCTTGCAATAATTTTATCTTTATACATTATTTGTTTAATAATTCGAAAGTTTATTTGTTACTCGTATAATAATTCAAACGTTTATTCGTTATTCTTGTAATAATTTTAATCTTTATTCATTATTTGTTTAATAATTCGAAAGTTTATTTGTTATTCGTATAACAATTCAAACGTTTATTCGTTATTCTGGCAATAATTTTATCTTTATACATTATTTGTTTAATACTTCGAAATTTTATTTGTTATCCGTATAATAATTCAAAGGTTTATTCGTTATTCTTGTAATAATTTTAATCTTTATTCATTATTTGTTTAATAATTCGAAAGTTTATTTGTTATTCTTATAATAATTCAAACGTTTATTCGTTATTCTTGCAATAATTTTATCTTTATACATTATTTGTTTAATAATTCGAAAGTTTATTTGTTACTCGTATAATAATTCAAACGTTTATTCGTTATTCTTGTAATAATTTTAATCTTTATTCATTATTGGTTTAATAATTCGAAATTTTATTTGTTATTCGTATAATAATTCAAACGTTTATTCGTTATTCTTGCAATATTTTTATCTTTATACATTATTTTTTTAATACTTCGAAATTTTATTTGTTATTCGTATAATAATTCAAACGTTTATTCGTTATTCTTGCAATAATTTTATCTTTATAAATTATTTGTTTAATACTTCGAAATTTTATTTGTTATTCGTATAATAATTCAAACGGTTATTCGTTATTCTTGCAATAATTTTAATCTTTATTCATTATTTGTTTAATAATTCGAAAGTTTATTAGTTACTCGTATAATAATTCAAACGTTTATTCGTTATTCTTGCAATAATTTTATCTTTATACATTATTTGTTTAATAATTCGAAAGTTTATTTGTTATTCGTATAATAAGTCAAACGTTTATTCGTTATTCTTGCAATAATTTTATCTTTATACATTATTTGTTTAATACTTCGAAATTTTATTTGTTATTCGTATAATAATTCAAACGTTTATTCGTTATTCTTGCTATAATTTTATCTTTATACATTATTTGTTTAATACTTCGAAATTTTATTTGTTATTCGTATAATAATTCAAACGTTTATTCGTTATTCTTGCAATAATTTTATCTTTATACATTATTTGTTTAATAATTCGAAATTTTATTTGTTATCCGTATAATAATTCAAAAGTTTATTCGTTATTATTGTAATAATTTTAATCTTTATTCATTATTTGTTTAATACTTCGAAAGTTTATTTCCTACTCGTATAATAATTCAAACGTTTATTTGTTATTCTTGTAATAATTTTAATCTTTACTCATTATTTGTTTAATAATTCGAAAGTTTATTTGTTACTCGTATAATAATTCAAACGTTTATTTGTTATTCTTGTAATAATTTTAATCTTTACTCATTATTTGTTTAATAATTCGAAAGTTTATTTATTACTCGTATAATAATTCAAACGTTTATTCGTTATTCTTGCATAATTTTATCTTTATACATTATTTGTTTAATAATTCGAAAGTTTATTTGTTACTCGTATAATTATTCAAACGTTTATTCGTTATTCTTGTAATAATTTTAATCTTTATTCATTATTTGTTTAATAATTCGAAAGTTTATTTGTTATTCGTATAACAATTCAAACGTTTATTCGTTATTCTTGCAATAATTTTATCTTTATACATTATTTGTTTAATACTTCGAAATTTTATTTGTTATCCGTATAATAATTCAAAGGTTTATTCGTTATTCTTGTAAAAATTTTAATCTTTATTCAATATTTGTTTAATAATTCGAAAGTTTATTTGTTATTCGTATAATAATTCAAACGTTTATTCGTTATTCTGGCAATAATTTTATCTTTATACATTATTTGTTTAATACTTCGAAAGTTTATTTGTTATTCGTATAATAATTCAAACGTTTATTCGTTATTCTTGCAATAATTTTATCTTTATACATTATTTGTTTAATACTTCGAAATTTTATTTGTTATCCGTATAATAATTCAAACGTTTATTCGTTATTCTTGTAATAATTTTAATCTTTATTCAATATTTGTTTAATAATTCGAAAGTTTATTTGTTATTCGTATAATAATTCAAACGTTTATTCGTTATTCTTGCAATATTTTTATCTTTATACATTATTTGTTTAATAATTCGAAAGTTTATTTGTTACTCGTATAATAATTCAAACGTTTATTCGTTATTCTTGTAATAATTTTAATCTTTATTCATTATTTGTTTAATAATTCGAAAGTTTATTTGTTATTCGTATAACAATTCAAACGTTTATTCGTTATTCTTGCAATAATTTTATCTTTATACATTATTTCTTTAATACTTCGAAATTTTATTTGTTATCCGTATAATAATTCAAAGGTTTATTCGTTATTCTTGTAAAAATTTTAATCTTTATTCATTATTTGTTTAATAATTCGAAAGTTTATTTGTTATTCGTATAATAATTCAAACGTTTATTCGTTATTCTTGCAATAATTTTATCTTTATACATTATTTGTTTAATACTTCGAAAGTTTATTTGTTATTCGTATAATAATTCAAACGTTTATTCGTTATTCTTGCAATAATTTTATCTTTATACATTATTTGTTTAATACTTCGAAATTTTATTTGTTATCCGTATAATAATTCAAACGTTTATTCGTTATTCTTGTAATAATTTTAATCTTTATTCATTATTTGTTTAATAATTCGAAAGTTTATTTGTTATTCGTATAATAATTCAAACGTTTATTCGTTATTCTTGCAATAATTTTATCTTTATACATTATTTGTTTAATAATTCGAAAGTTTATTTGTTATTCGTATAATAAGTCAAACGTTTATTCGTTATTCTTGCAATAATTTTATCTTTATACATTATTTGTTTAATACTTCGAAATTTTATTTGTTATTCGTATAATAATTCAAACGTTTATTCGTTATTCTTGCAATAATTTTATCTTTATACATTATTTGTGTAATACTTCGAAATTTTATTTGTTATTCGTATAATAATTCAAACGTTTATTCGTTATTCTTGCAATAATTTTATCTTTATACATTATTTGTTTAATAATTCGAAATTTTATTTGTTATCCGTATAATAATTCAAAAGTTTATTCGTTATTATTGTAATAATTTTAATCTTTATTCATTATTTGTTTAATACTTCGAAAGTTTATTTCTTACTCGTATAATAATTCAAACGTTTATTTGTTATTCGTGTAATAATTTTAATCTTTACTCATTATTTGTTTAATAATTCGAAAGTTTATTTGTTACTCGTATAATAATTCAAACGTTTATTTGTTATTCTTGTAATAATTTTAATCTTTACTCATTATTTGTTTAATAATTCGAAAGTTTATTTATTAGTCGTATAATAATTCAAACGTTTATTCGTTATTCTTGCAATAATTTTATCTTTATACATTATTTGTTTAATAATTCGAAAGTTTATTTGTTACTCGTATAATAATTCAAACGTTTATTCGTTATTCTTGTAATAATTTTAATCTTTATTCATTATTTGTTTAATAATTCGAAAGTTTATTTGTTATTCGTATAACAATTCAAACGTTTATTCGTTATTCTTGCAATAATTTTATCTTTATACATTATTTGTTTAATACTTCGAAATTTTATTTGTTATCCGTATAATAATTCAAAGGTTTATTCGTTATTCTTGTAAAAATTTTAATCTTTATTCAATATTTGTTTAATAATTCGAAAGTTTATTTGTTATTCGTATAATAATTCAAACGTTTATTCGTTATTCTTGCAATAATTTTATCTTTATACATTATTTGTTTAATACTTCGAAAGTTTATTTGTTATTCGTATAATAATTCAAACGTTTATTCGTTATTCTTGCAATAATTTTATCTTTATACATTATTTGTTTAATACTTCGAAATTTTATTTGTTATCCGTATAATAATTCAAACGTTTATTCGTTATTCTTGTAATAATTTTAATCTTTATTCATTATTTGTTTAATAATTCGAAAGTTTATTTGTTATTCGTATAATAATTCAAACGTTTATTCGTTATTCTTGCAATAATTTTATCTTTATACATTATTTGTTTAATAATTCGAAAGTTTATTTGTTACTCGTATAATAATTCAAACGTTTATTCGTTATTCTTGTAATAATTTTAATCTTTATTCATTATTTGTTTAATAATTCGAAAGTTTATTTGTTATTCGTATAACAATTCAAACGTTTATTCGTTATTCTTGCAATAATTTTATCTTTATACATTATTTGTTTAATACTTCGAAATTTTATTTGTTATCCGTATAATAATTCAAAGGTTTATTCGTTATTCTTGTAAAAATTTTAATCTTTATTCATTATTTGTTTAATAATTCGAAAGTTTATTTGTTATTCGTATAATAATTCAAACGTTTATTCGTTATTCTTGCAATAATTTTATCTTTATACATTATTTGTTTAATACTTCGAAAGTTTATCTGTTATTCGTATAATAATTCAAACGTTTATTCGTTATTCTTGCAATAATTTTATCTTTATACATTATTTGTTTAATACTTCGAAATTTTATTTGTTATCCGTATAATAATTCAAACGTTTATTCGTTATTCTTGCAATAATTTTATCTTCATACATTATTTGTTTAATACTTCGAAATTTTATTTGTTATTCGTATAATAATTCAAACGTTTATTCGTTATTCTTGCAATAATTTTATCTTCATACATTATTTGTTTAATACTTCGAAATTTTATTTGTTATCCGTATAATAATTCAAACGTTTATTCGTTATTCTTGTAATAATTTTAATCTTTATTCATTATTTGTTTAATAATTCGAAAGTTTATTTGTTATTCGTATAATAATTCAAACGTTTATTCGTTATTCTTGCAATAATTTTATCTTTATACATTATTTGTTTAATACTTCGAAATTTTATTTGTTATCCGTATAATAATTCAAACGTTTATTCGTTATTCTTGTAATAATTTTATCCTTTATTCATTATTTGTTTAATAATTCGAAAGTTTATTTGTTATTCGTATAATAATTCAAACGTTTATTCGTTATTCTTGCAATAATTTTATCTTTATACATTATTTGTTTAATGCTTCTAAATTTTATTTGTTATCCGTATAATAATTCAAACGTTTATTCGTTATTCTTGTAATAATTTTAATCTTTATTCATTATTTGTTTAATAATTCGAAAGTTTATTTGTTATTCGTATAATAATTCAAACGTTTATTCGTTATTCTTGCAATAATTTTCTCTTTATACACTATTTTTTTAATACTTCGAAGTTTTATTTGTTATCCGTATAATAATTCAAACGTTTATTCGTTATTCTTGTAATAATTTTAATCTTTATTCATTATTTGTTTAATAATTCGAAAGATTATTTGTTATTCGTATAATAATTCAAACGTTTATTCGTTATTCTTGCAATAATTTTATCTTTATACATTATTTGTTTAATAATTCGAAAGTTTATTTGTTATTCGTATAATAATTCAAACGTTTATTCGTTATTCTTGTAATAATTTTAATCTTTATTCATTATTTGTTTAATAATTCTAAAGTTTATTTCTTATTCGTATAATAATTCAAACGTTTATTCGTTATTCTTGCAATAATTTTATCTTTATACATTATTTGTTTAATACTTCGAAATTTTATTTGTTATCCGTATAATAATTCAAACGTTTATTCGTTATTCTTGTAATAATTTTAATCTTTATTCATTATTTGTTTAATAATTCGAAAGTTTATTTGTTATTCGTATAATAATTCAAACGTTTATTCGTTATTCTTGCAATAATTTTATCTTTATACATTATTTGTTTAATAATTCGAAAGTTTATTTGTTACTCGTATAATAATTCAAACGTTTATTCGTTATTCTTGTAATAATTTTAATCTTTATACATTATTGGTTTAATAATTCGAAAGTTTATTTGTTATTCGTATAATAATTCAAACGTTTATTCGTTATTCTTGCAATATTTTTATCTTTATACATTATTTGTTTAATACTTCGAAATTTTATTTGTTATTCGTATAATAATTCAAACTTTTATTCGTTATTCTTGCAATAATTTTATCTTTATACATTATTTGTTTAATACTTCGAAATTTTATTTGTTATTCGTATAATAATTCAAACGGTTATTCGTTATTCTTGCAATAATTTTAATCTTTATTCATTATTTGTTTAATAATTCGAAAGTTTATTAGTTACTCGTATAATAATTCAAACGTTTATTCGTTATTCTTGCAATAATTTTATCTTTATACATTATTTGTTTAATAATTCGAAAGTTTATTTGTTATTCGTATAATAAGTCAAACGTTTATTCGTTATTCTTGCAATAATTTTATCTTTATACATTATTTGTTTAATACTTCGAAATTTTATTTGTTATTCGTATAATAATTCAAACGTTTATTCGTTATTCTTGCAATAATTTTATCTTTATACATTATTTGTTTAATACTTCGAAATTTTATTTGTTATTCGTATAATAATTCAAACGTTTATTCGTTATTCTTGCAATAATTTTATCTTTATACATTGTTTGTTTAATAATTCGAAATTTTATTTGTTATCCGTATAATAATTCAAAAGTTTATTCGTTATTATTGTAATAATTTTAATCTTTATTCATTATTTGTTTAATAATTCGAAAGTTTATTTGTTATTCGTATAATAATTCAAACGTTTATTCGTTATTCTTGCAATAATTTTATCTTTATACATTATTTGTTTAATAATTCGAAAGTTTATTTGTTATTCGTATAATAATTCAAACGTTTATTCGTTATTCTTGCAATAATTTTATCTTTATTCATTATTTGTTTAATAATTCGAAAGTTTATTTGTTATTCGTATAATAATTCAAACGTTTATTCGTTATTCTTGCAATAATTTTATCTTTATACATTATTTGTTTCATAATTCGAAAGTTTATTTGTTATTCGTATAATAATTCAAACGTTTATTCGTTATTATTGTAATAATTTTAATCTTTATTCATTATTTGTTTAATACTTCGAAAGTTTATTTGTTATTCGTATAATAATTCAAACGTTTATTCGTTATTCTTGTAATAATTTTAATCTTTATTCATTATATGTTTAATAATTCGAAAGTTTATTTGTTATTCGTATAATAATTCAAACGTTTATTCGTTATTCTTGTAATAATTTTAATCTTTATTCATTATTTTGTTTAATAATTCGAAAGTATATTTGTTATTCGTATAATAATTCAAACGTTTATTCGTTATTCTTGCAATAATTTTATCTTTATACATTATTTGTTTAATAATTCGAAAGTTTATTTGTTATTCGTATAATAATTCAAACGTTTATTCGTTATTCTTGCAATAATTTTATCTTTATACATTATTTGTTTAATAATTCGAAAGTTTATTTGTTATTCGTATAATAATTCAAACGTTTATTCGTTATTCTTGCAATAATTTTATCTTTATACATTATTTGTTTAATAATTCGAAAGTTTATTTGTTATTCGTATAATAATTCAAACGTTTATTCGTTATTCTTGCAATAATTTTATCTTTATACATTATTTGTTTAATAATTCGAAAGTTTATTTGTTATTCGTATAATAATTCAAACGTTTATTCGTTATTCTTGCAATAATTTTATCTTTATTCATTATTTGTTTAATAATTCGAAAGTTTATTTGTTATTCGTATAATAATTCAAACGTTTATTCGTTATTCTTGCAATAATTTTATCTTTATACATTATTTGTTTAATAATTCGAAAGTTTATTTGTTATTCGTATAATAATTCAAACGTTTATTCGTTATTCTTGCAATAATTTTATCTTTATACATTATTTGTTTAATAATTCGAAAGTTTATTTGTTATTCGTATAATAATTCAAACGTTTATTCGTTATTCTTGCAATAATTTTATCTTTATTCATTATTTGTTTAATAATTCGAAAGTTTATTTGTTATTCGTATAATAATTCAAACGTTTATTCGTTATTCTTGCAATAATTTTATCATTATACATTATTTGTTTAATAATTCGAAAGTTTATTTGTTATTCGTATAATAATTCAAACGTTTATTCGTTATTATTGTAATAATTTTAATCTTTATTCATTATTTGTTTAATACTTCGAAATTTTATTTGTTATTCGTATAATAATTCAAACGTTTATTCGTTATTCTTGTAATAATTTTAATCTTTATTCATTATTTGTTTAATAATTCGAAAGTTTATTTGTTATTCGTATAATAATTCAAACGTTTATTCGTTATTCTTGCAATAATTTTATCTTTATACATTATTTGTTTAATACTTCGAAATTTTATTTGTTATTCGTATAATAATTCAAACGTTTATTTGTTATTCTTGCAATAATTTTACCTTTATACATTATTTGTTTAATACTTCGAAATTTTATTTGTTATTCGTATAATAATTCAAACGTTTATTCGTTATTCTTGTAATAATTTTAATCTTTATTCATTATTTGTTTAATAATTCGAAAGTTTATTTGTTATTCGTATAATAATTCAAACGTTTATTCGTTATTCTTCCAATAACTTTATCTTTATACATTATTTGTTTAATACTTCGAAATTTTATTTGTTATCCGTATAATAATTCAAACGTTTATTCGTTATTATTGTAATAATTTTAATCTTTATTCATTATTTGTTTAATAATTCGAAAGTTTATTTGTTATTCGTATAATAATTCAAACGTTTATTCGTTATTCTTGCAATAATTTTATCTTTATACATTATTTGTTTAATAATTCGAAAGTTTATTTGTTATTCGTATAATAATTCAAACGTTTATTCGTTATTCTTGCAATAATTTTATCTTTATTCATTATTTGTTTAATAATTCGAAAGTTTATTTGTTATTCGTATAATAATTCAAACGTTTATTCGTTATTCTTGCAATAATTTTATCTTTATACATTATTTGTTTAATAATTCGAAAGTTTATTTGTTATTCGTATAATTCAAACGTTTATTCGTTATTATTGTAATAATTTTAATCTTTATTCATTATTTGTTTAATAATTCGAAAGTTTATTTGTTATTCGTATAATAATTCAAACGTTTATTCGTTATTATTGTAATAATTTTAATCTTTATTCATTATTTGTTTAATAATTCGAAAGTTTATTTGTTATTCGTATAATAATTCAAACGTTTATTCGTTAATCTTGCAATAATTTTATCTTTATTCATTATTTGTTTAATAATTCGAAAGTTTATTTGTTATTCGTATAATACTTCAAACGTTTATTCGTTATTCTTGCAATAATTTTATCTTTATACATTATTTGTTTAATAATTCGAAAGTTTATTTGTTATTCGTATAATAATTCAAACGTTTATTCGTTATTCTTGCAATAATTTTATCTTTATTCACTATTTGTTTAATAATTCGAAAGTTTATTTGTTATTCGTATAATAATTCAAACGTTTATTCGTTATTATTGTAATAATTTTAATCTTTATTCATTATTTTTTTAATAATTCGAAAGTTTATTTGTTATCCGTATAATAATTCAAACGTTTATTCGTTATTATTATAATAATTTTAATCTTTTTTCATTATTTGTTTAATAATTCGAAAGTTTATTTGTTATTCGTATAACAATTCAAACGTTTACTCGGTATTCTTGCAGTAATTTTATCTTTATTCATTATTTGTTTAATAATTCGAAAGTTTATTTGTTATTCGTATAATAATTCAAACGTTTATTCGTTATTCTTGCAATAATTTTATTTTTATACATTATTTGTTTAATAATTCGAAAGTTTATTTGTTATTCGTATAATAATTCAAACGTTTATTAGTTATTCTTGCAATAATTTTATCTTTATTCATTATTTGTTTAATAATTCGAAAGTTTATTTGTTATTCGTATAATAATTCAAACGTTTATTCGTTATTCTTGCAATAATTTTATCTTTATACATTATTTGTTTAATAATTCGAAAGTTTATTTGTTATTTGTATAATAATTGAAACGTTTATTCGTTATTCTTGCAATAATTTTATCTTTATTCATTATTTGTTTAATAATTCGAAAGTTTATTTGTTATTCGTATAATAATTCAAACGTTTATTCGTTATTCTTGCAGTAATTTTATCTTTATACATTATTTGTTTAATAATTCGAAAGTTTATTTGTTATTCGTATAATAATTCAAACGTTTATTCGTTATTCTTGCAATAATTTTATCTTTATACATTATTTGTTTAATAATTCGAAAGTTTATTTGTTATTCGTATAATAATTCAAACGTTTATTCGTTATTCTTGCAATAATTTTATCTTTATACCTTATTTGTTTAATAATTCGAAAGTTTATTTGTTATTCGTATAATAACTCAAACGTTTATTCGTTATTCTTGTAATAATTTTAATCTTTATTCATTATTTGTTTAATAATTCGAAAGTTTATTTGTTATTCGTATAATAATTCAAACGTTTATTCGTTATTCTTGTAATAATTTTAATCTTTATTCATTATTTGTTTAATAATTCGAAAGTTTATTTGTTATTCGTATAATAATTCAAACGTTTATTCGTTATTCTTGCAATAATTTTATCTTTATACATGATTTGTTGAATAATTCGAAAGTTTATTTGTTACTCGTATAATAATTCAAACGTTTATTCGTTATTCTTGCAATAATTTTATCTTTATACATTATTTGTTTAATAATTCGAAAGTTTATTTGTTATTCGTATAATAATTCAAACGTTTATTCGTTATTATTGTAATAATTTTAATCTTTATTCATTATTTGTTTAACAATTCAAAAGTTTATTTGTTACTCGTATAATAATTCAAACGTTTATTCGTTATTCTTGCAATAATTTTATCTTTATACATTATTTGTTTAATAATTCGAAAGTTTATTTGTTACTCGAATAATAATTCAAATGTTTATTCGTTATTCTTGCAATAATTTTATCTTTATACATTATTTGTTTAATAATTCGAAAGTTTATTTGTTATTCGTATAATAATTCAAACGTTTATTCGTTATTCTTGTAATAATTTTAATCTTTATTCATTATTTGTTTAATAATTCGAAAGTTTATTTGTTATTCGTATAATAATTCAAACGTTTATTCGTTATTCTTGTAATAATTTTAATCTTTATTCATTATTTGTTTAATAATTCGAAAGTTTATTTGTTATTCGTATAATAATTCAAACGTTTATTCGTTATTCTTGCAATAATTTTATCTTTATACATTATTTGTTTAATAATTCGAAAGTTTATTTGTTATTCGTATAATAATTCAAACGTTTATTCGTTATTCTTGTAATAATTTTAATCTTTATTCATTATTTGTTTAATAATTCGAAAGTTTATTTGTTATTCGTATAATAATTCAAACGTTTATTTGTTATTCTTGTAATAATTTTAATCATTATTCATTATTTGTTTAATAATTCGAAAGTTTATTTGTTATTCGTATAATAATTCAAACGTTTATTCGTTATTCTTGCCATAATTTTATCTTTATACATTATTTGTTTAATAATTCGAAAGTTTATTTGTTACTCGTATAATAATTCAAACGTTTATTCGTTATTCTTGCAATAATTTTATCTTTATACATTATTTGTTTAATAATTCGAAAGTTTATTTGTTTTCGTATAATAATTCAAACGTTTATTCGTTATTCTTGTAATAATTTTAATTTTTATTCATTATTTGTTTAATAATTCGAAAGTTTATTTGTTATTCGTATAATAATTCAAACGTTTATTCGTTATTCTTGCAATAATTTTATCTTTTATCATTATTTGTTTAATAATTCGAAAGTTTATTTGTTATTCGTATAATAATTCAAACGTTTATTCGTTATTCTTGCAATAATTTTATCTTTATACATTATTTGTTTAATAATTCGAAAGTTTATTTGTTATTCGTATAATAATTCAAACGTTTATTCGTTATTCTTGTAATAATTTTAATCTTTATTCATTATTTGTTTAATAATTCGAAAGTTTATTTGTTATTCGTATAATAATTCAAACGTTTATTCGTTATTCTTATAATAATTTTAATCTTTATTCATTATTTGTTTAATAATTCGAAAACTTATTTGTTATTCGTATAATAATTCAAACGTTTATTCGTTATTCTTGCAATAATTTTATCTTTATACATTATTTGTTTAATAATTCGAAAGTTTATTTGTTATTCGTATAATAATTCAAACGTTTATTCGTTATTCTTGTAATAATTTTAATCTTTATTCATTATTTGTTTAATAATTCGAAAGTTTATTTGTTATTCGTATAATAATTCAAACGTTTATTCGTTATTCTTGTAATAATTTTAATCTTTATTCATTATTTGTTTAATAATTCGAAAGTTTATTTGTTATTCGTATAATAATTCAAACGTTTATTCGTTATTCTTGCAATAATTTTATCTTTATACATTATTTGTTTAATAATTCGAAAGTTTATTTGTTATTCGTATAATAATTCAAACGTTTATTCGTTATTCTTGTAATAATTTTAATCTTTATTCATTATTTGTTTAATAATTCGAAAGTTTATTTGTTATTCGTATAATAATTCAAACGTTTATTCGTTATTCTTGTAAGAATTTTAATCTTTATTCATTATTTGTTTAATACTTCGAAAGTTTATTTGTTACTCGTATAATAATTCAAACGTTTATTCGTTATTCTTGTAATAATTTTAATCTTTATTCATTATTTGTTTAATAATTCGAAAGTTTATTTGTTATTCGTATAATAATTCAAACGTTTATTCGTTATTCTTGTAATAATTTTAATCTTTATTCATTATTTGTTTAATAATTCGAAAGTTTATTTGTTATTCGTATAATAATTCAAACGTTTATTCGTTATTCTTGCAATAATTTTATCTTTATACATTATTTGCTTAATAATTCGAAAGTTTATTTGTTACTCGTATAATAATTCAAACGTTTATTCGTTATTCTTGCAATAATTTTATCTTTATACATTATTTGTTTAATAATTCGAAAGTTTATTTGTTATTCGTATAATAATTCAAACGTTTATTCGTTATTCTTGTAATAATTTTAATCTTTATTCATTATTTGTTTAATAATTCGAAAGTTTATTTGTTATTCGTATAATAATTCAAACGTTTATTCGTTATTCTTGCAATAATTTTATCTTTATACATTATTTGTTTAATACTTCGAAAGTTTATTTGTTACTCGTATAATAATTCAAACGTTTATTCGTTATTCTTGCAATAATTTTATCTTTATACATTATTTGTTTAATAATTCGAAAGTTTATTTGTTATTCGTATAATAATTCAAACGTTTATTCGTTATTATTGTAATAATTTTAATCTTTATTCATTATTTGTTTAATAATTCGAAAGTTTATTTGTTACTCGTATAATAATTCAAACGTTTATTCGTTATTCTTGTAATAATTTTAATCTTTATTCATTATTTGTTTAATAATTCGAAAGTTTATTTGTTATTCGTATAATAACTCAAACGTTTATTCGTTATTCTTGTAATAATTTTAATCTTTATTCATTATTTGTTTAATAATTCGAAAGTTTATTTGTTATTCGTATAATAATTCAAACGTTTATTCGTTATTCTTGTAATAATTTTAATCTTTATTCATTATTTGTTTAATAATTCGAAAGTTTATTTGTTATTCGTATAATAATTCAAACGTTTATTCGTTATTCTTGCAATAATTTTATCTTTATACATGATTTGTTGAATAATTCGAAAGTTTATTTGTTACTCGTATAATAATTCAAACGTTTATTCGTTATTCTTGCAATAATTTTATCTTTATACATTATTTGTTTAATAATTCGAAAGTTTATTTGTTATTCGTATAATAATTCAAACGTTTATTCGTTATTATTGTAATAATTTTAATCTTTATTCATTATTTGTTTAACAATTCAAAAGTTTATTTGTTACTCGTATAATAATTCAAACGTTTATTCGTTATTCTTGCAATAATTTTATCTTTATACATTATTTGTTTAATAATTCGAAAGTTTATTTGTTACTCGTATAATAATTCAAATGTTTATTCGTTATTCTTGCAATAATTTTATCTTTATACATTATTTGTTTAATAATTCGAAAGTTTATTTGTTATTCGTATAATAATTCAAACGTTTATTCGTTATTCTTGTAATAATTTTAATCTTTATTCATTATTTGTTTAATAATTCGAAAGTTTATTTGTTATTCGTATAATAATTCAAACGTTTATTCGTTATTCTTGTAATAATTTTAATCTTTATTCATTATTTGTTTAATAATTCGAAAGTTTATTTGTTATTCGTATAATAATTCAAACGTTTATTCGTTATTCTTGCAATAATTTTATCTTTATACATTATTTGTTTAATAATTCGAAAGTTTATTTGTTATTCGTATAATAATTCAAACGTTTATTCGTTATTCTTGTAATAATTTTAATCTTTATTCATTATTTGTTTAATAATTCGAAAGTTTATTTGTTATTCGTATAATAATTCAAACGTTTATTTGTTATTCTTGTAATAATTTTAATCATTATTCATTATTTGTTTAATAATTCGAAAGTTTATTTGTTATTCGTATAATAATTCAAACGTTTATTCGTTATTCTTGCCATAATTTTATCTTTATACATTATTTGTTTAATAATTCGAAAGTTTATTTGTTACTCGTATAATAATTCAAACGTTTATTCGTTATTCTTGCAATAATTTTATCTTTATACATTATTTGTTTAATAATTCGAAAGTTTATTTGTTTTCGTATAATAATTCAAACGTTTATTCGTTATTCTTGTAATAATTTTAATTTTTATTCATTATTTGTTTAATAATTCGAAAGTTTATTTGTTATTCGTATAATAATTCAAACGTTTATTCGTTATTCTTGCAATAATTTTATCTTTTATCATTATTTGTTTAATAATTCGAAAGTTTATTTGTTATTCGTATAATAATTCAAACGTTTATTCGTTATTCTTGCAATAATTTTATCTTTATACATTATTTGTTTAATAATTCGAAAGTTTATTTGTTATTCGTATAATAATTCAAACGTTTATTCGTTATTCTTGTAATAATTTTAATCTTTATTCATTATTTGTTTAATAATTCGAAAGTTTATTTGTTATTCGTATAATAATTCAAACGTTTATTCGTTATTCTTATAATAATTTTAATCTTTATTCATTATTTGTTTAATAATTCGAAAACTTATTTGTTATTCGTATAATAATTCAAACGTTTATTCGTTATTCTTGCAATAATTTTATCTTTATACATTATTTGTTTAATAATTCGAAAGTTTATTTGTTATTCGTATAATAATTCAAACGTTTATTCGTTATTCTTGTAATAATTTTAATCTTTATTCATTATTTGTTTAATAATTCGAAAGTTTATTTGTTATTCGTATAATAATTCAAACGTTTATTCGTTATTCTTGTAATAATTTTAATCTTTATTCATTATTTGTTTAATAATTCGAAAGTTTATTTGTTATTCGTATAATAATTCAAACGTTTATTCGTTATTCTTGCAATAATTTTATCTTTATACATTATTTGTTTAATAATTCGAAAGTTTATTTGTTATTCGTATAATAATTCAAACGTTTATTCGTTATTCTTGTAATAATTTTAATCTTTATTCATTATTTGTTTAATAATTCGAAAGTTTATTTGTTATTCGTATAATAATTCAAACGTTTATTCGTTATTCTTGTAAGAATTTTAATCTTTATTCATTATTTGTTTAATACTTCGAAAGTTTATTTGTTACTCGTATAATAATTCAAACGTTTATTCGTTATTCTTGTAATAATTTTAATCTTTATTCATTATTTGTTTAATAATTCGAAAGTTTATTTGTTATTCGTATAATAATTCAAACGTTTATTCGTTATTCTTGTAATAATTTTAATCTTTATTCATTATTTGTTTAATAATTCGAAAGTTTATTTGTTATTCGTATAATAATTCAAACGTTTATTCGTTATTCTTGCAATAATTTTATCTTTATACATTATTTGCTTAATAATTCGAAAGTTTATTTGTTACTCGTATAATAATTCAAACGTTTATTCGTTATTCTTGCAATAATTTTATCTTTATACATTATTTGTTTAATAATTCGAAAGTTTATTTGTTATTCGTATAATAATTCAAACGTTTATTCGTTATTCTTGTAATAATTTTAATCTTTATTCATTATTTGTTTAATAATTCGAAAGTTTATTTGTTATTCGTATAATAATTCAAACGTTTATTCGTTATTCTTGCAATAATTTTATCTTTATACATTATTTGTTTAATACTTCGAAAGTTTATTTGTTACTCGTATAATAATTCAAACGTTTATTCGTTATTCTTGCAATAATTTTATCTTTATACATTATTTGTTTAATAATTCGAAAGTTTATTTGTTATTCGTATAATAATTCAAACGTTTATTCGTTATTATTGTAATAATTTTAATCTTTATTCATTATTTGTTTAATAATTCGAAAGTTTATTTGTTACTCGTATAATAATTCAAACGTTTATTCGTTATTCTTGCAATAATTTTATCTTTATACATTATTTGTTTAATAATTCGAAAGTTTATTTGTTATTCGTATAATAATTCAAACGTTTATTCGTTATTCTTGCAGTAATTTTATCTTTATACCTTATTTGTTTAATAATTCGAAAGTTTATTTGTTATTCGTATAATAACTCAAACGTTTATTCGTTATTCTTGTAATAATTTTAATCTTTATTCATTATTTGTTTAATAATTCGAAAGTTTATTTGTTATTCGTATAATAATTCAAACGTTTATTCGTTATTCTTGTAATAATTTTAATCTTTATTCATTATTTGTTTAATAATTCGAAAGTTTATTTGTTATTCGTATAATAATTCAAACGTTTATTCGTTATTCTTGCAATAATTTTATCTTTATACATTATTTGTTGAATAATTCGAAAGTTTATTTGTTACTCGTATAATAATTCAAACGTTTATTCGTTATTCTTGCAATAATTTTATCTTTATACATTATTTGTTTAATAATTCGAAAGTTTATTTGTTATTCGTATAATAATTCAAACGTTTATTCGTTATTATTGTAATAATTTTAATCTTTATTCATTATTTGTTTAACAATTCAAAAGTTTATTTGTTACTCGTATAATAATTCAAACGTTTATTCGTTATTCTTGCAATAATTTTATCTTTATACATTATTTGTTTAATAATTCGAAAGTTTATTTGTTACTCGTATAATAATTCAAATGTTTATTCGTTATTCTTGCAATAATTTTATCTTTATACATTATTTGTTTAATAATTCGAAAGTTTATTTGTTATTCGTATAATAATTCAAACGTTTATTCGTTATTCTTGTAATAATTTTAATCTTTATTCATTATTTGTTTAATAATTCGAAAGTTTATATGTTATTCGTATAATAATTCAAACGTTTATTCGTTATTCTTGTAATAATTTTAATCTTTATTCATTATTTGTTTAATAATTCGAAAGTTTATTTGTTATTCGTATAATAATTCAAACGTTTATTCGTTATTCTTGCAATAATTTTATCTTTATACATTATTTGTTTAATAATTCGAAAGTTTATTTGTTATTCGTATAATAATTCAAACGTTTATTCGTTATTCTTGTAATAATTTTAATCTTTATTCATTATTTGTTTAATAATTCGAAAGTTTATTTGTTATTCGTATAATAATTCAAACGTTTATTTGTTATTCTTGTAATAATTTTAATCTTTATTCATTATTTGTTTAATAATTCGAAAGTTTATTTGTTATTCGTATAATAATTCAAACGTTTATTCGTTATTCTTGCCATAATTTTATCTTTATACATTATTTGTTTAATAATTCGAAAGTTTATTTGTTACTCGTATAATAATTCAAACGTTTATTCGTTATTCTTGCAATAATTTTATCTTTATACATTATTTGTTTAATAATTCGAAAGTTTATTTGTTTTCGTATAATAATTCAAACGTTTATTCGTTATTCTTGTAATAATTTTAATTTTTATTCATTATTTGTTTAATAATTCGAAAGTTTATTTGTTATTCGTATAATAATTCAAACGTTTATTCGTTATTCTTGCAATAATTTTATCTTTTATCATTATTTGTTTAATAATTCGAAAGTTTATTTGTTATTCGTATAATAATTCAAACGTTTATTCGTTATTCTTGCAATAATTTTATCTTTATACATTATTTGTTTAATAATTCGAAAGTTTATTTGTTATTCGTATAATAATTCAAACGTTTATTCGTTATTCTTGTAATAATTTTAATCTTTATTCATTATTTGTTTAATAATTCGAAAGTTTATTTGTTATTCGTATAATAATTCAAACGTTTATTCGTTATTCTTATAATAATTTTAATCTTTATTCATTATTTGTTTAATAATTCGAAAATTTATTTGTTATTCGTATAATAATTCAAACGTTTATTCGTTATTCTTGCAATAATTTTATCTTTATACATTATTTGTTTAATAATTCGAAAGTTTATTTGTTATTCGTATAATAATTCAAACGTTTATTCGTTATTCTTGTAATAATTTTAATCTTTATTCATTATTTGTTTAATAATTCGAAAGTTTATTTGTTATTCGTATAATAATCAAACGTTTATTCGTTATTCTTGTAATAATTTTAATCTTTATTCATTATTTGTTTAATAATTCGAAAGTTTATTTGTTATTCGTATAATAATTCAAACGTTTATTCGTTATTCTTGCAATAATTTTATCTTTATACATTATTTGTTTAATAATTCGAAAGTTTATTTGTTATTCGTATAATAATTCAAACGTTTATTCGTTATTCTTGTAATAATTTTAATCTTTATTCATTATTTGTTTAATAATTCGAAAGTTTATTTGTTATTCGTATAATAATTCAAACGTTTATTCGTTATTCTTGTAATAATTTTAATCTTTATTCATTATTTGTTTAATACTTCGAAAGTTTATTTGTTACTCGTATAATAATTCAAACGTTTATTCGTTATTCTTGTAATAATTTTAATCTTTATTCATTATTTGTTTAATAATTCGAAAGTTTATTTGTTATTCGTATAATAATTCAAACGTTTATTCGTTATTCTTGTAATAATTTTAATCTTTATTCATTATTTGTTTAATAATTCGAAAGTTTATTTGTTATTCGTATAATAATTCAAACGTTTATTCGTTATTCTTGCAATAATTTTATCTTTATACATTATTTGCTTAATAATTCGAAAGTTTATTTGTTACTCGTATAATAATTCAAACGTTTATTCGTTATTCTTGCAATAATTTTATCTTTATACATTATTTGTTTAATAATTCGAAAGTCTATTTGTTATTCGTATAATAATTCAAACGTTTATTCGTTATTCTTGTAATAATTTTAATCTTTATTCATTATTTGTTTAATAATTCGAAAGTTTATTTGTTATTCGTATAATAATTCAAACGTTTATTCGTTATTCTTGCAATAATTTTATCTTTATACATTATTTGTTTAATACTTCGAAAGTTTATTTGTTACTCGTATAATAATTCAAACGTTTATTCGTTATTCTTGCAATAATTTTATCTTTATACATTATTTGTTTAATAATTCGAAAGTTTATTTGTTATTCGTATAATAATTCAAACGTTTATTCGTTATTCTTGTAATAATTTTAATCTTTATTCATTATTTGTTTAATAATTCGAAAGTTTATTTGTTACTCGTATAATAATTCAAACGTTTATTCGTTATTCTTGTAATAATTTTAATCTTTATACATTATTTGTTTAATAATTCGAAAGTTTATTTGTTATTCGTATAATAATTCAAACGTTTATTCGTTATTCTTGTAAGAATTTTAATCTTTATTCATTATTTGTTTAATAATTCGAAAGTTTATTTGTTATTTGTATAATAATTCAAACGTTTATTCGTTATTCTTGCAATAATTTTATCTTTATACATTATTTGTTTAATAATTCGAAAGTTTATTTGTTACTCGTATAATAATTCAAACGTTTATTCGTTATTCTTGCAATAATTTTATCTTTATACATTATTTGTTTAATAATTCGAAAGTTTATTTGTTATTCGTATAATAATTCAAACGTTTATTCGTTATTCTTGCAATAATTTTATCTTTATACATTATTTGTTTAATAATTCGAAAGTTTATTTGTTATTCGTATAATAATTGAAACGTTTTTTTCGTTATTCTTGTAATAATTTTAATCTTTATTCATTATTTGTTTAATAATTCGAAAGTTTATTTGTTATTCGTATAATAATTCAAACGTTTATTCGTTATTCTTGTAATAATTTTAATCTTTATTCATTATTTGTTTAATAATTCGAAAGTTTATTTGTTATTCGTATAATAATTCAAACGTTTATTCGTTATTCTTGCAATAATTTTATCTTTATACATTATTTGTTTAATAATTCGAAAGTTTATTTGTTATCGTTTAATAATTCAAACGTTTATTCGTTATTCTTGTAATCATTTTAATCTTTATTCATTATTTGTTTAATAATTCGAAAGTTTATTTGTTATTCGTATAATAATTCAAACGTTTATTCGTTATTCTCGTAATAATTTTAATCTTTATTCATTATTTGTTTAATAATTCGAAAGTTTATTTGTTATTCGTATAATAATTCAAACGTTTATTCGTTATTCTTGCAATAATTTTATCTTTATACATTATTTGTTTAATAATTCGAAAGTTTATTTGTTATCGTATAATAATTCAAACGTTTATTCGTTATTCTTGTAATAATTTTAATCTTTATTCATTATTTGTTTAATAATTCGAAAGTTTATTTGTTATTCGTATAATAATTCAAACGTTTATTCGTTATTCTTGCAATAATTTTATCTTTATACATTATTTGTTTAATAATTCGAAACTTTATTTGTTATCGTATAATAATTCAAACGTTTATTCGTTATTCTTGTAATCATTTTAATCTTTATTCATTATTTGTTTAATAATTCGAAAGTTTATTTGTTATTCGTATAATAATTCAAACGTTTATTCGTTATTCTTGTAATAATTTTAATCTTTATTCATTATTTGTTTAATACTTCGAAAGTTTATTTGTTACTCGTATAATAATTCAAACGTTTATTCGTTATTCTTGTAATAATTTTAATCTTTATTCATTATTTGTTTAATAATTCGAAAGTTTATTTGTTATTCGTATAATAATTCAAACGTTTATTCGTTATTCTTGTAATAATTTTAATCTTTATTCATTATTTGTTTAATAATTCGAAAGTTTATTTGTTATTCGTATAATAATTCAAACGTTTATTCGTTATTGTTGCAATAATTTTATCTTTATACATTATTTGTTTAATAATTTGAAAGTTTATTTGTTATTCGTATAATAATTCAAACGTTTATTCGTTATTCTTGTAATAATTTTAATTTTTATTCATTATTTGTTTAATAATTCGAAAGTTTATTTGTTATTCGTATAATAATTCAAACGTTTATTCGTTATTCTTGCAATAATTTTATCTTTATTCATTATTTGTTTAATAATTCGAAAGTTTATTTGTTATTCGTATAATAATTCAAACGTTTATTCGTTATTCTTGCAATAATTTTATCTTTATACATTATTTGTTTAATAATTCGAAAGTTTATTTGTTATTTGTATAATCAAACGTTTATTCGTTATTCTTGTAATAATTTTAATCTTTATTCATTATTTGTTTAATAATTCGAAAGTTTATTTGTTATTCGTATAATAATTCAAACGTTTATTCGTTATTCTTGTAATAATTTTAATCTTTATTCATTATTTGTTTAATAATTCGAAAATTTATTAGTTATTCGTATAATAAATCAAACGTTTATTCGTTATTCTTGCAATAATTTTATCTTTATACATTATTTGTTTAATAATTCGAAAGTTTATTTATTATTCGTATAATAATTCAAACGTTTATTCGTTATTCTTGTAATAATTTTAATCTTTATTCATTATTTGTTTAATAATTCGAAAGTTTATTTGTTATTCGTATAATAATTCAAACGTTTATTCGTTATTCTTGTAATAATTTTAATCTTTATTCATTATTTGTTTAATAATTCGAAAGTTTATTTGTTATTCCTATAATAATTCAAACGTTTATTCGTTATTCTTGCAATAATTTTATCTTTATACATTATTTGTTTAATAATTCGAAAGTTTATTTGTTACTCGTATAATAATTCAAACGTTTATTCGTTATTATTGCAATAATTTTATCTTTATACATTATTTGTTTAATAACTCGAAAGTTTATTGGTTATTCGTATAATAATTCAAACGTTTATTCGTTATTCTTGTAATAATTTTAATCTTTATTCATTATTTGTTTAATACTTCGAAAGTTTATTTGTAACTCGTATAATAATTCAAACGTTTATTCGTTATTCTTGTAATAATTTTAATCTTTATTCATTATTTGTTTAATAATTCGAAAGTTTATTTGTTATTCGTATAATAATTCAAACGTTTATTCGTTATTTTTGCAATAATTTTATCTTTATTCATTATTTGTTTAATAATTCGAAAGTTTGTTATTCGTATAATAATTCAAACGTTTATTCGTTATTCTTGCAGTAATTTTATCTTTATACATTATTTGTTTAATAATTCGAAAGTTTATTTGTTATTCGTATAATAATTCAAACGTTTATTCGTTATTCTTGCAATAATTTTATCTTTATACATTATTTGTTTAATAATTCGAAAGTTTATTTGTTATTCGTATAATAATTCAAACGTTTATTCGTTATTCTTGCAATAATTTTATCTTTATACCTTATTTGTTTAATAATTCGAAAGTTTATTTGTTATTCGTATAATAACTCAAACGTTTATTCGTTATTCTTGTAATAATTTTAATCTTTATTCATTATTTGTTTAATAATTCGAAAGTTTATTTGTTATTCGTATAATAATTCAAACGTTTATTCGTTATTCTTGTAATAATTTTAATCTTTATTCGTTACTTGTTTAATAATTCGAAAGTGTATTTGTTATTCGTATAATAATTCAAACGTTTATTCGTTATTCTTGCAATAATTTTATCTTTATACATTATTTGTTTAATAATTCGAAAGTTTATTTGTTACTCGTATAATAATTCAAACGTTTATTCGTTATTCTTGCAATAATTTTATCTTTATAATTTATTTGTTTAATAATTCGAAAGTTTATTTGTTATTCGTATAATAATTCAAACGTTTATTCGTTATTATTGTAATAATTTTAATCTTTATTCATTATTTGTTTAACAATTCAAAAGTTTATTTGTTACTCGTATAATAATTCAAACGTTTATTCGTTATTCTTGCAATAATTTTATCTTTATACATTATTTGTTTAATAATTCGAAAGTTTATTTGTTACTCGTATAATAATTCAAACGTTTATTCGTTATTCTTGCAATAATTTTATCTTTATACATTATTTGTTTAATAATTCGAAAGTTTATTTGTTATTCGTATAATAATTCAAACGTTTATTCGTTATTCTTGTAATAATTTTAATCTTTATTCATTATTTGTTTAATAATTCGAAAGTTTATTTGTTATTCGTATAATAATTCAAACGTTTATTCGTTATTCTTGTAATAATTTTAATCTTTATTCATTATTTGTTTAATAATTCGAAAGTTTATTTGCTATTCGTATAATAATTCAAACGTTTATTCGTTATTCATGCAATAATTTTATCTTTATACATTATTTGTTTAATAATTCGAAAGTTTATTTGTTATTCGTATAATAATTCAAACGTTTATTCGTTATTCTTGTAATAAGTTTAATCTTTATTCATTATTTGTTTAATAATTCGAAAGTTTATTTGTTATTCGTATAATAATTCAAACGTTTATTTGTTATTCTTGTAATAATTTTAATCTTTATTCATTATTTGTTTAATAATTCGAAAGTTTATTTGTTATTCGTATAATAATTCAAACGTTTATTCGTTATTCTTGCCATAATTTTATCTTTATACATTATTTGTTTAATAATTCGAAAGTTTATTTGTTACTCGTATAATAATTCAAACGTTTATTCGTTATTCTTGCAATAATTTTATCTTTATACATTATTTGTTTAATAATTCGAAAGTTTATTTGTTTTCGTATAATAATTCAAACGTTTATTCGTTATTCTTGTAATAATTTTAATTTTTATTCATTATTTGTTTAATAATTCGAAAGTTTATTTGTTATTCGTATAATAATTCAAACGTTTATTCGTTATTCTTGCAATAATTTTATCTTTTATCATTATTTGTTTAATAATTCGAAAGTTTATTTGTTATTCGTATAATAATTCAAACGTTTATTCGTTATTCTTGCAATAATTTTATCTTTATACATTATTTGTTTAATAATTCGAAAGTTTATTTGTTATTCGTATAATAATTCAAACGTTTATTCGTTATTCTTGTAATAATTTTAATCTTTATTCATTATTTGTTTAATAATTCGAAAGTTTATTTGTTATTCGTATAATAACTCAAACGTTTATTCGTTATTCTTGTAATAATTTTAATCTTTATTCATTATTTGTTTAATAATTCGAAAATTTATTTGTTATTCGTATAATAATTCAAACGTTTATTCGTTATTCTTGCAATAATTTTATCTTTATACATTATTTGTTTAATAATTCGAAAGTTTATTTGTTATTCGTATAATAATTCCAACGTTTATTCGTTATTCTTGTAATAATTTTAATCTTTATTCATTATTTGTTTAATAATTCGAAAGTTTATTTGTTATTCGTATAATAATTCAAACGTTTATTCGTTATTCTTGTAATAATTTTAATTTTTATTCATTATTTGTTTAATAATTCGAAAGTTTATTTGTTATTCGTATAATAATTCAAACGTTTATTCGTTATTCTTGCAATAATTTTATCTTTATACATTATTTGTTTAATAATTCGAAAGTTTATTTGTTATTCGTATAATAATTCAAACGTTTATTCGTTATTCTTGTAATAATTTTAATCTTTATTCATTATTTGTTTAATAATTCGAAAGTTTATTTGTTATTCGTATAATAATTCAAACGTTTATTCGTTATTCTTGTAATAATTTTAATCTTTATTCATTATTTGTTTAATACTTCGAAAGTTTATTTGTTACTCGTATAATAATTCAAACGTTTATTCGTTATTCTTGTAATAATTTTAATCTTTATTCATTATTTGTTTAATAATTCGAAAGTTTATTTGTTATTCGTATAATAATTCAAACGTTTATTCGTTATTCTTGTAATAATTTTAATCTTTATTCATTATTTGTTTAATAATTCGAAAGTTTATTTGTTATTCGTATAATAATTCAAACGTTTATTCGTTATTCTTGCAATAATTTTATCTTTATACATTATTTGCTTAATAATTCGAAAGTTTATTTGTTACTCGTATAATAATTCAAACGTTTATTCGTTATTCTTGCAATAATTTTATCTTTATACATTATTTGTTTAATAATTCGAAAGTTTATTTGTTATTCGTATAATAATTCAAACGTTTATTCGTTATTCTTGTAATAATTTTAATCTTTATTCATTATTTGTTTAATAATTCGAAAGTTTATTTGTTATTCGTATAATAATTCAAACGTTTATTCGTTATTCTTGCAATAATTTTATCTTTATACATTATTTGTTTAATACTTCGAAAGTTTATTTGTTACTCGTATAATAATTCAAACGTTTATTCGTTATTCTTGCAATAATTTTATCTTTATACATTATTTGTTTAATAATTCGAAAGTTTATTTGTTATTCGTATAATAATTCAAACGTTTATTCGTTATTATTGTAATAATTTTAATCTTTATTCATTATTTGTTTAATAATTCGAAAGTTTATTTGTTACTCGTATAATAATTCAAACGTTTATTCGTTATTCTTGTAATAATTTTAATCTTTATACATTATTTGTTTAATAATTCGAAAGTTTATTTGTTATTCGTATAATAATTCAAACGTTTATTCGTTATTCTTGTAAGAATTTTAATCTTTATTCATTATTTGTTTAATAATTCGAAAGTTTATTTGTTATTCGTATAATAATTCAAACGTTTATTCGTTATTCTTGCAATAATTTTATCTTTATACATTATTTGTTTAATAATTCGAAAGTTTATTTGTTACTCGTATAATAATTCAAACGTTTATTCGTTATTCTTGCAATAATTTTATCTTTATACATTATTTGTTTAATAATTCGAAAGTTTATTTGTTATTCGTATAATAATTCAAACGTTTATTCGTTATTCTTGCAATAATTTTATCTTTATACATTATTTGTTTAATAATTCGAAAGTTTATTTGTTATTCGTATAATAATTGAAACGTTTTTTTCGTTATTCTTGTAATAATTTTAATCTTTATTCATTATTTGTTTAATAATTCGAAAGTTTATTTGTTATTCTTATAATAATTCAAACGTTTATTCGTTATTCTTGTAATAATTTTAATCTTTATTCATTATTTGTTTAATAATTCGAAAGTTTATTTGTTATTCGTATAATAATTCAAACGTTTATTCGTTATTCTTGCAATAATTTTATCTTTATACATTATTTGTTTAATAATTCGAAAGTTTATTTGTTATCGTATAATAATTCAAACGTTTATTCGTTATTCTTGTAATCATTTTAATCTTTATTCATTATTTGTTTAATAATTCGAAAGTTTATTTGTTATTCGTATAATAATTCAAACGTTTATTCGTTATTCTCGTAATAATTTTAATTTTTATTCATTATTTGTTTAATAATTCGAAAGTTTATTTGTTATTCGTATAATAATTCAAACGTTTATTCTTTATTCTTGCAATAATTTTATCTTTATACATTATTTGTTTAATAATTCGAAAGTTTATTTGTTATCGTATAATAATTCAAACGTTTATTCGTTATTCTTGTAATAATTTTAATCTTTATTCATTATTTGTTTAATAATTCGAAAGTTTATTTGTTATTCGTATAATAATTCAAACGTTTATTCGTTATTCTTGCAATAATTTTATCTTTATACATTATTTGTTTAATAATTCGAAAGTTTATTTGTTATCGTATAATAATTCAAACGTTTATTCGTTATTCTTGTAATCATTTTAATCTTTATTCATTATTTGTTTAATAATTCGAAAGTTTATTTGTTATTCGTATAATAATTCAAACGTTTATTCGTTATTCTTGTAATAATTTTAATCTTTATTCATTATTTGTTTAATACTTCGAAAGTTTATTTGTTACTCGTATAATAATTCAAACGTTTATTCGTTATTCTTGTAATAATTTTAATCTTTATTCATTATTTGTTTAATAATTCGAAAGTTTATTTGTTATTCGTATAATAATTCAAACGTTTATTCGTTATTCTTGTAATAATTTTAATCTTTATTCATTATTTGTTTAATAATTCGAAAGTTTATTTGTTATTCGTATAATAATTCAAACGTTTATTCGTTATTGTTGCAATAATTTTATCTTTATACATTATTTGTTTAATAATTTGAAAGTTTATTTGTTATTCGTATAATAATTCAAACGTTTATTCGTTATTCTTGTAATAATTTTAATTTTTATTCATTATTTGTTTAATAATTCGAAAGTTTATTTGTTATTCGTATAATAATTCAAACGTTTATTCGTTATTCTGGCAATAATTTTATCTTTATTCATTATTTGTTTAATAATTCGAAAGTTTATTTGTTATTCGTATAATAATTCAAACGTTTATTCGTTATTCTTGCAATAATTTTATCTTTATACATTATTTGTTTAATAATTCGAAAGTTTATTTGTTATTTGTATAATAATTCAAACGTTTATTCGTTATTCTTGTAATAATTTTAATCTTTATTCATTATTTGTTTAATAATTCGAAAGTTTATTTGTTATTCGTATAATAATTCAAACGTTTATTCGTTATTCTTGTAATAATTTTAATCTTTATTCATTATTTGTTTAATAATTCGAAAGTTTATTTGTTATTCGTATAATAATTCAAACGTTTATTCGTTATTCTTGCAATAATTTTATCTTTATACATTATTTGCTTAATAATTCGAAAGTTTATTTGTTACTCGTATAATAATTCAAACGTTTATTCGTTATTCTTGCAATAATTTTATCTTTATACATTATTTGTTTAATAATTCGAAAGTTTATTTGTTATTCGTATAATAATTCAAACGTTTATTCGTTATTCTTGTAATAATTTTAATCTTTATTCATTATTTGTTTAATAATTCGAAAGTTTATTTGTTATTCGTATAATAATTCAAACGTTTATTCGTTATTCTTGCAATAATTTTATCTTTATACATTATTTGTTTAATACTTCGAAAGTTTATTTGTTACTCGTATAATAATTCAAACGTTTATTCGTTATTCTTGCAATAATTTTATCTTTATACATTATTTGTTTAATAATTCGAAAGTTTATTTGTTATTCGTATAATAATTCAAACGTTTGTTCGTTATTATTGTAATAATTTTAATCTTTATTCATTATTTGTTTAATAATTCGAAAGTTTATTTGTTACTCGTATAATAATTCAAACGTTTATTCGTTATTCTTGTAATAATTTTAATCTTTATACATTATTTGTTTAATAATTCTAAAGTTTATTTGTTATTCGTATAATAATTCAAACGTTTATTCGTTATTCTTGTAATCATTTTAATCTTTATTCATTATTTGTTTAATAATTCGAAAGTTTATTTGTTATTCGTATAATAATTCAAACGTTTATTCGTTATTCTCGTAATAATTTTAATCTTTATTCATTATTTGTTTAATAATTCGAAAGTTTATTTGTTATTCGTATAATAATTCAAACGTTTATTCGTTATTCTTGCAATAATTTTATCTTTATACATTATTTGTTTAATAATTCGAAAGTTTATTTGTTATCGTATAATAATTCAAACGTTTATTCGTTATTCTTGTAATAATTTTAATCTTTATTCATTATTTGTTTAATAATTCGAAAGTTTATTTGTTATTCGTATAATAATTCAAACGTTTATTCGTTATTCTTGCAATAATTTTATCTTCATAGAATATTTGTTTAATAATTCGAAAGTTTATTTGTTATCGTATAATAATTCAAACGTTTATTCGTTATTCTTGTAATCATTTTAATCTTTATTCATTATTTGTTTAATAATTCGAAAGTTTATTTGTTATTCGTATAATAATTCAAAGGTTTATTCGTTATTCTTGTAATAATTTTAATCTTTATTCATTATTTGTTTAATACTTCGAAAGTTTATTTGTTACTCGTATAATAATTCAAACGTTTATTCGTTATTCTTGTAATAATTTTAATCTTTATTCATTATTTGTTTAATAATTCGAAAGTTTATTTGTTATTCGTATAATAATTCAAACGTTTATTCGTTATTCTTGTAATAATTTTAATCTTTATTCATTATTTGTTTAATAATTCGAAAGTTTATTTGTTATTCGTATAATAATTCAAACGTTTATTCGTTATTGTTGCAATAATTTTATCTTTATACATTATTTGTTTAATAATTTGAAAGTTTATTTGTTATTCGTATAATAATTCAAACGTTTATTCGTTATTCTTGTAATAATTTTAATTTTTATTCATTATTTGTTTAATAATTCGAAAGTTTATTTGTTATTCGTATAATAATTCAAACGTTTATTCGTTATTCTTGCAATAATTTTATCTTTATTCATTATTTGTTTAATAATTCGAAAGTTTATTTGTTATTCGTATAATAATTCAAACGTTTATTCGTTATTCTTGCAATAATTTTATCTTTATACATTATTTGTTTAATAATTCGAAAGTTTATTTGTTATTTGTATAATAATTCAAACGTTTATTCGTTATTCTTGTAATACTTTTAATCTTTATTCATTATTTGTTTAATAATTCGAAAGTTTATTTGTTATTCGTATAATAATTCAAACGTTTATTCGTTATTCTTGTAATAATTTTAATCTTTATTCATTATTTGTTTAATAATTCGAAAGTTTATTAGTTATTCGTATAATAATTCAAACGTTTATTCGTTATTCTTGCAATAATTTTATCTTTATACATTATTTGTTTAATAATTCGAAAGTTTATTTGTTATTCGTATAATAATTCAAACGTTTATTCGTTATTCTTGTAATAATTTTAATCTTTATTCATTATTTGTTTAATAATTCGAAAGTTTATTTGTTATTCGTATAATAATTCAAACGTTTATTCGTTATTCTTGTAATAATTTTAATCTTTATTCATTATTTGTTTAATAATTCGAAAGTTTATTTGTTATTCCTATAATAATTCAAACGTTTATTCGTTATTCTTGCAATAATTTTATCTTTATACATTATTTGTTTAATAATTCGAAAGTTTATTGGTTACTCGTATAATAATTCAAACGTTTATTCGTTATTCTTGGAATAATTTTATCTTTATACATTATTTGTTTAATAATTCGAAAGTTTATTTGTTATTCGTATAATAATTCAAACGTTTATTCGTTATTATTGTAATAATTTTAATCTTTATTCATTATTTGTTTAATAATTCGAAAGTTTATTTGTTACTCGTATAATAATTCAAACGTTTATTCGTTATTCTTGCAATAATTTTATCTTTATACATTATTTGTTTAATAATTCGAAAGTTTATTTCTTACTCGTATAATAATTCAAACGTTTATTCGTTATTCTTGCAATAATTTTATCTTTATACATTATTTGTTTAATAATTCGAAAGTTTATTTGTTATTCGTATAATAATTCAAACGTTTATTCGTTATTCTTGTAATAATTTTAATCTTTATTCATTATTTGTTTAATAATTCGAAAGTTTATTTGTTATTCGTATAATAATTCAAACGTTTATTCGTTACTCTTGCAATAATTTTATCTTTATACATTATTTGTTTAATAATTCGAAAGTTTATTTGTTATTCGTATAATAATTCAAACGTTTATTCGTTATTCTTGCAATAATTTTATCTTTATACATTATTTGTTTAATAATTCGAAAGTTTATTTGTTACTCGTATAATAATTCAAACGTTTATTCGTTATTCTTGCAATAATTTTATCTTTATACATTATTTGTTTAATAATTCGAAAGTTTATTTGTTATTCGTATAATAATTCAAACGTTTATTCGTTATTCTTGTAATAATTTTAATCTTTATTCATTATTTGTTTAATAATTCGAAAGTTTATTTGTTACTCGTATAATAATTCAAACGTTTATTCGTTATTCTTGTAATAATTTTAATCTTTATTCATTATTTGTTTAATAATTCGAAAGTTTATTTGTTACTCGTATAATAATTCAAACGTTTAATCGTTATTCTTGCAATAATTTTATCTTTATACATTACTCGTTTAATAATTCGAAAGTTTATTTGTTACTCGTATAATAATTCAAACGTTTATTCGTTATTCTTGTAATAATTTTAATCTTTATTCATTATTTGTTTAATAATTCGAAAGTTTATTTGTTATTCGTATAATAATTCAAACGTTTATTCGTTATTCTTGCAATAATTTTATCTTTATACATTATTTGTTTAATAATTCGAAAGTTTATTTGTTATTCGTATAATAATTCAAACGTTTATTCGTTATTCTTGCAATAATTTTATCTTTATACATTATTTGTTTAATAATTCGAAAGTTTATTTGTTATTCGTATAATAATTCAAACGTTTATTCGTTATTCTTGTAATCATTTTAATCTTTATTCATTATTTGTTTAATAATTCGAAAGTTTATTTGTTATTCGTATAATAATTCAAACGTTTATTCGTTATTCTTGTAATAATTTTAATCTTTATTCATTATTTGTTTAATACTTCGAAAGTTTATTTGTTACTCGTATAATAATTCAAACGTTTATTCGTTATTCTTGTAATAATTTTAATCTTTATTCATTATTTGTTTAATAATTCGAAAGTTTATTTGTTATTCGTATAATAATTCAAACGTTTATTCGTTATTCTTGTAATAATTTTAATTTTTATTCATTATTTGTTTAATAATTCGAAAGTTTATTTGTTATTCGTATAATAATTCAAACGTTTATTCGTTATTGTTGCAATAATTTTATCTTTATACATTATTTGTTTAATAATTTGAAAGTTTATTTGTTATTCGTATAATAATTCAAACGTTTATTCGTTATTCTTGTAATAATTTTAATTTTTATTCATTATTTGTTTAATAATTCGAAAGTTTATTTGTTATTCGTATAATAATTCAAACGTTTATTCGTTATTCTTGCAATAATTTTATCTTTATTCATTATTTGTTTAATAATTCGAAAGTTTATTTGTTATTCGTATAATAATTCAAACGTTTATTCGTTATTCTTGCAATAATTTTATCTTTATACATTATTTGTTTAATAATTCGAAAGTTTATTTGTTATTTGTATAATAATTCAAACGTTTATTCGTTATTCTTGTAATAATTTTAATCTTTATTCATTATTTGTTTAATAATTCGAAAGTTTATTTGTTATTCGTATAATAATTCAAACGTTTATTCGTTATTCTTGTAATAATTTTAATCTTTATTCATTATTTGTTTAATAATTCGAAAGTTTATTAGTTATTCGTATAATAATTCAAACGTTTATTCGTTATTCTTGCAATAATTTTATCTTTATACATTATTTGTTTAATAATTCGAAAGTTTATTTGTTATTCGTATAATAATTCAAACGTTTATTCGTTATTCTTGTAATAATTTTAATCTTTATTCATTATTTGTTTAATAATTCGAAAGTTTATTTGTTATTCGTATAATAATTCAAACGTTTATTCGTTATTCTTGTAATAATTTTAATCTTTATTCATTATTTGTTTAATAATTCGAAAGTTTATTTGTTATTCCTATAATAATTCAAACGTTTATTCGTTATTCTTGCAATAATTTTATCTTTATACATTATTTGTTTAATAATTCGAAAGTTTATTGGTTACTCGTATAATAATTCAAACGTTTATTCGTTATTCTTGGAATAATTTTATCTTTATACATTATTTGTTTAATAATTCGAAAGTTTATTTGTTATTCGTATAATAATTCAAACGTTTATTCGTTATTATTGTAATAATTTTAATCTTTATTCATTATTTGTTTAATAATTCGAAAGTTTATTTGTTACTCGTATAATAATTCAAACGTTTATCCGTTATTCTTGCAATAATTTTATCTTTATACATTATTTGTTTAATAATTCGAAAGTTTATTTGTTACTCGTATAATAATTCAAACGTTTATTCGTTATTCTTGCAATAATTTTATCTTTATACATTATTTGTTTAATAATTCGAAAGTTTATTTGTTATTCGTATAATAATTCAAACGTTTATTCGTTATTCTTGTAATAATTTTAATCTTTATTCATTATTTGTTTAATAATTCGAAAGTTTATTTGTTATTCGTATAATAATTCAAACGTTTATTCGTTACTCTTGCAATAATTTTATCTTTATACATTATTTGTTTAATAATTCGAAAGTTTATTTGTTATTCGTATAATAATTCAAACGTTTATTCGTTATTCTTGCAATAATTTTATCTTTATACATTATTTGTTTAATAATTCGAAAGTTTATTTGTTACTCGTATAATAATTCAAACGTTTATTCGTTATTCTTGCAATAATTTTATCTTTATACATTATTTGTTTAATAATTCGAAAGTTTATTTGTTATTCGTATAATAATTCAAACGTTTATTCGTTATTCTTGTAATAATTTTAATCTTTATTCATTATTTGTTTAATAATTCGAAAGTTTATTTGTTACTCGTATAATAATTCAAACGTTTATTCGTTATTCTTGTAATAATTTTAATCTTTATTCATTATTTGTTTAATAATTCGAAAGTTTATTTGTTACTCGCATAATAATTCAAACGTTTATTCGTTATTCTTGCAATAATTTTATCTTTATACATTATTCGTTTAATAATTCGAAAGTTTATTTGTTACTCGTATAATAATTCAAACGTTTATTCGTTATTCTTGTAATAATTTTAATCTTTATTCATTATTTGTTTAATAATTCGAAAGTTTATTTGTTATTCGTATAATAATTCAAACGTTTATTCGTTATTCTTGCAATAATTTTATCTTTATACATTATTTGTTTAATAATTCGAAAGTTTATTTGTTATTCGTATAATAATTCAAACGTTTATTCGTTATTCTTGCAATAATTTTATCTTTATACATTATTTGTTTAATAATTCGAAAGTTTATTTGTTATTCGTATAATAATTCAAACGTTTATTCGTTATTCTTGCAATAATTTTATCTTTATACATTATTTGTTTAGTAATTCGAAAGTTTATTGGTTATTCGTATAATAATTCAAACGTTTATTCGTTATTCTTGTAATAATTTTAATCTTTATTCATTATTTGTTTAATACTTCGAAAGTTTATTTGTAACTCGTATAATAATTCAAACGTTTATTCGTTATTCTTGTAATAATTTTAATCTTTATTCATTATTTGTTTAATAATTCGAAAGTTTATTTGTTATTCGTATAATAATTCAAACGTTTATTCGTTATTCTTGTAATAATTTTAATCTTTATTCATTATTTGTTTAATAATTCGAAAGTTTATTTGTTTTTCGTATAATAATTCAAACGTTTATTCGTTATTCTTGCAATAATTTTATCTTTATACATTATTTGTTTAATAATTCGAAAGTTTATTTGTTATTCGTATAATAATTCAAACGTTTATTTGTTATTCTTGTAATAATTTTAATCTTTATTCATTATTTGTTTAATAATTCGAAAGTTTATTTGTTATTCGTATAATAATTCAAACGTTTATTCGTTATTCTTGCAATAATTTTATCTTTATACATTATTTGTTTAATACTTCGAAAGTTTATTTGTTACTCGTATAATAATTCAAACGTTTATTCGTTATTCTTGCAATAATTTTATCTTTATACATTATTTGTTTAATAATTCGAAAGTTTATTTGTTATTCGTATAATAATTCAAACGTTTATTCGTTATTCTTGTAATAATTTTAATCTTTATTCATTATTTGTTTAATAATTCGAAAGTTTATTTGTTATTCGTATAATAATTCAAACGTTTATTCGTTATTCTTGTAATAATTTTAATCTTTATTCATTATTTGTTTAATAATTCGAAAGTTTATTTGTTATTCGTATAATAATTCAAACGTTTATTCGTTATTCTTGTAATAATTTTAATCTTTATTCATTATTTGTTTAATAATTCGAAAGTTTATTTGTTATTCGTATAATAATTCAAACGTTTATTCGTTATTCTTGCAATAAGTTTATCTTTATACATTATTTGTTTAATAATTCGAAAGTTTATTTGTTATCGTATAATAATTCAAAGGTTTATTCGTTATTCTTGTTATAATTTTAATCTTTATTCATTATTTGTTTAATAATTCGAAAGTTTATTTGTTATTCGTATAATAATTCAAACGTTTATTCGTTATTCTTGTAATAATTTTAATCTTTATTCATTATTTGTTTAATACTTCGAAAGTTTATTTGTTACTCGTATAATAATTCAAACGTTTATTCGTTATTCTTGTAATAATTTTAATCTTTATTCATTATTTGTTTAATAATTCGAAAGTTTATTTGTTATTCGTATAATAATTCAAACGTTTATTCGTTATTCTTGTAATAATTTTAATTTTTATTCATTATTTGTTTAATAATTCGAAAGTTTATTTGTTATTCGTATAATAATTCAAACGTTTATTCGTTATTGTTGCAATAATTTTATCTTTATACATTATTTGTTTAATAATTTGAAAGTTTATTTGTTATTCGTATAATAATTCAAACGTTTATTCGTTATTCTTGTAATAATTTTAATTTTTATTCATTATTTGTTTAATAATTCGAAAGTTTATTTGTTATTCGTATAATAATTCAAACGTTTATTCGTTATTCTTGCAATAATTTTATCTTTATTCATTATTTGTTTAATAATTCGAAAGTTTATTTGTTATTCGTATAATAATTCAAACGTTTATTCGTTATTCTTGCAATAATTTTATCTTTATACATTATTTGTTTAATAATTCGAAAGTTTATTTGTTATTTGTATAATAATTCAAACGTTTATTCGTTATTCTTGTAATAATTTTAATCTTTATTCATTATTTGTTTAATAATTCGAAAGTTTATTTGTTATTCTTATAATAATTCAAACGTTTATTCGTTATTCTTGTAATAATTTTAATCTTTATTCATTATTTGTTTAATAATTCGAAAGTTTATTAGTTATTCGTATAATAATTCAAACGTTTATTCGTTATTCTTGCAATAATTTTATCTTTATACATTATTTGTTTAATAATTCGAAAGTTTATTTGTTATTCGTATAATAATTCAAACGTTTATTCGTTATTCTTGTAATAATTTTAATCTTTATTCATTATTTGTTTAATAATTCGAAAGTTTATTTGTTATTCGTATAATAATTCAAACGTTTATTCGTTATTCTTGTAATAATTTTAATCTTTATTCATTATTTGTTTAATAATTCGAAAGTTTATTTGTTATTCCTATAATAATTCAAACGTTTATTCGTTATTCTTGCAATAATTTTATCTTTATACATTATTTGTTTAATAATTCGAAAGTTTATTGGTTGCTCGTATAATAATTCAAACGTTTATTCGTTATTCTTGGAATAATTTTATCTTTATACATTATTTGTTTAATAATTCGAAAGTTTATTTGTTATTCGTATAATAATTCAAACGTTTATTCGTTATTATTGTAATAATTTTAATCTTTATTCATTATTTGTTTAATAATTCGAAAGTTTATTTGTTACTCGTATAATAATTCAAACGTTTATTCGTTATTCTTGCAATAATTTTATCTTTATACATTATTTGTTTAATAATTCGAAAGTTTATTTGTTACTCGTATAATAATTCAAACGTTTATTCGTTATTCTTGCAATAATTTTATCTTTATACATTATTTGTTTAATAATTCGAAAGTTTATTTGTTATTCGTATAATAATTCAAACGTTTATTCGTTATTCTTGTAATAATTTTAATCTTTATTCATTATTTGTTTAATAATTCGAAAGTTTATTTGTTATTCGTATAATAATTCAAACGTTTATTCGTTACTCTTGCAATAATTTTATCTTTATACATTATTTGTTTAATAATTCGAAAGTTTATTTGTTATTCGTATAATAATTCAAACGTTTATTCGTTATTCTTGCAATAATTTTATCTTTATACATTATTTGTTTAATAATTCGAAAGTTTATTTGTTACTCGTATAATAATTCAAACGTTTATTCGTTATTCTTGCAATAATTTTATCTTTATACATTATTTGTTTAATAATTCGAAAGTTTATTTGTTATTCGTATAATAATTCAAACGTTTATTCGTTATTCTTGTAATAATTTTAATCTTTATTCATTATTTGTTTAATAATTCGAAAGTTTATTTGTTACTCGTATAATAATTCAAACGTTTATTCGTTATTCTTGTAATAATTTTAATCTTTATTCATTATTTGTTTAATAATTCGAAAGTTTATTTGTTACTCGTATAATAATTCAAACGTTTATTCGTTATTCTTGCAATAATTTTATCTTTATACATTATTCGTTTAATAATTCGAAAGTTTATTTGTTACTCGTATAATAATTCAAACGTTTATTCGTTATTCTTGTAATAATTTTAATCTTTATTCATTATTTGTTTAATAATTCGAAAGTTTATTTGTTATTCGTATAATAATTCAAACGTTTATTCGTTATTCTTGCAATAATTTTATCTTTATACATTATTTGTTTAATAATTCGAAAGTTTATTTGTTATTCGTATAATAATTCAAACGTTTATTCGTTATTCTTGCAATAATTTTATCTTTATACATTATTTGTTTAATAATTCGAAAGTTTATTTGTTATTCGTATAATAATTCAAACGTTTATTCGTTATTCTTGCAATAATTTTATCTTTATACATTATTTGTTTAGTAATTCGAAAGTTTATTGGTTATTCGTATAATAATTCAAACGTTTATTCGTTATTCTTGTAATAATTTTAATCTTTATTCATTATTTGTTTAATACTTCGAAAGTTTATTTGTAACTCGTATAATAATTCAAACGTTTATTCGTTATTCTTGTAATAATTTTAATCTTTATTCATTATTTGTTTAATAATTCGAAAGTTTATTTGTTATTCGTATAATAATTCAAACGTTTATTCGTTATTCTTGTAATAATTTTAATCTTTATTCATTATTTGTTTAATAATTCGAAAGTTTATTTGTTTTTCGTATAATAATTCAAACGTTTATTCGTTATTCTTGCAATAATTTTATCTTTATACATTATTTGTTTAATAATTCGAAAGTTTATTTGTTATTCGTATAATAATTCAAACGTTTATTTGTTATTCTTGTAATAATTTTAATCTTTATTCATTATTTGTTTAATAATTCGAAAGTTTATTTGTTATTCGTATAATAATTCAAACGTTTATTCGTTATTCTTGCAATAATTTTATCTTTATACATTATTTGTTTAATACTTCGAAAGTTTATTTGTTACTCGTATAATAATTCAAACGTTTATTCGTTATTCTTGCAATAATTTTATCTTTATACATTATTTGTTTAATAATTCGAAAGTTTATTTGTTATTCGTATAATAATTCAAACGTTTATTCGTTATTCTTGTAATAATTTTAATCTTTATTCATTATTTGTTTAATAATTCGAAAGTTTATTTGTTATTCGTATAATAATTCAAACGTTTATTCGTTATTCTTGTAATAATTTTAATCTTTATTCATTATTTGTTTAATAATTGGAAAGTTTATTTGTTATTCGTATAATAATTCAAACGTTTATTCGTTATTCTTGTAATAATTTTAATCTTTATTCATTATTTGTTTAATAATTCGAAAGTTTATTTGTTATTCGTATAATAATTCAAACGTTTATTCGTTATTCTTGCAATAAGTTTATCTTTATACATTATTCTTTAATAATTCGAAAGTTTATTTGTTATCGTATAATAATTCAAAGGTTTATTCGTTATTCTTGTTATAATTTTAATCTTTATTCATTATTTGTTTAATAATTCGAAAGTTTATTTGTTATTCGTATAATAATTCAAACGTTTATTCGTTATTCTTGTAATAATTTTAATCTTTATTCATTATTTGTTTAATAATTCGAAAGTTTATTTGTTATTCGTATAATAATTCAAACGTTTATTCGTTATTCTTGCAATAATTTTATCTTTATACATTATTTGTTTAATAATTCGAAAGTCTATTTGTTACTCGTATAATAATTCAAACGTTTATTCGTTATTGTTGCAATAATTTTATCTTTATACATTATTTGTTTAATAATTCGAAAGTTTATTTGTTATTCGTATAATAATTCAAACGTTTATTCGTTATTCTTGTAATAATTTTAATCTTTATTCATTATTTGTTTAATAATTCGAAAGTTTATTTGTTAGTCGTATAATAATTCAAACGTTTATTCGTTATTCTTGCAATAATTTTATCTTTATTCATTATTTGTTTAATAATTCGAAAGTTTATTTTTTATTCGTATAATAATTCAAACGTTTATTCGTTATTCTTGCAATAATTTTATCTTTATACATTATTTGTTTAATAATTCGAAAGTTTATTTGTTATTCGTATAATAATTCAAACGTTTATTCGTTATTCTTGTAATAATTTTAATCTTTATTCATTATTTGTTTAATAATTCGAAAGTTTATTTGTTATTCGTATAATAATTCAAACGTTTATTCGTTATTCTTGTAATAATTTTAATCTTTATTCATTATTTGTTTAATAATTCGAAAGTTTATTTGTTATTCGTATAATAATTCAAACGTTTATTCGTTATTCTTGCAATAATTTTATCTTTATACATTATTTGTTTAATAATTCGAAAGTTTATTTGTTATTCGTATAATAATTCAAACGTTTATTCGTTATTCTTGTAATAATTTTAATCTTTATTCATTATTTGTTTAATAATTCGAAAGTTTATTTGTTATTCGTATAATAATTCAAACGTTTATTCGTTATTCTTGTAATAATTTTAATCTTTATTCATTATTTGTTTAATAATTCGAAAGTTTATTTGTTATTCGTATAATAATTCAAACGTTTATTCGTTATTCTTGCAATAATTTTATCTTTATACATTATTTGTTTAATAATTTGAAAGTTTATTTGTTACTCGTATAATAATTCAAACGTTTATTCGTTATTCTTGCAATAATTTTATCTTTATACATTATTTGTTTAATAATTCGAAAGTTTATTTGTTATTCGTATAATAATTCAAAAGTTTATTCGTTATTATTGTAATAATTTCAATCTTTATTCATTATTTGTTTAATAATTCGAAAGTTTATTTGTTACTCGTATAATAATTCAAACGTTTATTCGTTATTCTTGCAATTATTTTATCTTTATACATTATTTGTTTAATAATTCGAAAGTTTATTTGTTACTCGTATAATAATTCAAACGTTTATTCGTTATTCTTGCAATAATTTTATCTTTATACATTATTTGTTTAATAATTCGAAAGTTTATTTTTTATTCGTATAATAATTCAAACGTTTATTCGTTATTCTTGTAATAATTTTAATCGTTATTCATTATTTGTTTAATAATTCGAAAGTTTATTTGTTATTCGTATAATAATTCAAACGTTTATTCGTTATTCTTGCAATAATTTTATCTTTATACATTATTTGTTTAATAATTCGAAAGTTTATTTGTTACTCGTATAATAATTCAAACGTTTATTCGTTATTCTTGCAATAATTTTATCTTTATACATTATTTGTTTCATAATTCGAAAGTTTATTTGTTATTCGTATAATAATTCAAACGTTTATTCGTTATTCTTGCAATAATTTTATCTTTATACATTATTTGTTTAATAATTCGAAAGTTTATTTGTTATTCGTATAATAATTCAAACGTTTATTCGTTATTCTTGTAATAATTTTATCTTTATACATTATTTGTTTAATAATTCGAAAGTTTATTTGTTATTCGTATAATAATTCAAACGTTTATTCGTTATTCTTGTAATAATTTTATCTTTATACATTATTTGTTTAATAATTCGAAAGTTTATTTGTTACTCGTATAATAATTCAAACGTTTATTCGTTATTCTTGTAATAATTTTATCTTTATACATTATTTGTTTAATAATTCGAAAGTTTATTTGTTATTCGTATAATAATTCAAACGTTTATTCGTTATTCTTGTAATAATTTTATCTTTATACATTATTTGTTTAATAATTCGAAAGTTTATTTGTTATTAGTATAATAATTCAAACGTTTATTCGTTATTCTTGTAATAATTTTATCTTTATACATTATTTGTTTAATAATTCGAAAGTTTATTTTTTACTCGTATAATAATTCAAACGTTTATTCGTTATTCTTGCAATAATTTTATCTTTATACATTATTTGTTTAATAATTCGAAAGTTTATTTGTTACTCGTATAATAATTCAAACGTTTATTCGTTATTCTTGTAATAATTTTAATCTTTATTCATTATTTGTTTAATAATTCGAAAGTTTATTTGTTATTCGTATAATAATTCAAACGTTTATTCGTTATTCTTGCAATAATTTTATCATTATACATTATTTGTTTAATAATTCGAAAGTTTATTTGTTATTCGTATAATAATTCAAACGTTTATTCGTTATTCTTGCAATAATTTTATCTTTATACATTATTTGTTTAATAATTCGAAAGTTTATTTGTTACTCGTATAATAGTTCAAACGTTTATTCGTTATTCTTGCAATAATTTTATCTTTATACATTATTTGTTTAATAATTCGAAAGTTTATTTGTTATTCGTATAATAATTCAAACGTTTATTCGTTATTCTTGTAATAATTTTAATCTTTATTCATTATTTGTTTAATAATTCGAAAGTTTATTTGTTACTCGTATAATAATTCAAACGTTTATTCGTTATTCTTGTAATAATTTTAATCTTTATTCATTATTTGTTTAATAATTCGAAAGTTTATTTGTTATTCGTATAATAATTCAAACGTTTATTCGTTATTCTTGCAATAATTTTATCTTTATACATTATTTGTTTAATAATTCGAAAGTTTATTTGTTACTAGTATAATAATTCAAACGTTTATTCGTTATTCTTGAAATAATTTTAATCTTTATTCATTATTTTTTTAATAATTCGAAAGTTTAATTGTTATTCGTATAATAATTCAAACGTTTATTCGTTATTCTTGCAATAATTTTATCTTTATACATTATTTGTTTAATAATTCGAAAGTTTATTTGTTACTCGTATAATAATTCAAACGTTTATTCGTTATTCTTGTAATAATTTTATCTTTATACATTATTTGTTTAATAATTCGAAAGTTTATTTGTTATTCGTATAATAATTCAAACGTTTATTCGTTATTCTTGCAATAATTTTATCTTTATACATTATTTGTTTAATAATTCGAAAGTTTATTTGTTATTCGTATAATAATTCAAACGTTTATTCGTTATTCTTGCAATAATTTTATCTTTATACATTATTTGTTTAATAATTCGAAAATTTATTTGTTACTCGTATAATAATTCAAACGTTTATTCGTTATTCTTGTAATAATTTTAATCTTTATTCATTATTTGTTTAATAATTCGAAAGTTTATTTGTTATTCGTATAATAATTCAAACGTTTATTCGTTATTCTTGTAATAATTTTATCTTTATACATTATTTGTTTAATAATTCGAAAGTTTATTTGTTATTCGTATAATAATTCAAACGTTTATTCGTTATTCTTGCAATAATTTTATCTTTATACATTATTTGTTTAATAATTCGAAAGTTTATTTGTTACTCGTATAATAATTCAAACGTTTATTCGTTATTCTTGTATAATTTTAATCTTTATACATTATTTGTTTAATAATTCGAAAGTTTATTGGTTATTCGTATAATAATTCAAACGTTTATTCGTTATTCTTGTAATAATTTTAATCTTTATTCATTATTTGTTTAATACTTCGAAAGTTTATTTGTTACTCGTATAATAATTCAAACGTTTATTCGTTATTCTTGTAATAATTTTAATCTTTATTCATTATTTGTTTAATAATTCGAAAGTTTATTTGTTATTCGTATAATAATTCAAACGTTTATTCGTTATTCTTGTAATAATTTTAATCTTTATTCATTATTTGTTTAATAATTCGAAGGTTTATTTGTTATTCGTATAATAATTCAAACGTTTATTCGTTATTCTTGCAATAATTTTATCTTTATACATTATTTGTTTAATAATTCGAAAGTTTGTTATTCGTATAATAATTCAAACGTTTATTCGTTATTCTTGTAATAATTTTAATCTTTATTCATTATTTGTTTAATAATTCGAAAGTTTATTTGTTATTCGTATAATAATTCAAACGTTTATTCGTTATTCTTGCAATAATTTTATCTTTATACATTATTTGTTTAATACTTCGAAAGTTTATTTGTTACTCGTATAATAATTCAAACGTTTATTCGTTATTCTTGCAATAATTTTATCTTTATACATTATTTGTTTAATAATTCGAAAGTTTATTTGTTATTCGTATAATAATTCAAACGTTTATTCGTTATTCTTTTAATAATTTTAATCTTTATTCATTATTTGTTTAATAATTCGAAAGTTTATTTGTTATTCGTATAATAATTCAAACGTTTATTCGTTATTCTTGTAATAATTTTAATCTTTATTCATTATTTGTTTAATAATTCGAAAGTTTATTTGTTATTCGTATAATAATTCAAACGTTTATTCGTTATTCTTGTAATAATTTTAATCTTTATTCATTATTTGTTTAATAATTCGAAAGTTTATTTTTTATTCGTATAATAATTCAAACGTTTATTCGTTATTCTTGCAATAATTTTATCTTTATACATTATTTGTTTAATAATTCGAAAGTTTATTTGTTATTCGTATAATAATTCAAACGTTTATTCGTTATTCTTGTAATAATTTTAATCTTTATTCATTATTTGTTTAATAATTCGAAAGTTTATTTGTTATTCGTATAATAATTCAAACGTTTATTCGTTATTCTTGTAATAATTTTAATCTTTATTCATTATTTGTTTAATAATTCGAAAGTTTATTTGTTATTCGTATAATAATTCAAACGTTTATTCGTTATTCTTGTAATAATTTTAATCTTTATTCATTATTTGTTTAATAATTCGAAAGTTTATTTGTTATTCGTATAATAATTCAAACGTTTATTCGTTATTCTTACAATAATTTTATCTTTATACATTATTTGTTTCATAATTCGAAAGTTTATTTGTTATTCGTATAATAATTCAAACGTTTATTCGTTATTCTTGCAATAATTTTATCTTTATACATTATTTGTTTAATAATTCGAAAGTTTATTTGTTATTCGTATAATAATTCAAACGTTTATTCGTTATTCTTGTAATAATTTTATCTTTATACATTATTTGTTTAATAATTCGAAAGTTTATTTGTTATTCGTATAATAATTCAAACGTTTATTCGTTATTCTTGTAATAATTTTATCTTTATACATTATTTGTTTAATAATTCGAAAGTTTATTTGTTACTCGTATAATAATTCAAACGTTTATTCGTTATTCTTGTAATAATTTTATCTTTATACATTATTTGTTTAATAATTCGAAAGTTTATTTGTTATTCGTATAATAATTCAAACGTTTATTCGTTATTCTTGTAATAATTTTATCTTTATACATTATTTGTTTAATAATTCGAAAGTTTATTTGTTATTAGTATAATAATTCAAACGTTTATTCGTTATTCTTGTAATAATTTTATCTTTATACATTATTTGTTTAATAATTCGAAAGTTTATTTTTTACTCGTATAATAATTCAAACGTTTATTCGTTATTCTTGCAATAATTTTATCTTTATACATTATTTGTTTAATAATTCGAAAGTTTATTTGTTACTCGTATAATAATTCAAACGTTTATTCGTTATTCTTGTAATAATTTTAATCTTTATTCATTATTTGTTTAATAATTCGAAAGTTTATTTGTTATTCGTATAATAATTCAAACGTTTATTCGTTATTCTTGCAATAATTTTATCTTTATACATTATTTGTTTAATAATTCGAAAGTTTATTTGTTATTCGTATAATAATTCAAACGTTTATTCGTTATTCTTGCAATAATTTTATCTTTATACATTATTTGTTTAATAATTCGAAAGTTTATTTGTTACTCGTATAATAGTTCAAACGTTTATTCGTTATTCTTGCAATAATTTTATCTTTATACATTATTTGTTTAATAATTCGAAAGTTTATTTGTTATTCGTATAATAATTCAAACGTTTATTCGTTATTCTTGTAATAATTTTAATCTTTATTCATTATTTGTTTAATAATTCGAAAGTTTATTTGTTACTCGTATAATAATTCAAACGTTTATTCGTTATTCTTGTAATAATTTTAATCTTTATTCATTATTTGTTTAATAATTCGAAAGTTTATTTGTTATTCGTATAATAATTCAAACGTTTATTCGTTATTCTTGCAATAATTTTATCTTTATACATTATTTGTTTAATAATTCGAAAGTTTATTTGTTACTAGTATAATAATTCAAACGTTTATTCGTTATTCTTGAAATAATTTTATTCTTTATTCATTATTTTTTTAATAATTCGAAAGTTTAATTTTTATTCGTATAATAATTCAAACGTTTATTCGTTATTCTTGCAATAATTTTATCTTTATACATTATTTGTTTAATAATTCGAAAGTTTATTTGTTACTCGTATAATAATTCAAACGTTTATTCGTTATTCTTGTAATAATTTTATCTTTATACATTATTTGTTTAATAATTCGAAAGTTTATTTGTTATTCGTATAATAATTCAAACGTTTATTCGTTATTCTTGCAATAATTTTATCTTTATACATTATTTGTTTAATAATTCGAAAGTTTATTTGTTATTCGTATAATAATTCAAACGTTTATTCGTTATTCTTGCAATAATTTTATCTTTATACATTATTTGTTTAATAATTCGAAAGTTTATTTGTTACTCGTATAATAATTCAAACGTTTATTCGTTATTCTTGTAATAATTTTAATCTTTATACATTATTTGTTTAATAATTCGAAAGTTTATTTGTTATTCGTATAATAATTCAAACGTTTATTCGTTATTCTTGCAATAATTTTATCTTTATACATTATTTGTTTAATAACTCGAAAGTTTATTTGTTACTCGTATAATAATTCAAACGTTTATTCGTTATTCTTGCAATAATTTTATCTTTATACATTATTTGTTTAATAATTCGAAAGTTTATTTGTTATTCGTATAATAATTCAAACGTTTCTTCGTTATTCTTGCAATAATTTTATCTTTATCCATTATTTGTTTAATAATTCGAAAGTTTATTTGTTATTCGTATAATAATTCAAACGTTTATTCGTTATTCTTGTAATAATTTTATCTTTATACATTATTTGTTTAATAATTCGAAAGTTTATTTGTTATTCGTATAATAATTCAAACGTTTATTCGTTATTCTTGTAATAATTTTATCTTTATACATTATTTGTTTAATAATTCGAAAGTGTATTTGTTACTCGTATAATAATTCAAACGTTTATTCGTTATTCTTGTAATAATTTTATCTTTATACATTATTTGTTTAATAATTCGAAAGTTTATTTGTTATTCGTATAATAATGCAAACGTTTATTCGTTATTCTTGTAATAATTTTATCTTTATACATTATTTGTTTAATAATTCGAAAGTTTATTTGTTATTAGTATAATAATTCAAACGTTTATTCGTTATTCATGTAATAATTTTATCTTTATACATTATTTGTTTAATAATTCGAAAGTTTATTTTTTACTCGTATAATAATTCAAACGTTTATTCGTTATTCTTGCAATAATTTTATCTTTATACATTATTTGTTTAATAATTCGAAAGTTTATTTGTTACTCATATAATAATTCAAACGTTTATTCGTTATTCTTGTAATAATTTTAATCTTTATTCATTATTTGTTTAATAATTCGAAATTTTATTTGTTATTCGTATAATAATTTAAACGTTTATTCGTTATTCTTGCAATAATTTTATCTTTATACATTATTTGTTTAATAATTCGAAAGTTTATTTGTTATTCGTATAATAATTCAAACGTTTATTCGTTATTCTTGCAATAATTTTATCTTTATACATTATTTGTTTAATAATTCGAAAGTTTATTTGTTACTCGTATAATAATTCAAACGTTTATTCGTTATTCTTGCAATAATTTTATCTTTATACATTATTTGTTTAATAATTCGAAAGTTTATTTGTTACTCGTATAATAATTCAAACGTTTATTCGTTATTCTTGTAATAATTTTAATCTTTATTCATTATTTGTTTAATAATTCGAAAGTTTATTTGTTATTCGTATAATAATTCAAACGTTTATTCGTTATTCTTGCAATAATTTTATCTTTATACATTATTTGTTTAATAATTCGAAAGTTTATTTGTTACTAGTATAATAATTCAAACGTTTATTCGTTATTCTTGAAATAATTTTAATCTTTATTCATTATTTTTTTAATAATTCGAAAGTTTATTTGTTATTCGTATAAAAATTCAAACGTTTATTCGTTATTCTTGCAATAATTTTATCTTTATACATTATTTGTTTAATAATTCGAAAGTTTATTTGTTACTCGTATAATAATTCAAACGTTTATTCGTTATTCTTGTAATAATTTTATCTTTATACATTATTTGTTTAATAATTCGAAAGTTTATTTGTTATTCGTATAATAATTCAAACGTTTATTCGTTATTCTTGCAATAATTTTATCTTTATACATTATTTGTTTAATAATTCGAAAGTTTATTTGTTATTCGTATAATAATTCAAACGTTTATTCGTTATTCTTGCAATAATTTTATCTTTATACATTATTTGTTTAATAATTCGAAAGTTTATTTGTTACTCGTATAATAATTCAAACGTTTATTCGTTATTCTTGTAATAATTTTAATCTTTATTCATTATTTGTTTAATAATTCGAAAGTTTATTTGTTATTCGTATAATAATTCAAACGTTTATTCGTTATTCTTGCAATAATTTTATCTTTATACATTATTTGTTTAATAATTCGAAAGTTTATTTGTTATTCGTATAATAATTCAAACGTTTATTCGTTATTCTTGCAATAATTTTATCTTTATACATTATTTGTTTAATAATTCGAAAGTTTATTTGTTACTCGTATAATAATTCAAACGTTTATTCGTTATTCTTGTAATAATTTTAATCTTTATACATTATTTGTTTAATAATTCGAAAGTTTATTTGTTATTCGTATAATAATTCAAACGTTTATTCGTTATTCTTGCAATAATTTTATCTTTATACATTATTTGTTTAATTATTCGAAAGTTTATTTGTTATTCGTATAATAATTCAAACGTTTATTCGTTATTCTTGCAATAATTTTATCTTTATACATTATTTGTTTAATAATTCGAAAGTTTATTTGTTACTCGTATAATAATTCAAACGTTTATTCGTTATTCTTGCAATAATTTTATCTTTATACATTATTTGTTTAATAATTCGAAAGTTTATTTGTTATTCGTATAATAATTCAAACGTTTCTTCGTTATTCTTGCAATAATTTTATCTTTATCCATTATTTGTTTAATAATTCGAAAGTTTATTTGTTATTCGTATAATAATTCAAACGTTTATTCGTTATTCTTGTAATAATTTTATCTTTATACATTATTTGTTTAATAATTCGAATGTTTATTTGTTATTCGTATAATAATTCAAACGTTTATTCGTTATTCTTGTAATAATTTTATCTTTATACATTATTTGTTTAATAATTCGAAAGTTTATTTGTTACTCGTATAATAATTCAAACGTTTATTCGTTATTCTTGTAATAATTTTATCTTTATACATTATTTGTTTAATAATTCGAAAGTTTATTTGTTACTCGTATAATAATTCAAACGTTTATTCGTTATTCTTGCAATAATTTTATCTTTATACATTATTTGTTTAATAATTCGAAAGTTTATTTGTTACTCGTATAATAATTCAAACGTTTATTCGTTATTCTTGTAATAATTTTAATTATTATTCATTATTTGTTTAATAATTCGAAAGTTTATTTGTTATTCGTATAATAAGTCAAACGTTTATTCGTTATTGTTGCAATAATTTTATCTTTATACATTATTTGTTTAATAATTCGAAAGTTTATTTGTTATTCGTATAATAATTCAAACGTTTATTCGTTATTCTTGTAATAATTTTAATCTTTATTGATTATATGTTTAATAATTCGAAAGTTTATTTGTTATTCGTATAATAATTCAAACGTTTATTCGTTATTCTTGCAATAATTTTATCTTTATTTATTATTTGTTTAATAATTCGAAAGTTTATTTGTTATTCGTATAATAATTCAAACGTTTATTCGTTATTCTTGCAATAATTTTATCTTTATACATTATTTGTTTAATAATTCGAAAGTTTATTTGTTATTCGTATAATAATTCAAACGTTTATTCGTTATTCTTGTAATAATTTTAATCTTTATTCATTATTTGTTTAATAATTCGAAAGTTTATTTGTTATTCGTATAATAATTCAAACGTTTATTCGTTATTCTTGTAATAATTTTAATCTTTATTCATTATTTGTTTAATAATTCGAAAGTTTATTTGTTATTCGTATAATAATTCAAACGTTTATTCGTTATTCTTGCAATAATTTTATCTTTATACATTATTTGTTTAATAATTCGAAAGTTTATTTGTTATTCGTATAATAATTCAAACGTTTATTCGTTATTCTTGTAATAATTTTAATCTTTATTCATTATTTGTTTAATAATTCGAAAGTTTATTTGTTATTCGTATAATAATTCAAACGTTTATTCGTTATTCTTGTAATAATTTTAATCTTTATTGATTATTTGTTTAATAATTCGAAAGTTTATTTGTTATTCGTATAATAATTCAAACGTTTATTCGTTATTCTTGCAATAATTTTATCTTTATACATTATTTGTTTAATAATTCGAAAGTTTATTTGTTACTCGTATAATAATTCAAACGTTTATTCGTTATTCTTGCAATAATTTTATCTTTATACATTATTTGTTTAATAATTCGAAAGTTTATTTGTTATTCGTATAATAATTCAAACGTTTATTCGTTATTATTGTAATAATTTTAATCTTTATTCATTATTTGTTTAATAATTCGAAAGTTTATTTGTTACTCGTATAATAATTCAAACGTTTATTCGTTATTCTTGCAATAATTTTATCTTTATACATTATTTGTTTAATAATTCGAAAGTTTATTTGTTACTCGTATAATAATTCAAACGTTTATTCGTTATTCTTGCAATAATTTTATCTTTATACATTATTTGTTTAATAATTCGAAAGTTTATTTGTTATTCGTATAATAATTCAAACGTTTATTCGTTATTCTTGTAATAATTTTAATCTTTATTCATTATTTGTTTAATAATTCGAAAGTTTATTTGTTACTCGTATAACAATTGAGACGTTTATTCGTTATTCTTGCAATAATTTTATCTTTATACATTATTTGTTTAATAATTCGAAAGTTTATTTGTTACTCGTATAATAATTCAAACGTTTATTCGTTATTCTTGCAATAATTTTATCTTTATACATTATTTGTTTAATAATTCGAAAGTTTATTTGTTATTCGTATAATAATTCAAACGTTTATTCGTTATTCTTGCAATAATTTTATCTTTATACATTATTTGTTTAATAATTCGAAAGTTTATTTGTTATTCGTATAATAATTCAAACGTTTATTCGTTATTCTTTTAATAATTTTATCTTTATACATTATTTGTTTAATAATTCGAAAGTTTATTTGTTATTCGTATAATAATTCAAACGTTTATTCGTTATTCTTGTAATAATTTTATCTTTATACATTATTTGTTTAATAATTCGAAAGTTTATTTGTTACTCGTATAATAATTCAAACGTTTATTCGTTATTCTTGTAATAATTTTATCTTTATACATTATTTGTTTAATAATTCGAAAGTTTATTTGTTATTCGTATAATAATTCAAACGTTTATTCGTTATTCTTGTAATAATTTTATCTTTATACATTATTTGTTTAATAATTCGAAAGTTTATTTGTTATTAGTATAATAATTCAAACGTTTTTTCGTTATTCTTGTAATAATTTTATCTTTATACATTATTTGTTTAATAATTCGAAAGTTTATTTTTTACTCGTATAATAATTCAAACGTTTATTCGTTATTCTTGCAATAATTTTATCTTTATACATTATTTGTTTAATAATTCGAAAGTTTATTTGTTACTCGTATAATAATTCAAACGTTTATTCGTTATTCTTGTAATAATTTTAATCTTTATTCATTATTTGTTTAATAATTCGAAAGTTTATTTGTTATTCGTATAATAATTCAAACGTTTATTCGTTATTCTTGCAATAATTTTATCTTTATACATTATTTGTTTAATAATTCGAAAGTTTATTTGTTATTCGTATAATAATTCAAACGTTTATTCGTTATTCTTGCAATAATTTTATCTTTATACATTATTTGTTTAATAATTCGAAAGTTTATTTGTTACTCGTATAATAGTTCAAACGTTTATTCGTTATTCTTGCAATAATTTTATCTTTATACATTATTTGTTTAATAATTCGAAAGTTTATTTGTTATTCGTATAATAAGTCAAACGTTTATTCGTTATTCTTGTAATAATTTTAATCTTTATTCATTATTTGTTTAATAATTCGGAAGTTTATTTGTTACTCGTATAATAATTCAAACGTTTATTCGTTATTCTTGTAATAATTTTAATCTTTATTCATTATTTGTTTAATAATTCGAAAGTTTATTTGTTATTCGTATAATAATTCAAACGTTTATTCGTTATTCTTGCAATAATTTTATCTTTATACATTATTTGTTTAATAATTCGAAAGTTTGTTACTCGTATAATAATTCAAACGTTTATTCGTTATTCTTGTAATAATTTTAATCTTTATTCATTATTTGTTTAATAATTCGAAAGTTTATTTGTTACTCGTATTATAATTCAAACGTTTATTCGTTATTCTTGCAATAATTTTATCTTTATACATTATTTGTTTAATAATTTGAAAGTTTATTTGTTACTCGTATAATAATTCAAACGTTTATTCGTTATTCTTGTAATAATTTTATCTTTATACATTATTTGTTTAATAATTCGAAAGTTTATTTGTTATTCGTATAATAATTCAAACGTTTATTCGTTATTCTTGCAATAATTTTATCTTTATACATTATTTGTTTAATAATTCGAAAGTTTATTTGTTACTCGTATAATAATTCAAACGTTTATTCGTTATTCTTGCAATAATTTTATCTTTATACATTATTTGTTTAATAATTCGAAAGTTTATTTGTTACTCGTATAATAATTCAAACGTTTATTCGTTATTCTTGTAATAATTTTAATCTTTATTCATTATTTGTTTAATAATTCGAAAGTTTATTTGTTATTCGTATAATAATTCAAACGTTTATTCGTTATTCTTGCAATAATTTTATCTTTATACATTATTTGTTTAATAATTCGAAAGTTTATTTGTTACTAGTATAATAATTCAAACGTTTATTCGTTATTCTTGAAATAATTTTAATCTTTATTCATTATTTTTTTAATAATTCGAAAGTTTATTTGTTATTCGTATAAAAATTCAAACGTTTATTCGTTATTCTTGCAATAATTTTATCTTTATACATTATTTGTTTAATAATTCGAAAGTTTATTTGTTACTCGTATAATAATTCAAACGTTTATTCGTTATTCTTGTAATAATTTTATCTTTATACATTATTTGTTTAATAATTCGAAAGTTTATTTGTTATTCGTATAATAATTCAAACGTTTATTCGTTATTCTTGCAATAATTTTATCTTTATACATTATTTGTTTAATAATTCGAAAGTTTATTTGTTATTCGTATAATAATTCAAACGTTTATTCGTTATTCTTGCAATAATTTTATCTTTATACATTATTTGTTTAATAATTCGAAAGTTTATTTGTTACTCGTATAATAATTCAAACGTTTATTCGTTATTCTTGTAATAATTTTAATCTTTATTCATTATTTGTTTAATAATTCGAAAGTTTATTTGTTATTCGTATAATAATTCAAACGTTTATTCGTTATTCTTGCAATAATTTTATCTTTATACATTATTTGTTTAATAATTCGAAAGTTTATTTGTTATTCGTATAATAATTCAAACGTTTATTCGTTATTCTTGCAATAATTTTATCTTTATACATTATTTGTTTAATAATTCGAAAGTTTATTTGTTACTCGTATAATAATTCAAACGTTTATTCGTTATTCTTGTAATAATTTTAATCTTTATACATTATTTGTTTAATAATTCGAAAGTTTATTTGTTATTCGTATAATAATTCAAACGTTTATTCGTTATTCTTGCAATAATTTTATCTTTATACATTATTTGTTTAATTATTCGAAAGTTTATTTGTTATTCGTATAATAATTCAAACGTTTATTCGTTATTCTTGCAATAATTTTATCTTTATACATTATTTGTTTAATAATTCGAAAGTTTATTTGTTACTCGTATAATAATTCAAACGTTTATTCGTTATTCTTGCAATAATTTTATCTTTATACATTATTTGTTTAATAATTCGAAAGTTTATTTGTTATTCGTATAATAATTCAAACGTTTCTTCGTTATTCTTGCAATAATTTTATCTTTATCCATTATTTGTTTAATAATTCGAAAGTTTATTTGTTATTCGTATAATAATTCAAACGTTTATTCGTTATTCTTGTAATAATTTTATCTTTATACATTATTTGTTTAATAATTCGAATGTTTATTTGTTATTCGTATAATAATTCAAACGTTTATTCGTTATTCTTGTAATAATTTTATCTTTATACATTATTTGTTTAATAATTCGAAAGTTTATTTGTTACTCGTATAATAATTCAAACGTTTATTCGTTATTCTTGTAATAATTTTATCTTTATACATTATTTGTTTAATAATTCGAAAGTTTATTTGTTACTCGTATAATAATTCAAACGTTTATTCGTTATTCTTGCAATAATTTTATCTTTATACATTATTTGTTTAATAATTCGAAAGTTTATTTGTTACTCGTATAATAATTCAAACGTTTATTCGTTATTCTTGTAATAATTTTAATTATTATTCATTATTTGTTTAATAATTCGAAAGTTTATTTGTTACTCGTATAATAATTCAAACGTTTATTCGTTATTCTTGTAATAATTTTAATCTTTATTCATTATTTGTTTAATAATTCGAAAGTTTATTTGTTATTCGTATAATAATTCAAACGTTTATTCGTTATTCTTGCAATAATTTTATCTTTATACATTATTTGTTTAATAATTCGAAAGTTTATTTGTTACTCGTATAATAATTCAAACGTTTATTCGTTATTCTCGTAATAATTTTAATCTTTATTCATTATTTGTTTAATAATTCGAAAGTTTATTTGTTATTCGTATAATAATTCAAACGTTTATTCGTTATTCTTGCAATAATTTTATCTTTATACATTATTTGTTTAATAATTCGAAAGTTTATTTGTTATTCGTATAATAATTCAAACGTTTATTCGTTATTCTTGCAATAATTTTATCTTTATACATTATTTGTTTAATAATTCGAAAGTTTATTTGTTACTCGTATAATAATTCAAACGTTTATTCGTTATTCTTGCAATAATTTTATCTTTATACATTATTTGTTTAATAATTCGAAAGTTTATTTGTTATTCGTATAATAATTCAAACGTTTATTCGTTATTCTTGTAATAATTTTAATCTTTATTCATTATTAGTTTAATACTTCGAAAGTTTATTTGTTACTCGTATAATAATTCAAACGTTTATTCGTTATTCTTGTAATAATTTTATCTTTATACATTATTTGTTTAATAATTCGAAAGTTTATTTGTTACTCGTATAATAGTTCAAACGTTTATTCGTTATTCTTGCAATAATTTTATCTTTATACATTATTTGTTTAATAATTCGAAAGTTTATTTGTTATTCGTATAATAAGTCAAACGTTTATTCGTTATTGTTGCAATAATTTTATCTTTATACATTATTTGTTTAATAATTCGAAAGTTTATTTGTTATTCGTATAATAATTCAAACGTTTATTCGTTATTCTTGTAATAATTTTAATCTTTATTGATTATATGTTTAATAATTCGAAAGTTTATTTGTTATTCGTATAATAATTCAAACGTTTATTCGTTATTCTTGCAATAATTTTATCTTTATTTATTATTTGTTTAATAATTCGAAAGTTTATTTGTTATTCGTATAATAATTCAAACGTTTATTCGTTATTCTTGCAATAATTTTATCTTTATACATTATTTGTTTAATAATTCGAAAGTTTATTTGTTATTCGTATAATAATTCAAACGTTTATTCGTTATTCTTGTAATAATTTTAATCTTTATTCATTATTTGTTTAATAATTCGAAAGTTTATTTGTTATTCGTATAATAATTCAAACGTTTATTCGTTATTCTTGTAATAATTTTAATCTTTATTCATTATTTGTTTAATAATTCGAAAGTTTATTTGTTATTCGTATAATAATTCAAACGTTTATTCGTTATTCTTGCAATAATTTTATCTTTATACATTATTTGTTTAATAATTCGAAAGTTTATTTGTTATTCGTATAATAATTCAAACGTTTATTCGTTATTCTTGTAATAATTTTAATCTTTATTCATTATTTGTTTAATAATTCGAAAGTTTATTTGTTATTCGTATAATAATTCAAACGTTTATTCGTTATTCTTGTAATAATTTTAATCTTTATTGATTATTTGTTTAATAATTCGAAAGTTTATTTGTTATTCGTATAATAATTCAAACGTTTATTCGTTATTCTTGCAATAATTTTATCTTTATACATTATTTGTTTAATAATTCGAAAGTTTATTTGTTACTCGTATAATAATTCAAACGTTTATTCGTTATTCTTGCAATAATTTTATCTTTATACATTATTTGTTTAATAATTCGAAAGTTTATTTGTTATTCGTATAATAATTCAAACGTTTATTCGTTATTATTGTAATAATTTTAATCTTTATTCATTATTTGTTTAATAATTCGAAAGTTTATTTGTTACTCGTATAATAATTCAAACGTTTATTCGTTATTCTTGCAATAATTTTATCTTTATACATTATTTGTTTAATAATTCGAAAGTTTATTTGTTACTCGTATAATAATTCAAACGTTTATTCGTTATTCTTGCAATAATTTTATCTTTATACATTATTTGTTTAATAATTCGAAAGTTTATTTGTTATTCGTATAATAATTCAAACGTTTATTCGTTATTCTTGTAATAATTTTAATCTTTATTCATTATTTGTTTAATAATTCGAAAGTTTATTTGTTACTCGTATAACAATTGAGACGTTTATTCGTTATTCTTGCAATAATTTTATCTTTATACATTATTTGTTTAATAATTCGAAAGTTTATTTGTTACTCGTATAATAATTCAAACGTTTATTCGTTATTCTTGCAATAATTTTATCTTTATACATTATTTGTTTAATAATTCGAAAGTTTATTTGTTATTCGTATAATAATTCAAACGTTTATTCGTTATTCTTGCAATAATTTTATCTTTATACATTATTTGTTTAATAATTCGAAAGTTTATTTGTTATTCGTATAATAATTCAAACGTTTATTCGTTATTCTTTTAATAATTTTATCTTTATACATTATTTGTTTAATAATTCGAAAGTTTATTTGTTATTCGTATAATAATTCAAACGTTTATTCGTTATTCTTGTAATAATTTTATCTTTATACATTATTTGTTTAATAATTCGAAAGTTTATTTGTTACTCGTATAATAATTCAAACGTTTATTCGTTATTCTTGTAATAATTTTATCTTTATACATTATTTGTTTAATAATTCGAAAGTTTATTTGTTATTCGTATAATAATTCAAACGTTTATTCGTTATTCTTGTAATAATTTTATCTTTATACATTATTTGTTTAATAATTCGAAAGTTTATTTGTTATTAGTATAATAATTCAAACGTTTTTTCGTTATTCTTGTAATAATTTTATCTTTATACATTATTTGTTTAATAATTCGAAAGTTTATTTTTTACTCGTATAATAATTCAAACGTTTATTCGTTATTCTTGCAATAATTTTATCTTTATACATTATTTGTTTAATAATTCGAAAGTTTATTTGTTACTCGTATAATAATTCAAACGTTTATTCGTTATTCTTGTAATAATTTTAATCTTTATTCATTATTTGTTTAATAATTCGAAAGTTTATTTGTTATTCGTATAATAATTCAAACGTTTATTCGTTATTCTTGCAATAATTTTATCTTTATACATTATTTGTTTAATAATTCGAAAGTTTATTTGTTATTCGTATAATAATTCAAACGTTTATTCGTTATTCTTGCAATAATTTTATCTTTATACATTATTTGTTTAATAATTCGAAAGTTTATTTGTTACTCGTATAATAGTTCAAACGTTTATTCGTTATTCTTGCAATAATTTTATCTTTATACATTATTTGTTTAATAATTCGAAAGTTTATTTGTTATTCGTATAATAAGTCAAACGTTTATTCGTTATTCTTGTAATAATTTTAATCTTTATTCATTATTTGTTTAATAATTCGGAAGTTTATTTGTTACTCGTATAATAATTCAAACGTTTATTCGTTATTCTTGTAATAATTTTAATCTTTATTCATTATTTGTTTAATAATTCGAAAGTTTATTTGTTATTCGTATAATAATTCAAACGTTTATTCGTTATTCTTGCAATAATTTTATCTTTATACATTATTTGTTTAATAATTCGAAAGTTTGTTACTCGTATAATAATTCAAACGTTTATTCGTTATTCTTGTAATAATTTTAATCTTTATTCATTATTTGTTTAATAATTCGAAAGTTTATTTGTTACTCGTATTATAATTCAAACGTTTATTCGTTATTCTTGCAATAATTTTATCTTTATACATTATTTGTTTAATAATTCGAAAGTTTATTTGTTATTCGTATAATAATTCAAACGTTTATTCGTTATTCTTGTAATAATTTTATCTTTATACATTATTTGTTTAATAATTCGAAAGTTTATTTGTTATTCGTATAATAATTCAAACGTTTATTCGTTATTCTTGCAATAATTTTATCTTTATACATTATTTGTTTAATAATTCGAAAGTTTATTTGTTACTCGTATAATAATTCAAACGTTTATTCGTTATTCTTGTAATAATTTTAATCTTTATTCATTATTTGTTTAATAATTCGAAAGTTTATTTGTTATTCGTATAATAATTCAAACGTTTATTCGTTACTCTTGCAATAATTTTATCTTTATACATTATTTGTTTAATAATTCGAAAGTTTATTTGTTATTCGTATAATAATTCAAACGTTTATTCGTTATTCTTGCAATAATTTTATCTTTATACATTATTTGTTTAATAATTCGAATGTTTATTTTTTACTCGTATAATAATTCAAACGTTTATTCGTTATTCTTGTAATAATTTTAATCTTTATACATTATTTGTTTAATAATTCGAAAGTTTATTTGTTATTCGTATAATAATTCAAACGTTTATTCGTTATTCTTGCAATAATTTTATCTTTATACATTATTTGTTTAATAATTCGAAAGTTTATTTGTTATTAGTATAATAATTCAAACGTTTATTCGTTATTCTTGCAATAATTTTATCTTTATACATTATTTGTTTAATAATTCGAAAGTTTATTTGTTATTCGTATAATAATTGAAACGTTTATTCGTTATTCTTGCAATAATTTTATCTTTATACATTATTTGTTTAATAATTCGAAAGTTTATTTGTTACTCGTATAATAATTCAAACGTTTATTCGTTATTCTTGTAATAATTTTAATCTTTATACATTATTTGTTTAATAATTCGAAAGTTTATTTGTTATTCTTATAATAATTCAAACGTTTATTCGTTATTCTTGCAATAATTTTATCTTTATACATTATTTGTTTAATAATTCGAAAGTTTATTTGTTATTCGTATAATAATTCAAACGTTTATTCGTTATTCTTGCAATAATTTTATCTTTATACATTATTTGTTTAATAATTCGAAAGTTTATTTGTTACTCGTATAATAATTCAAACGTTTATTCGTTATTCTTGTAATAATTTTAATCTTTATACATTATTTGTTTAATAATTCGAAAGTTTATTTGTTATTCGTATAATAATTCAAACGTTTATTCGTTATTCTTGCAATAATTTTATCTTTATACATTATTTGTTTAATAATTCGAAAGTTTATTTGTTATTCGTATAATAATTCAAACGTTTATTCGTTATTCTTGCAATAATTTTATCTTTATACATTATTTGTTTAATAATTCGAAAGTTTATTTGTTACTCGTATAATAATTCAAACGTTTATTCGTTATTCTTGTAATAATTTTAATCTTTATTCATTATTTGTTTAATAATTCGAAAGTTTATTTGTTATTCGTATAATAATTCAAACGTTTATTCGTTATTCTTGCAATAATTTTATCTTTATACATTATTTGTTTAATAATTCGAAAGTTTATTTGTTATTCGTATAATAATTCAAACGTTTATTCGTTATTCTTGCAATAATTTTATCTTTATACATTATTTGTTTAATAATTCGAAAGTTTATTTGTTACTCGTATAATAATTCAAACGTTTATTCGTTATTCTTGTAATAATTTTAATCTTTATACATTATTTGTTTAATAATTCGAAAGTTTATTTGTTATTCGTATAATAATTCAAACGTTTATTCGTTATTCTTGTAATAATTTTAATCTTTATTCATTATTTGTTTAATAATTCGAAAGTTTATTTGTTATTCGTATAATAATTCAAACGTTTATTCGTTATTCTTGCAATAATTTTATCTTTATACATTATTTGTTTAATAATTCGAAAGTTTATTTGTTACTCGTATAATAATTCAAACGTTTATTCGTTATTCTTGTAATAATTTTAATCTTTATTCATTATTTGTTTAATAATTCGAAATTTTATTTGTTATTCGTATAATAATTCAAACGTTTATTCGTTATTATTGTAATAATTCAAACGTTTATTCGTTATTCGTATAATTATTCAAATATTATTTAGTTATTCTATGATTATTCGAACATTTGTTGTTTTTACAATAATTCGGAATGTATTCGTTATTTGTTGAATAAGTCGAACGTTTATTCGTTAATGTATAGATAACACATCTATGTAGCTAACACTTTTAAAAGCCCCTTAGTGCTGGTCTAGAAGGTAGCGCGCGCATCTGATGCTCTTGGTTTTGCGTTTAATTCTCAGTGAAACTTGAACACATTAAAAATGCTCAGATTCCCGCTTAACTGTAGGTCCACGTCTTCTGAAAAGAGACGCTAAAACTTTAATAAAAAATGTTTTCAAACTATTTTCTTTCCTCGAAACGCTTCTGGTGGGCTGTGATAGCTTCTGGTGGGCTGCGGTAGAACATTCTCCTCTGTCGCATGCGGCCCCTGGTTTGATCCTAGTGCGCGTCAAGTGGGTTTTCTGGTGAATAAACACCGTGTGCGTGCGCTATCTCGGGATTAACCCGTTTCTTCCCACTTTTTTCATTCTCATCATTACCGTTTACTTTATCCTTTGTCCTACATCTACTAACCTGAGATGTTAAACTGAAAGATTTCATTTCATTTCGAATCCCTCCGAATCCATATATACAGGGTAGCCCATTTTAATCTCTCCACGGAAATATCTCGAAAACGGTTGAACATAAATGAACTGAACAAAAACTCAAATAGGAAATACCATGGGGCAAATCGAATGGTAATGTCATGGTGCCTTGCAGGGCCGCTCTTCAAGGGGGCCTGGGGCCCAACTTTAAAATTTGAAATGGAAACATGGGGCGAGTTACACCTCGTTCGATAGATCTTTAAAAACTAAAAAGCGATGTGACAAAAGATTTTTCATATCGGTCACCGTATTCAAAATGGTAGCAAAGATATGTTTGCTGTATCAGATAAACGTCCAGTACTACTAATATGAAAACGGTTGAACATACATGAATCAAACAATGCCCCCAGGGCCGCCTTTCATGTTTCATAACGTTTGTACACATTGTTCTAAAATTGCATTGTTCAACAAATTGGTTTCGCATTTCAGTTGATTCATTTTTGCACAAATCATTGCCTGCAATCAAAATGGATGGTACCATTTAACAAGAATTTTACTTATTTTTTTCCATTACAGACATCTATCTCTTATAAAGACATCTATCTCTTATAAAAGCACATTTCAGATAATTTTGTTGTGTAGATACAATTTGCAAAAGCTAAGGTTCTAATTTGCAATTTCACCGTTCCTTCCCGTCCCGCTTCACCCACTTAACGTTGGACCGATAATTTTCTAGGAATTAGATTTTGTCCTTTGATTATGGCACTTTAACTCTTATCATCTTCTCCTCTGTTGCAACATTTTCTAGCCGTGAAATGGTAAATACCCTCTCTGATTTCCTATAGGAGTTTTATTCTGTTCATCCGTTATTATCTTCAACCGTTTTGATATCAGTGGTACTGGACGTTTTATCTGGTACAGGCACCATGTCTTGGCGGCCATTTTGAAAACGGTGACCCATATGGACATCTTTTGCCACAACGCTGTTTAGTGTATGAAGATCTATTGAAAGAGGTATCACTTGACCCATATTTTCGTTTAAAATTTCTAAGTTGGGCCTGGGACCCTATGAAAGGCAGCCCTGGGGGGCACCGCGACAACATCATTCGATTTGCCTCATGGCTTTCCTATTTGAGTTTTTGTTTGGTTCATTTATGTTCAAGCGTTTTCATATTAGTGGTACCGGATTTTTATCTGATACAGCTAACACAACTTGGCGGCCATTTTGAATGCGGTGAATGATATGAAAAATATTTTGCCACATCGCTTTTTAGTTTTTAAAGACTTGTCGAACGAGGTGTCACTCGGCACATATTTCCATTTAAAATTTTAAAGTTGGTCCCGGGCCCCCTTGAAGAGCGGCCCTGAGGGGCACCACGACATCACCATTCGATTTGCCCCATGGTATTTCCTATTTTAGTTTTGTTCAGATCATTTATGTTCAACCGTTTTCGAGATATTTCCGTGGAAAGATTAAAATGGGCCACCCTATATACACAGGGTGTTAATGAACTATACCGACAAACTGTAAGAGATGATTCCTCACATCAAAATAAGAGAAAAAGTTTATATGGAACTATGGCGGAAAGTACATAGTTTCAGAGCTAGGGCTGTCCAAAATCGCGAAAAAGCCAAATTTCAAGCGGCCCTATTTAGAATTCAAGAAACTATGGATGGTGGTCCTTATCAGCGTAAAGTAAGAAACGCATACACAATCCAAAAGTGCATGTTTCGTCAATTTCCAATAGGTATAGAGGGTATTCTCTACAGGGTGTAATTCTCAGATATGCTCTCAATAGAGTTTTCAGATATATCCTGATTTCCATGAGGGTTCAAAGTAGTAGTGGGCCTATAAACCGGTTTTTAGGAAAACCGAAACCGATTTTTGAACATTTCAAAAAGCAAGTTTTTATCCGAAACCGGTTTCGGTTTTCTCCAAAACCGAATTTTTTACCGGATCCGGTTTCGGTTTTCTTCAAAACCGGTTCGGGTGTTTCTCAAAATTAGTTCTTTTTTTGACCAGTTGACCAGAATAGTGTTTTCTTGTTCTTCGGAAGCCGATTCAGTTTCCACAGAAATTAAGGTTTTCCAAACGTTTTCACTGAAACCAGGTTTGGTGAAAACCGAACCGGTTTTAAAGAAAACCGTAACCGGTTCCGGTGAAAAACCGAACCGGTTTTGGAGAAAACCAAAATGTCGGGTTTTCGGATTTCGGTTTTTCTAGAAACCGGTTTCCGGTTTTTTTTATAAAAACCGGTTTTGCTCATCCGTAGTTCAAAGTAGGCAGAAGGTAAGGCTTGACAACAATGGACATGCAATGCTTCGGAGAGAAGTTGAAAGTGTCAGGAACCGGCAGCTCAATGTTTTTTTGTTTTTTTTTTTTTTTTTCGGAATAACGTGATTCGATGTATTTCTTCACGGTATATTTCACGTTTTCTTCACTTATAAGCGTGAAAGAAAACATTGCAGCATGCGTTTTCCCGAATACGAGAGACCGTGCTGCAGACGATCTTTAACACTTCCGACATTGTGTCAAAGAATTCCATGTTCACTGTTATCAAGGCTTATCATTTGCCTACTTTGGACCAATCATAAAGTCAGAGCATATCTCAAAATTCGATTGATGGCATGTCTGGGAATTTCACCCTGCATGGAATACTCTGTACACCCATTCAACATTAATGAAGTATGCGTGACTTCCTTTACACTGATAAGGACCACCATCCACAGTTTCTCGAATTCGAAATAGGGCCTTTTGAAATTTGGCTTTTTCGCGATTTTGGACAGCCCTAGCTCTGAAACTATGTACTTTTACCCACAGGTCTATATAAAGTTTTTCTCTTATTTTGATGTAAGGAATCATCTCTTACAGTTTGTCGGTATAGTTCAGTAACACCTTAAATATATATACAAAGTACGGGACAAAAATAAAAGACCAAAATCTTCAAGATTATTTATTCACGTTCTGACAAATCATATGTTTAACCCTGTTGCTGTAAGAATTTGTAAAAATAAAGATAGTTAAAGTAAAATTTACTGTTCCTGGGTATACCTGGGTAAAATTTACTGTTATGTCTAGGAATAACAAAGGGTTCTGCGAACTCGAAATATTCTAACAACCGGTTCTAGGAAACCGGTGCAAACCGGCTGAATAGCACCACGGCCTACGGGTACTCCTCTCACCGGAGATCGAACTCTGATCCTCACATACAGAAAGTATACACGTTAACCACTTAATTAAGTAAGTACTTGCCAGTGGGATTTTATAACGATTAAAGTTCCGAATAACTTTGAGCCAAATTCTATTCACGTTGGAATCGTTTCTAAAAGGTAATAAAACTTTAATGTAAATGGCACACTCTCGGCTACCTTGACTTATAACTCCACGTGGATAACATGTTTATTATTCTTGGAACGACGAGATTTTTTTATTCTGATTTTTTCTTTTCTTTTTGTGATGAACAGGTTGGAGTGGATGTGTGAAAAGAATGGGAGTAGGTCTTGAAGGCACAGATGGCTACGGCGAATCAGCAGGAGTTTTACTACAACAAAGTCTTAGTACATCTTACGATGCATGCCAAGAGGAGGTAAGAGATAAGATCGAATGAAAATGCAAATCCTAAAATCTTTAACGAGAAGGGAATCAATTATTTAAAGCGGATTATATCTTAACAAGATTGATATGGGTATTCTTTTAATAACACTTTTAATAATATTAAGAGATTTATTTTGTCACCACTTTTTCTACAGACGCTAAAGGAAGTAAATTCTGCAAATGAAAACCTTCAAACATGTTAATTTTGAATTTTATATATATATATATATATATATATATATATATATATATATATATATATATATATATATGGGGTGTTCTAAAAATGGCGACTACGAACCAGAGAGCACTCTTCTACAGGCCAAAATAAAGCGAAAATGTTGTATGATGAAATGCCCTCCGGGGCCTCCTTCAGCCGCTATGCGTAATCAAAATTTCACAATGTGGCAACGTCGCAGATTAACTTGGAGCCATTAACATTACTCTACGAGTACAAGGAGTTGAATCGATTGCTACATTAATAAGTGATGCTAGTATCAATCAATATCGATTTTAGCTGTCGTCTGGAGAGAATCGATAGAATTATTTGATAGATTGGTATATCTAATCTATGGTTCTATATTTGCGACGTTGCCACATAGTGCAATTTATGTCTCCAGACGATGACTTAAAGGTATACAAATATATATAGTTTTTGCTTTATTTTGACGTGTAGGATATATATAAGGCCGGATTTAGGGGAGGTGCAAAGGAGCACGTCCACCCACCTTCGTTGTAAATATACACTATTTAAAATGAGAAGCTATTATAGCAGTGAAAATAGCAACACTTTCCGAAACTTTCTACAATCATATTTTCGCTTGGGGCTTAAAAGGGAAAGCAAAACTTTGCAAAAGCAATAGTTTAAGTCGATTTTCTAAAGGTTGAAGGAAAAGGATTCACGGAGCAAAACAACATAACATTGTCAAGTAGGGAAGATAACACAACCCAGGAGGAGAGAACATTTTTTCCTGCATAATACTTGCAACCCTCCGTTCTGCAAAATACTTTCCTCCGTTCTATGCATCAGTGTTGTCAGGGGTAAAGAATATTGTCACATGTCACAGAAGTTTCCCATGAAGTCTACAGCATTGGCGGACATAATTAAACAGTGGCCCATACTAGGTTTGTAGTATGTTAGTGTGAACCCACAAGCACATGTTGTCACTTATGTACGCCAATGTGGTAGACTTCATTCGGAAATCTTGAATGTTCGATTTGGTTGGCAACACTCCCACACTGGGGTGATTGGGAGACTGGAACATTTGCACTGTTTTCCATTGTCCAATGCTGTTCTGTCACATTTATTAAACATTCGTTCAAAATGACACGCACGCCATTTTCAACATTGTGATGTTAACACTTATTAGCAGCACTGACAATCTAGAATGGTTGGGAGACGGTCACGCTCAACGACTTTTTGCTATAGTGTCGTGTGATGTTTCTGCCAAGCATGGTGAAAAAACGTTTAATCGTACGGAACCTGTTTTACAACTACTCATTTTTACACTTGGTTGGCAACACTGACAAACCAGGGTCCTTAGAAGAGGAATGTGTCCATAATATATTTTCTCTAATGACGAATGATGTTTATGAAACGTTCCATGGATATACATCCAGTGGTAGAGAAACCATCTGCCATATTGTATTTACAATTCGTTGGCAACACTGACCAAATGGGTACGACGGGGTGCAAAGTGATATTATTAAACTCTTTCCCGAATCACGTTCTAGCAATGAGCCAAAAAGGAACACGATGGGCTAAGACAATTTCGCGTACTGTATCATAACATTTATTTTTACTTTTGTTGAATATGCCAAGAACTGTCCTTCTAGCATTGTTTAAATAGCCCTTCTTTTGACTATAAGAAAACATTATTAGGGTGAATAAATACGCTAATTTTATTATATACTGACCCATTAAATAATATAATAAAACAATTAATTTAAACAACCAAATGTGCAAATTGTACATATGACAGGAAAGACAGTCCCTTTATAAACATCCAAGCGTATATCCTTTCACTTAGTAAGCAACATTGTAACTTACAGGATGCCACCTAGATTTACTGTGATGATTACTAAATTTATCCCTCATACTAAATTTATGATGATTAGTAAAGTTAGTATGAGGGATTAATTCCGCTCTTTCCAAATGCATTTTCTCTCAGAGTCGTGGCAGTCAGCACGCCGTCGTGGCAGTCAGCACCTTGATATTTGCAATCAGCACCAATAATTGGCTGTGGTAGTCAGCCCCCGTGGCAATCAGCACCAAACCGTCTCAGTTGTAGCCGATATTGTTTACATTTGAACTGCGCCACCTGCAGGAATATTCTATAAAAGATTTGAAACCTGTATCTGACTCTTCATGCAGCCGTTGGTTATCTGAATAGTGTACACGTGTATGCTCCGATTAAAGTTTTTGACATAAAACAATAATCCAAAACTTGTCATCCAAAAATTAATTGTTAAAATTGAAAACTAAAAATAATAAAAGAAAATTCGTGTTAATTATACGTATTTCATTTTCACTTTTCCCAAAAGAATTGGTATTGCTGAATGCAGTGGTGCTTTCTGAGGGAAGTCGCATTCCTTAGAACTCAATGTTTTACTGCTACAAACCAAGGGGAAAAAATCCACCTAATATACTACAAGGGAGAATCAGAAAGTACGGTTGCAAGGTTGATACTTGTAGAGTTTCGTCTGTTATAGTGTAATGAGGACTGTGTGGTAATTTTAATACATGGAGTTGGCAACGTTGCAGACTTTCAGCCACCCATCATCTACGGCACTAGTTGTAGATAAACACAAATGACAACTTGTTTGGAGAACTGGTCTCGCGAAGTAGTCTGTTCAGTTATTCGATTTCTGTGGGCAAAATATGTAACCACGGCTGAAATTTACCGGCAGCTAGAGGTTTACGGATAGACGGTAGTGTCTCGTCAGCATGTTACAGAATGGTGTCGAAAGTTTGCGACTGGTAGAGAAAACCTTTCCGGTTTGCAGCGGAGCTCAGAAGACCACCACGCTATTGAAGCAGTTTCGCTGGAACATCACCGACCACTCTTCCTACAGCCCGGACCTCGCTCCAAGCGACTTTCACTTGTTCTCGCACTTGAAAGAGTACCTAGGAGGCTGTTGGTTCGCTTCAGACGAGGAGGTGAAACACTATGTGACAACGTGGATGAACACGGAACGACAGGATTTTTACCAGGAGGGAATCTTCAAACTCATCCCACGATGCGACAAGGGCCTCAACCGATATGGAAACTGTGTAGAAAAATAACCTAATGTATGTTCTATAAGTTGGCTGTATTGGTTGTATGAAATTATATATACACGTTTGATTGTAGGCTTTGCAATCTTACTTTTTGATCAGCCCTTGTGTATGCATGCATGTGTGAAATTCCTACGTTAAGTAACATCATAACTACTCTGTTTCAGCTGAGGTTTTTGTGTTTACGCATAAATTAATTTTTTTCTTTTTTTTCTTTTTGTTGTTTCAGTTTCCAATAATTCCTCTTCCTGTGAAGAGTCCCAAAAATTATGACTGGTCGCCATCAAGTAACGGCATAACTTTAACATGGCGAGACTTGAGTGTTTATGTACCACAAAGAAGTACTTCACTGTTCAAGAAAAGAAACAGACCATTCAAGAGAATTCTCAACAGTGGTAAGTATTCCTATTTTGAATTATATTTCGATAAGGAATGAATCAAAGGACCACAAGAATTTCGTTGAAGAGCGAAAGAGAACTTCTCTTTTTCATACTGTGAGGCATGTTGTTGCGAAATATGGTCGCTTACTCTGAGAGAAGAACGTAGATTGAAAGTATTTGAAAATGAGATTCTGAGACGAATATTCGGACCCAAGAGGAACGGGAATAGGGAATGGAGGAAACTTCACAACGAGGAACTACATAATTAATACGGTTTACCAAACATTGTTAGGGTCATCAAGTCTAGGAGGCTTAGGTGGGCAGGTCATGTAGCTAGGATGGAAGAAAGTAGAAACACTTTCAAAGTTTTTCTTGGAAGACCAATCGGAAAACGACCATTAGGAAGACCTAGGCGCAGATGGGAGGTCAATATTAAGATGGATCTCGCAGAAATAGGAATACAAAGTAGAAACTAGATTCAGTTGGCAAAGGGCAGAAGTCAATCTAGAGCTTTTGTGAACGGGGCACTGAACCACCGGGTTCCATAGACCATAGAGTTAGTTATTGTTATTTAGAGGCGTGTTGTATCAACAAATTTTAGATGACAATTCGATTGGGAAACGAAACAAAAGGTAACACGTTTGGTGTTTAGTACAGTGAACGTTACTGACACATGTGAGCATGCAGCTTCAGCATGAGCTGACTGTAATGTCTTTCACATGCATAGATGCATTTTTGAGACGAGCGGTGAGGTGGATGTGAGCACTATGCCACCTAAAATAAAATGAAATTTCAAGTTCTTCGTTTCTCGGTTATGGCTTTTAAGGTCAAAGAAACGGATAGTGATAAAAGTAAAGCTTTATGAAATAATTAGTGAAATGAGAGTGTGGTAGGAAATTAGAGAACAGTAAGAAAATAAACAGACACAATATTATACACAACTCTCTTGTTGCTATATTTTAGCGTACACACACTGAGAAAAATCTCTTATCCGGACAGCAGTATATTGTACACTGAGAGACAAAAATTACTTCCGTTTGATGAACTTAGTTTCGTAAATGACTTCAGAAAAGAAGGACAATTCGAGCACCGTTTTCCAGTAAATTAAAAAGAACTGCAATTCTTTTGTGCGTTCCAGCTATAAAACAGCTATTCACAAATTAAATTTTACCAAACTGAAAGAACTTCTGTCGTTGACTGTACAAATATACGGAGTTCTTTGTTTACTACGAAAATCTGTACGGAGCATACACTATCAATATACTACATACGTAAGTGCCTTTTTTCCCGCTTAGATATTACATCATGTCGCTGCAGGATGTCTGGCATCTAACAGTCTTCCATATATTACATACGTATACGTATGTTACATATGTCAGCTGTATGTTATATACGGCCATCTGTACCTGAGATCCTGAGATTCAGTTACATGTTTCCTGTTTTTTATTTCATATAGTCATAAGATAAATCCTAAAACTACAGGATTTACGCACGTAAGCAACGTTTTTACGTACGCCACATGCGGTTTTTCCCTTAAGCACAAGAGACCCGGATTTGACTGACGGTGAGGTGTGAGGTCCTGTGATTGGAACCCCACGTTAAGCTATAGGTCCACGTTTCATATAGCCCCGGTACTGAAAGGGACGCTAAACTTTGATCCAAGATACCAACGATATTTTTTTTACCATAAACCCATCTAATCTGGGATCAAACCAGGGACCCTCGCACTAGAAGAGAGGGCTCTACCATTGAAATCTTTCAGTTTTACGTCTCCGGTTATGCAATGTAAGCTAAAGGTGACAGTGATGATGAGAAATGAATGAAATGGTGAAATGAACAAAATTGAAGGAAATGGGAAAACCCTGAAATAACCCACGAACACACACTGAGAAAAAAAATTGTAGGTGGCATACTTAAAAACGTAGGTTACATTCGTAATTCCTGTAGTTTCTGGACTTAACGTACAACCGTATATAACATCCTGCAGCAAACGTATAGCTGAAAAAGTATGTATTATACGTACTGTCTGCATAAGTGCAATGACGTCATTCGTGTGACGTCATCTGCAGTAACAAGTATATACGGAGGTGATATCTAGCTTTGTGACGTCAGGGTCGTATGTAGCATGTGGGTTAATAATGACGACATACACTGACTATCAGGACGGAGCATGATTTCAAGAAGTATGCAATATACGTTCTGTACGTATGTTTCTTGCGTTCAACCCCGAGACAGCATCTATATTGTACTTGTGCCCCATACGTACGACTAGATACAGTATACGTATTGTACGTATGTATTATACAGATTTTCCTTATGTCGCACACAGCTTGTCCAGATACAGCATACAGAATATCCGTATGCACCATACAGAGTGCATATATGTAGCTTACAGACTGCATGCAGCATATAGATTATACGTATGTCGCGTACAGGTTGGCCATATGTAATGTATAGATCGGATGTATATAGCTAATAGGTTGTCCATATGTAATATACAGATTTTACCTGTATCGAATACGTATTGCCTTCTTGTAATGTATGGATCGGACATATGCAGGATCTAGAGTGTACGTATAGTGCACCATTATTAAAGTGCTGCAACATACTGCAAAGTGCATGATACATTCTTACTGTAATGTTGTCAAATATTGTTTTACTCTGTATGAAAACAAAAATAGCTTAAAATATGGTTGATCTCCTTTGTGCCAATAATAATAAAATTAACAATACTACACTTTTCAAATCTTAGTTTGGAGCAGTGAAACTGTCCAAAGAAATGTATTTACCTGCAGGGTGTCCTATAAGTTTGGGCTTCCTGCTAATTCGTTGGAAAGCTACTGCAAAGCCAAGTGTTGAAAAGTGACACAAGCGTTAATTTTAAAATTATGGGCACAAAGGAGGTTAACCATATATTAAACTATTTTCGTTTCCATACAGAGTAAATCAATATTACTGTAAGAATTTATCATGTGGTTTGCAGTTAGTTAGTTGCAGCACATCAATAATAATGCAAAATGCACAGCCTTATACAATCCTATATTCAAACTCAAACAAGATTTACGTACAATCATTTATTAAGCTGTTATCATCCATTGCTTGTACGATATAAAGATTAGTTTACCTCATTTCTTTCCTTAATAGTATCTTCTTCTAAAGTGCAGTTGTTACCACAAGAGGCCTGAATAGAATTTTCCAGAAATAACTTCTCTGTACATTTTAATTAACAGGTAAGTTATGTCTTTTTTTTTTTTTTTTTTAATGTCGCAATAATTAAAAGTGTAGTGTCAGCCGAAAACGTATTCGCTTACAAGATGGTTCCTACTCAGTACTCGCTATTAAAAATGCAACACCAAGAAGGAGACTGGGTAGATGCGCCAAAGTTCCCAGGCCGATACCTAATAGTAAGTGCAGAATACTCTTAAACGTTCGCTGTATTCGCTGTGTGACAACGTGGTGACAGCGGAGGCGTTGTGCAGCCATCGACTAAACATATTTATTCTTCCCTGCTATAGACGTTCTGCAAATCTGGACTTTCCTGGATGCATCCTTCTTAGTGCAACATTTTAAGCAACGAGCAATTTAACAGTCTCATACATTGCTTAAAGAAAGAGCAATGATTCTCAGAATTACTCGGAAGATATATATACACAATTTAAAACGGTTATTTCAAACTTTGCAATTCAAAGCACGAAAAGAACTATAGATAAAGGAACACTGATTTTAGCCAAATAGTAATTAGTAAACTCAATCACACTCAGTACCATTAGTTGCTTGGTGTTATCCGTAAGTCAGAGATCACGGTATCTCATTTCGTGTAGATTTTTGCATTTGTTTAACGCTAAAAATGTATTTTATCGCTAATTGAACCCAGTACCATATATATACCGACAGGACGTACCTTAGTCACAAGGTGACATGAGTGAAACACTAAACTATTCGATTGACACCTGCGGTCTTGTCAACACTAGAGAAAGTTACAAAGTGATTAAGTAAATACGGAACATAGTTCATAGAAAGTATAGCGATGTATGAAGTCTCCGTTTCATACGACTTGGATAAAGGATACATCTGAAATAGCAACAAAGAAATATATAATGATTTCTCTGGATAATTTGGATTAGTCCAGAATTCGAACACACACACAACACGAACACACACAAGTCCAACTTTTTTTTTTAACTTCTTTCTTCGGATTCCCAATAAAGTTGACTACTGAAAAGCTGAGTTATAGATTCTGTATTAAAACAACACCTTCGCTAGACATGTTCAGTATACACATTGTCTTACATACAGAACAATACATTAGTTATTAATGCATGTCTGAAATAATAGTGCTTCGTATAGAATTTTACTTCATCCAATCGCAATAGCACAAAGATAAAAAATATTGCGAGGGATAATGTTCTTATTACAGAGAAAAAGAATTAAAATGACTTAACATTAACAATCATTTTCTTTAAACAGAGATAATATTTTATTATAATTTATGGAAGAAAGAAATAATTTGTAGTACAGTATCTTTATTAGGGTTATATATTCGTACAAAATAATGTAAGTACAACTGGGTCTGTCTTCAGAAAGGACGTACTTTTAGCCACAACCTACACTGCTTCTTTTGACTGTCTTTCAAGCAGAATCCTGGTTTGAAGCACGAAATACCTGCAACAAAAATCAGAAAATATTTAAAATGTTATATTCAGTGTGTTTAATTTGGTTGTACTTAACAATACAAAATATCTTAACCTTTTTGAGATTAAATGGAAAAAATCTGTTCGGTCAGGTATGGACTTTTGGGTTGCACGTAGAAAAAATATGAGGTGTTTATTGATGCTGAACAACAACTCAAAATGTATTACCATTCAAAAGTAAGTGGGTACCCCAATGGTGTTCGGGGTACCATGGGGTACCTAATGTCTGTATTTTTTAGATATATGGAAATGTATGTCTCTAAAATGTAAGGAACTGATATCTGTTTACCGAAAACCTCAACTCGGTAAGCCTTATGGATATCGAGATATGGGAAAATAAAGAACGACACCATAGAAATGTGGGGTTTGCGTACTAGATGGGCAGTTTCGGAAACGTAATTACGAGAGCTTACAACCACCTCAAAAGTAGTTTCAATTAAATACACTACACACACGCCCTGATGGGGGTTTTCGGGTACCATAATATTCGCAGAACTCTCATTTCTAAACATTCTAAAATATGTTTTAATAACGTTTTAAAGAACCTTAGAGGTGTGTGTTTACCGAAACCGCAAGTCGGTACGCCTAACAGTTACCGAAATATGATGAAATAAAAAGTGACACCATAGGTACGTGGAGCTTGCATATTAGACAGTACAATTTAGAAAATTAATTAAAATATGACTATCAAGATATTGTCAAATAAAGGGAGGATCCATACAGTTATGGGGTTTTCGTGTTAGGTGGTAAAATTTCCGAAACCGGCCATGGAAAGTTAATAAGCATCAGTAGCAATTTCATCTTAAAGTAATTAGGTATTTCCACGGAGTTTAAGAACATCATGGGATCTACCAAGATTACATTTTAAAAGCTTTGGAAAATATATTTTGACATTTATAAAGAGTATTAGAAATATATATTTACCTAAAACTTCCAGCTAGTACATCTAGCAGCTAGAGAGGCACCATACAATAAAAGCGTATTAGATCTTGAAATTTCAGAAAACAATTATTGATCCTAACAAAAGTTAAATAAGATGGTACTTCTATGGGTTAAGTGAGTACCGCAGACTCGTCAGTACAATTTCGATCGAAAGATTAATTCAGCTCTAAATTTTCTTTGGACAATTCCAAGCGTTCATCGGGCTCTGAAATAAAGTGAACATTTTTTGTCAATATCTAATATAGCAAACGAGATATAAGGAATTGTGTATTTTATGACGTCGTAAAAATAGAGACCCACATGGATTTGTACTTTTGAGTCTTTGCTGTAAGAAGAAGAAATTTTAGAAAACAACCGTATATACCTTAATAGACAATTAAATTGGCGGGGGCACAGTGGCTTAGTGGTAGAGTGCTTACCTCTGGTGTATTGGGTTCTTGGTTCTATCCGCGGCCAAGTCAGTTTGTAGTGGACATCGTATTCGTGGGTTTTCTCGGGGTTCTCTCTTTCCTCCCACCTTTGCATTCCATCAATTCTGCCAACAACATTCACTTGCTTTAATCAAAATCTCCCTGAGACTGAAATGCATAATCGTGGGTCGCTACACTGAAATATTTCCTTTTATTTAATTTAAAATTAAATAGGGAGTTAAGTATGATCGTATCTCTATGGGTTAAGTGAATACTCCAATAGTTTATGCAAAAAAAGATTAGTTAAACACCCTACCACTAAGCTACTGTGTCCCCGCCCATTGAATTGTCTATTAAAGTATATACAGTAGTTTTCTGATTTTTTTCTTATAGGAAAGACCCAAAAGTACAAATATATAAAGATCTCTATTTTTACGCCATAAAATATATAATTCCTTTTATCTTGGTTACTATCTTAGATATTGACAGCGAATTTTCATTCTTTTGTACAGCTCGATGAACCCTTGGAATTGCCTGAAGAAAACCTAGGACTGAACTAATCTTTCGATCGAAATTGTACTGAGGTACTCATTTAACCCATAGAAGTACCATCTTATTTAATTTTGTTGCGACCAATAATTGTTTCCGAAATTTCAAGATCTCATACACTTTTATTTCACAGTGTTTCTCCAGATGTTAGATGTACTAGCTGGAAGTTTTGGGTAAACACATATTTCAAATACTGTTTACAAATGTCACATTATATTTTCAAAAGTTTTTAAAATTTAATATTGGTAGACTCCATGATGTTCTAACACCCCATGAATATATCTAATTACTTTAAGATGAAATTGCTACTGGTGTTTATTAACTGTCCATGAACGATTTCGGAAATTTTAGCGAAATCTAACACGAAAACCCCTTAACTGTGTTGGTCCCCCTTTATTTGACATCATCTTGATGGCCGTTAGTCATATTTTAATTCATTTTCCGAATTGTAGCGTCAAGTATGCAAGACCCACATACCTATAGTATCTCTCTTTATTTTCCCATATCTCGGTATCCATAAGGCTTACCGAATTGCAGTTTTCAGTTAAAAAAAAATCAGTTCTTTACATTTTAGAGACATGTATTTCCATATATCTAAAATGCAGAAATTAGGGACCGCATTGGAACCCCATTGGAGTACTCACTTACTTTTGCATAGCAGGGTAAAAACGCCAGTGATTCTCACTTTAAGGTTGAAAACATACTATTTTGTCTTTTCTCTGAGCATTGTGAATCTGTCGGAGCTATACCGTAGTTGGAAAGACTCACTGATCCTTCCTATAATAACCATGTAGTCAGAATTCAAAAAGGAGTAGAAGGAAAAACAATATTTTAAAATCCTTGCACCAGTAGTCCTCACCTTAAAATCAAAATGTTCCAGTAATAGTCAGGATTTTCTATCAGTGTTCGTCACTCAAATAACTTGACATAATTTATTCAAAAACGCACTGTGTATCAGTTTAGGGTTAAGAATACAATATAAAGTAGTAAGCTTAATAACTTTTCATCACTTTTAGCACTCAATAAAGAAAAGAAAAAAACGTTTTTACATACTTTTTAAAGCAATTTCAGAAAGAAAAATGTTAACTGAATTCTAAAGTTAACTGTATATCACTTTCACGTTAAGAGTACAATATTAAATACTATGTTTAATAACTATACGTCACTTTAAACACTCAAAAATGAAAATAAACGTTTGTACATACATTTTGAAAACAATCTAAGAAACAAAATAAGTTAACTGAATTCAAAATTTAATTATACATCACCTTAACCTTAAGAATACACTATAAAATACTGCGATTAATAACAATGCATTACTGAAGAATGAAAACAAAAATGTTTTAGCTACCGATATTGTATTTAGATGTTATTTCTCATTAACAATTTTTTTTTTGAGAACTCGTGATCAAGTCTAGGGATGCGCAAGAGAAAAGATTTGAGATTGTCTCCTCTCGAAAAGGTGCCGCGAAAGTTATGTATCGTCTCGAAAACTGGATCCGTTTCTATTGGAAGAGCTCTGTCTCGTCTCGAATTTCGTAACAAAAATTATGTCTCGTCTCGTGTGCATCCCTAATCAGGTCCATAGCCAAAAACTTCATTTCCGAAAGGTTCGATAGGGCTTTGCGATATCCGAATTTAAATATAGATAATCGATATCGACAAACTATCGAAACTTGTTCGAAATATTGAAAAATACAGCAATATCGAAATATAAACAATATCAAAAATCGAAAATATAGAAATACGAAAGAGAGAAAAGAATATGAATATATCGATCAAAAATTTCGATATCGATGTTTTGATATTTGAAAATATCAACCGTTCGATTTAAATATCACACAGCCCTAGGCTCCAACTGTTGTCACCTTTAAAATTAATGTGAAAATTACTGACTAATATTCTGTAAGTACCATAAGACGGGATTATTTTGCACTTCAGGATTAACTTTGCACAAAATACGGCAAAAGTTTCACAGTCCTCTGTCGGTAAAATGATGGACTGTAAAGAGAAAGTTTCAACTGTCACCGTAAGATAGAACATTGACTATTTGATTGGCGGTTAACATCAGTTCTAATTACCTGAAGGGTTTGTTGTTGTAGAGGTATGGAAAGCAGTCACTGTAAAGGCCGACAAAATTTGAAAGATATCACTTACAAGAATTTTCGTCAAAGTCAAGTCAGTTTCGTAGAATACTCTGTGTATAATGGGACTTTGAGACAATAGTTGAAATTGAAGTGTGAAACGTTTTAAAGTCATAGAAAAATAAAACTGGGAGAAGGTTGTTTCAGCCTCTAATCGGGGCTACTTTGCACCGATCAAACGTAACCCCTCAGATAGGAAATTATTACTACGGGTACCTCCTGCCATCTAACTTTAGGAAAATTTCCTATTCAGGTAAATGTCGGGATGGATTTCTTGTTGGAAAATAAATTACGAAAAGCGGCGGATTCAGAAAAATAGTTTGAGAGTGACTTCACACAGAAAGACTTCCTTTATTTAGAAATGACTAGACTTTTTGAAGGGCTTGAAGCGTAGACGCATAGGAATGACTAACATCAGAATTTTGTAAAAAAGAAATCCTGTAATTTGGGTGAGCTTCAGCCTGAAAGCCTCAAATCCCGTAAATCTTCCACTGATTACGGTTGGGATGATATTCTTGGATATAAAGAGCAACCAAGGCAAATCAGATCTCGAAGATTTTTGCTGTTCTTGAGTTGCCATTTTTGTGGGACATACTAAACTATCAGAACGTGGTTCCTATGTCGGTACCAGAAAATACATAATTTTCTTTACAAATATCAATAATTCGTACTAAGTACTGACACCGGTACCGTAAGTCCAACCTCAATATTTGTAGACTGCATGCAGTTTTGTGTAGGAAGTGAAATGTATCAATAGAAGAGAGAAAACACTGCACAGAAACATTATGTTCGTATGCTGAAAATACTTTTTTGTATGTGTTGCAAAGTATCTTCAGCTATCAGGTTACTTTGCAACAAAGTTTATATGAAATGAAATGAAATGAAATTTTTGAGTTTTACGTTCCACGATTATGCCGGATATGCTCAAGGAGACGATGATGATGAGAATGAATGGAATAGTAGAATGAAAATGTGTGAGAAAACGGGAAAACCCCGAGAAAAATCACACACAGTGTTTCTCCAACACAAAGCCCATTTAGCACGTGCTGGGATCGATCCAGGAACTTCACGCAGGAGAGGTGAACGCTCCACAACTGAGCTACCACGTCCCCCAAAACACAACCTCAGAATATATTTCATATAGAGTAGAAATAACAATATGTTGTAAAAAAAAAAAAAATGGCCGGTCTGAAAGGCATGTAAGCTAAAAAAATTACAATTGCTACTCGATTTGTTTACTAGCATTGTTTAATTATCTACGGTACTGAACATCGCAACACCAACATCATTATGTTATGTCACATCCTTTCAAAACTATGAAAACTGCAAAGTACCTGCTTTGCTTCGTGATGTCCGAAGAGTAAGACGACTGAAGGCGAAAGCAGGCAAGTGGCATACAAATTTATGATGTTGAAGGCATTATTTTTCACAGCTATGGAGAAAAGAGATAGAAACAATAATAACGAAATCTTTGTTTTACGTCCTACGAATATGTTATGTAGGCTGACGGTCACAAATGAGTAATGAAAATTTATGATCTTGGAATACGATTTGGTGGAATAATGAGGGAGAAAAATAATCATTGATTAAATATTAAATTGAAAAGAAATAAGAGCCTGACGCTCAAATACTTATCTATCCGGCACCCATCTTGATCCCTCTAAAATATCATGAAATGCTTGATTGATTCTAAACCCAATAATAGTAATAATAAACACAGAATATATAATTTACGCACCTTGAAATGTAGAAATTAATGGTTGTAATTCCCAGCTTTCCAATAGACCTTTGATTTCTCCAAATGAAGATTCGGATATCTTGTTTCTTCTCAAGCAATAATGGGTTACAATAATCAGTTGCAGTCCAAAGCCAAGTCACTAAGTTAAGTATGAATATAAAAGAATTCATTAGTTAGATGCATACAAAATCCTACGCATGTAAATCCGAATCTACTTATTAAATTGTAAATTTAAACAAACTAAATTATACTACAGATATAGTGACATCAAACATATTTTAAATAAGATATACAGGGTGTCTCAAAAGTCCCCTGACATAGGGTAACTCTGTTATTATCCGAGTTATAACAAAATGTCGGAGGGGAAAGCATCTCCAAATATGATGTGTCCAATCTAAAGTGAAGGAATTTTTAAAATCGGATGACCCCTTTGCGCTGTACACTCTTTATGCGCCCAATGTGAAATGAAAATGCAACGTTGCCATTTACCTGGACCCACAACATAAGTGAGTGAAGTTACTGTCTTTTACGCTAACATGTTGATGGCCAGCCTCCGTTTCAAACAGTAACTTCATTCACTTATGTTGTGGGTTCAGGTAAATGGCAACGTTGCATTTTCATTTAAAATTGGGTGCATAAAGAGTATACAGCACAAACATCTCGTCCGATTTTTTTAAAGTGTTCACTTTAGATTGAAAACGTCATATTTCGAGATTTTTTTTTCCTCTTACATTTTGTTGTAACTCTGATAACAGAGTTACCCTATGTTAGGGAACTTTTGAGACATCCTGTATACATCATACGAAGTTCCTTTCTAAATTCTACACGGATGTGGTTAAATTGAATGTGAGGTGGGTGATACACATTAGGCCTTTTGGGAGTACGTCACACGGACGACCGTAATTTTGTGTTCAAAATTTTTATGAACTGGTGGGATATGTGATACATATGGCCACGGGCTAGAATTTTCTCAGTATGTCAAATATGCAATCAGATTTCATGCAGCTTAATTTGGTGGAAAGCTATTGCCAATTGAACGTTACATTTACCTCTTTCTTGCAGATGTTGAACCATGCCGTTAGCACGTGAGGAATGGATCGAAATAATCAAACTGTGGGGCGGGAGGAGTATATGTGCAGTGGTTGCCGATTGCAGAGTCATCCACAATGTGATTCTGTGTCACATGTTTCAGTGTCACAGTAATTAACTAAATTTGAGAAGACGGGCACATTCGTGAACATACATCGTAGCGGTTAAACTCGCGGGACCTTGTTCCTTCCCCATTTTGAACCAGTACATGAAAATGCCATTTACTCCATGTTTGCCTGCGCCGATTTTGAAAATTCCTTCACTAATCGATTTCTCCCGTTGAGTACTACAAGAACCAGTTAAAATCTCGCGGGCCCTTTATTCTTCCCCATTTTGAACCGGTACATGAAAGTGCGATTTTTTTTCATGCTTGCCTGCGCCGATTTTGAAAATTCCTTCACTAGTCGATTTCTCTCGACGAGTACTACAAGAATCAGTTAAAATCTCGCGGGCCCTTTTTTCTTCCCATTTTGAACCGGTACCTGAAAATGCGATTTTCTTCATGTTTGCCTGTGCCGATTTTGAAAATTCTTTCAGTAATCTATTTCTGTCGTCGAGTACTACAAGAATCAGTTAAAATCTCGCGGGCCCTTTTTTCTTCCCCATTTTGAACCGGTACATGAAAGTGGGATTTTTTTTTCATGCTTGCCTGTGCCGATTTTGAACATTCCTTCACTAATCGATTTCTCTCGTCGAGTACTACAAGAATCAGTTAAAATCTCGCGGTCCTTTTTTCTTCTCATTTTGAACCGGTACCTGAAAATGCGATTTTCTTCATGTTTGCCTGTGCCGATTTTGAAAATTCTTTCAGTAATCTATTTCTGTCGTCGAGTACTACAAGAATCAGTTAAAATCTCGCGGGCCCTTTTTTCTTCCCCAAGCCAATATTTTTTTGTATATTTTGAATGTATTCAAGTATGGAACAAAAGTATTATATAATTCCCTTAGTAGGCTTCTCAACTTAATATTTTTCAACTTAAATTTTATTTATTTTAATTATTTATTTTCTTGTGACTCAATATTTAATTGCAATCGTTCATTGGGGAGAAGGGTGGCCATTCTCAAATATATAAATATAGTATTCTTAAAATTTATGTGTTCTCGTACTATTAGTTTCTTCCACTAGACCTGGAAATTGCAAAATTAATACCTGGAAAACCTGCAAAATTCAGGGAAATTGAGTTCCATATTTATGTATGAACACTGCTATTTACAAATTTTTTTTTTTTCGAATAGAGAGAACTGTACGAAAGGGTGGTTTGAGAATAGTATAACAGTAGGTTTCTGGGAGTGTTGTTCGAAATGAAATCTTTAAGTTTTACGTCCCACTATTATGCTGGCTAGGCTCAAGATGACGGGGTGTTGTTCGGTGGGGGTCAATGTTGCCAATTTTGGGTAAAGTCGCTAAATAAGGGGAATTCGACCTCAACGATAGCGTAGGGTGACCATAAAATTTTCAGTTAAAAACGGGACAGGTTCTTGCAACACTAGACTTTTAGATCTACCTTTGTTCTTATCAGTGCCTTGATATCAGAGTTCCCCCTCTCTCTCTTCGTTACAGAGCGGGTACTTATGAAAAAGGAAAGACACGTTGAAGTTTGTTTAACACACAACCAACTGCTAAAACCTCTGCTGCCTTTCGAGCAGTACTGCGAACTATAGAGTATGTTTAATATAGGGATTTTCAGTTCAATTTTTGCCGCTTTGTTATTATTTAATACTTTTAAAAGGAGTAAAGGTACTGGGTTTGTTATTTACTTCTTTCATTTACATAAAACGGGACGAATACTACTTTTTTCCATCTACTGACGGGACGGCCGCGACACGCCCCTAAAACGGGACTGTCCCGGTCAAAACGGGACGTATGGTCGCCCTACGATAACGACAAAAAAAAATCCGATTGGAGACTTTTTTGGGTGATTTTTAAATGACGATTTACCTACTTACACATTTAGCGACTTTTTGCTGCAAACAAAATGTTCATCTGTAGAGAAGCATTATTAGTTCAAAAAAGTTTTTACGTTATTTTTTTCTGTTTGTTTGTTTTAATCAGCGCAAGTGATGAAGAGTTTGGAAATACAGCGTACTCATTACTCCACAATCCTGCATTGTTATGTTACCCTTGCCCTCTAACGAAGAATAACTACAAACTTGATGTCCTTTAGTTCGCAGAGTTTCCGTTGAGAGACACACGTAATACATCATTACCGATAGCAACAAGATTAGCTATAGATGCGTGAAAAAAGGCGAAGAAGGTGTTTGTTATATTTGTCCTCTGGGGTCTTTTAATTATTCTGCACTTTTTCTTTTACAAAAAATTGCTTAACGTAAGTACTGTAGTGTTAATTATTTCGGAACTATTTTGACCACAACATGAACAAAAGTACCCGAAACAACCTGAAATGATCCCTGAATTAAAGGATTGGTTGCGCCCTGTTTACAAAGATGTGAATAGAACCAGCGGCGCAAATCTGTCTTCAACATTGGGGGGGGAGGGGAGGGTAAGACCGTTACCATACTTTTTTTGGCGATGTCCAAAATACTTATGAAGTTGAAAAACAATGTTGTGGAGGATCAGAGTTGTCTTTAGCGTTAGGAGGCTGCAGATTTGAGGCTTATTCTGGGGGACATCTCACGTTCCTTTGTAGCAATCGGGCAAAAATCATCAAATTTCTCCCAAAAAACACATTTCAAATCGGATTATTTGGGAGAAGTCCCCCTCAGTTCCAAGATTGGAGGGGACATGTATCCGTCATCCCCCCCCCCCGGGATTTGCGCCAGTGAGTAGAACATATTGTTTAGTTTACATCTACAACTTTTACAATGCTTATAGACAATGAATTTCTCGATTATTTCTTATAGCGACTTTTCACCCAAAATTGGAGTCGTCACCTCTCGTTTCGCAAACTTATTGCCAACATTTTAGAAACTGGCTGCGGGGAGAGCTACAATGGATGATTCAAGTTATTTCGTCGCTTCCGCTGTGAACCTAAGTACAAGATTCCAAAAGTCACATTTTTTTGGTTCCAAACAATATGTCTGCTGGGTGAAAGCACAGACTGGAATGTGTTGCCTTTCCTACCTTATCTTTAATCCCATAGTAGCTCCTTTCCCAAAGTTAAAAAAATGCAATTCTTCCTTTCTTAATAGTACTTATGACCCAAAGTATTACGTAAGCATTGTATGTTACTTATGTAGCTCACAGAGCCGCAGCTATGGGCGAGCAAGCAAAGCACGTGTCCCGGGCGCGTGGTTGGAGGGGCGCCTAAAAGAGAGGTTATATATTAGTACTTTTCCTGGCGGTATTTAATACTTTTCATCAGAGTGCGAAATCATGAAATCAAAGTGAGAGGAAAAAATGAAATGAAATCTTTGAGTTTTACGTCCCACGGTTATGCCGGTTAGGCTAAAGGAGACGGTGATTATGAGAAATGAATGAAATGGTGGAATGAAGTAAGTGGGAGGAAATGGGAGAACCCCGAGAAAACCCACGCACACGGTGTTTGTCCACCACAAGGTTCACTTGGCGGGGCTAGGATCGAATCCGTGACCCCAAGCACCAGAGGTGAACGCTCTACCACTGAGCCACCGCGGCCCTAAAAGTGAGAGGAGACTGGAGAAGTGAAGAGAGAGAGAGAGAGAGACAGAGCGAGAGAGAGAGAGAGAGAGAGAGAGAAGAAAACGCTCGCACTTTTACACTTCAAAGTAAATTAAGTCATTTATTTTTTCTGTCCCCCTCCTCCCCCTCCCCTAAGTTCTACTGTCAAAGTAAATAGCTAAAAACACTCCCAGGCCAGAACCGCATCTACGTTGGAAATTTGATCGAGATAGGTCGGTCGGTGCAAGAGATTAAGAAAAAATGAAATGAAACCTTTGAGTTTTACGTCCCACAGTTATGCCGGTTAGGCTAAGGGAGACGCTGATGATGAGCAATGAATTAAATGGTGGAATGAAGTAAGTGGGAGGAAATGGGAGAACCCCGAGAAAACCCACGCACACGGTGTTTGTCCACCACAAGGTTCACTTGGCGGGGCTAGGATCGAATCCGGGACCCCAAGCACCAGAGGTGAACGCTCTACCACTGAGCCACCGCGGCCCCCGGCCGGGAATCGAACCCGGGTGTCCCACGCCAAAGGAGTGTTCACTAACCACTTAGCCACGAGGGAGCTCATCTGTGAGGCAGTGTAAACCCCCCAAAAAAGAAAGAAAATAAACGCACACTGGATGTTTGCGCAACTGAGGATCAAACATTCTCAATGGAGTATGAGAAATAGTAAACGTCAATCAATGTGTGCTTTTGCTTATTCATTACTTCGTTAATACTTAATTCCTTCTAGAAATAGTGAAACAATACTATGAAGAAACACTAATTAAACTAATAACAATTACGTTGTATTTCTTACCATACCGTTTTTACCACCCATAGAATTTCAACCTAGCACTATACTGCATTAGTCACGCCGTAACGAAAGCTGAAATTCAAAGACCTGGCACTCGTAACTGTTGAAGTTGTATTGTAGCTACCTGTATATCACGCGGCCTGCGTTGGTACTCCTCAACATAAATACGTCACAGCCCAAAGCCAGGAAACATCACAAACAGAAGACAGGGGCACAAGCAGTGCCTGACACTTCACGAACTCAAACCCACCAAGACTCAACTCAACATGACCTTCAATTACGTTCTAGAAACCAAACCAGTGCTAAGGCACAAACTCACCAACTTCCTATATGAAAACACAAGAAAAAAATCTAACGTTTTGGTTCCAAAGTGATCACATAACAATAATACTAAAAAGGTTTTAATTTTCAGTAACCCAAACATTAATTAACTAGGGAACATAACAAAGCAAAAATAAATAAATAAAAATAAATTAAATTAAAAAATAAAAACCTGACAAGTAAGCTCTCCCTGACTACTTTTTTTTTAAATTTCAGTAAGGCTGTAAAATATGTCAATATCTTCGTAATATATATATATATATATATATATATATATATATATATATATATATATATATATACATACATATATATATATATATATATATATATATATATATATATATATATTTCATTGTAAACAAGTTCTTTAAACAAAAGAAAGCTCTGAGAGCGCTTACCTCTGACGTGGTAGGTCCCTGGTTCGATTCCTGCTCCCGACAAATAGGCTTTTGGTGAACACTGTAGGTGTGGTTATTCTTAAGACTTTCCAGTTTCCTTACATTTTCTTGATTCCACCATTATTATGTATCTCATCGTCACCTTCTCTCTTACATTGATGTACAATCATGGGGCGTTAAACTAAAAGAAAAAAAAATCTTGCAAATATCCTAGTAAAAATGAGTTTTCTAAACTACACTAGTGGCCCCGCGTAGCGTATTCGCTAATGCTCTCGCCTTCGGTGCGAACGGTCCCGGGTTCGATCCCGGTGGGGGAACTCGGTCGAAGAAGTATCAAAAGATTTTAAGTCCAGCCATCCTGAATGAGGTTTCCTTGGCTTTTCCTCATTCACAGCAGGCAAATGCCGGAGTGGTACCTAACATATAGGTCCCAGGCCGTTTTCTTCCTTCCCAAATCCAAAAATGAAAATGAAACCTTTGAGTTTTACGTCCCACGGTTATGCCGGTTAGGCTAAAGGAGACGGTGATGATGAGTAATGTATGAAATGGTGGAATGAAGAAAGTGGGAGGAAACGGGAGAACCCCGAGAAAACCCACGCACACGGTGTTTGTCCACCACAAAGTTCACTTGGCGGGAGCTGGGATCGAACCCGGGACCCCAAGCACCAGAGGTGAACGCTCTACCACTGAGCCACCGCGGCCCCATTTTTCCCCAATCCATTCTTCCCTTCCTTTCCCCGGATAGTGTGATCACCGAGGGAAGTCATCCCTCATATGCGACGGGCTAACAAGGCCATTGATGCCGAAAGCCCAGAAATCTAAATCCTAAATCTTCACTACACAAGGGAATTTTCGCGCTGAAAACGGTTTATTAGCAATTATGTTAAGCAGCCCTGTAGTAAATCTGCACCAAGTAATAAATCGTCACATATAAAACGGAATGAATAAACACATAACATTCATTTTGCTACCTTGAAATGTAAAATGTTTCAAAACATTAATATTCAAAGATTTCTCAAAATTCAGATTCACCCATTCCATTGTCCTCAATCATTAACGAGTTTTACAATAGTAAGAATTGTATTCATAAACTACATTACTTACTTAGTACTATATTAAAGCAAGTTACACTAAAAGAATATATAATTAATGGAATATTTAACTAAAGTAATAGTTAACTAGTGTACTTACCCAAGCATTTTTTCCTTCCTCTCTTCTTTTCCGTTTGTAAACAACCTCGTTTCGCAAGCAAAAGACGGTAGTTCAATGACGTCAGCCATGGCGAAAGAAAGAGGTGTCTATAGGCGGCCTGGATCTCACACACAGATGGACGTATATAACATATAGCTGAAGTATTTAACATACGTATATGTATGTAAAATACGGAAGATTGTTAGAAGTCAGACATCCTGCAGCGACATGATGTAATATCTAACCGGGTAAAAGGCAGTACCTGTGTAGCATATGGATAAAGTACGCTCCGTACAGATTTCCTTAGTAAACATAACGAATCCTTGTATTTGTACAATATACCGCTGTCCGGATAATGGATTTTTCTCAGTGCAGCGTTTCTTCACCACAAAGTTTACTTGCTGCGAGCTGGGGTCGAACCAGGGACCGCATGCACCAGAAGTGAACGCTCTACCACTGAGCTCTCGTGGGCCCCGCTCTACCATTGATATACCGTGCCTTGGCGTCACTATGCCTCGTGAAATTACGAGTTTTCTGAGATAGATTGATGTCTGTATTAACTAATCGACGCTTTATAGGGAAATACAGATTTTGTTCACAAGAATGTCATTAAGTTAGGGGGGACGATGAGTTAGAAAAGCTGCCAGTTTTTTTTAAAGGTTTGATTACCTATATTTTATATTGAAAGCTTTTAATCACATAAAAAATTATGACTTTGTTTTTATTTTTGGAAAACATAAATCGATTATCTCTAATTATTTGATTACCACTTTAAATATTTTATTTCTCATACCCAGGCGCGCATCCAGAAATTTATATTGAAGTGTGTTTGAAGTTTTTTGGAAGTCTTCTATTACGTCACCCCTAGTCACCATGTCTAGTCATTATGTCTAAATAGAATTGAACTGGTATTGTCTTCACTCCATAAAACAACAAGTAATTTTAAAGTACTGCCAACTATATTCTGAGCAAAAATAATAAAACTAAATTGTTTTTATAAGAAAAGAAAGAGTATAGATGTAGTGCAAAGTCAATTTTTTAAGGCACATTAACTATTCCTCTTTTAGAGCAATCATAGTTTTCTTATGAAAGTGTAGAACTGCGTGCGTCCCGGATTCTATCTCTTCCTTTTCAATATTGTTCGCTGTCTCAATTTCAATATTTGGGGCTGTCTCGTCTCGAAAATGTGCTGTAAAAGTGATGTCTCGATTTGTCTCGTGCGCATCCCTAATATATACGAACCTTGTATAACTAAGAAGGATTGAAAACCTAAAACGCTAAACGTTTCGAACAGAAAACAGGTATTAAATCTTTTAAAACTGTGTGTTGTTTCAGATAACGAACAATTTTTAAAAGCATTTGTCGGCGCACTCATGTACTCGTGTGCACTGAATGTTAAAATGCAGTGAAATCTAATCTTGCAAGCAAGCAAGCTTACTAAGTATCATGCCAATGCCCTAGTTACAATGGAATATCGGTTCTGGTGAGATGAGCGAAGTTAAGCTGTATGGGGTATGATCAGAGGGAAGACGGGTGACCATTCGTACCCACCAGATGATTTTGGTATTACGGCGTCGTGAGGACAATCGGAGAACTACTTGAAAGAAAGAAAAGCGGTAGACTCCGGTCTAGAAAGTCAAGACAAGGTTCCGATGCGCTGACCACACATTACCTGAAAGACATGAATGCCACAAACCGACTCGGATGACCTCGTGCCTTAAGAACTGTTAAACCAGAGGTTCAGGGTCTAGGATACTTGGTGAAACGGTCACATCGTCAGTCACTTCGTCAAAAAATCAAAATGGTCACATCATTAAAAAAATCGACCACTTCGTCAAACGGTCACATCGTCAGTCACTTCGTCAAAAAATCAAAATGGTCACATCATTAAAAGAATCGACCACTTCGTCAAACGGTCACATCGTCAGTCACTTCGTCAAAAAAATCAAAATGGTCACATCATTAAAAGAATCGACCACTTCGTCAAACGGTCACATCGTCAGTCACTTCCTCAAAAAATCAAAATGGTCACATCATTAAAAGAATCGACCACTTCGTCAAACGGTCACATCGTCAGTCACTTCGTCAAAAAATCAAAATGGTCACATCATTAAAAGAATCGACCACTTCGTCAAACGGTCACATCGTCAGTCACTTCGTCAAAAAATCAAAATGGTCACATCATTAAAAGAATCGACCACTTCGTGAAACGGTTACATCGTCAAACGCTTACTTCCTCAAATGCTTAAATCGTCAAAAGAAACGGTAACTTTTTAAAAAAACAGACAATTCGCTGCAAAAGCAAAGTCAGTTCTCAATTTTTAATTTTAGTATAGTTCTTACCAAGTAGATCCCAGCGTTTTACACAAGATAGCTTCGAATAACAAGGATCTGTTTAGGTTTTTGTAACATAAAGTAACATGATCTAGTATCTTTCTTTGTGTAATATATAGATGAGTTATTTTGAGTGAGAAGATGGAAGTTATATATTAAGGCATCTACATGTAAAAAATATTGCGTTCTAATTTCGTTTTATTCTAATGTGAATGAAATCTCGTGAAGGACTTGATTCGTGACATACTATGCAACAAAAGCATTACTTAGTTGACTATTATCCTTGAAATCCAGTTATCGTTAACAGAAAATTCAGAAGTTAAAAGAAACATCATTCTACAAACGGATACGCCTAAAAATCCGGAACAATTTCCTGCGTGGATTACTACAGAATTTATCGGTAGTGCAACCTATAATTTAGAAACGTGCATTCACACTTTTAGAAACTTCATTAGAAGCATGAAAACATTTTCAATAGAAAATATTTAACAAGGAGGAAATAAAAACGAAAAAAGCAGTTTACCAGTGTTGCCAGAGCTAAAGAAAATTCTCGCTCATATACTCGAAACCGTGTATGAGTGTCAATATTCAATGTTAGTGTTCGCATACACCGAGAAAAATCCGTTATTCGGACAGCAGTGTATTGTACAAATATACAGAAGCCATAAGTTTACTACGGAAATCTGTACGCAGCATACGCTATCCTTATGCTACATAAACACTGCCCATTTCTTGCTTAGATGTTACCGCATACCACTGCAGGATGTCTGATAATCTAACATTCCTCCGAATATTACATACGTATACGTATGTCTCATACGTCAGCTATATGTTACATACATACATCTGTACGGAAAGTACATATAGATGGAACACTTATTTGGAAAATATTATAAAACATACATTTTAAGTTATACGTTTCTTGCGGGATGTTACCTATAGTCTTATTTTAAGTCCAAGATCTACAAGATTTACGCATGCAACGTACGTTTTTCATACGCCACACACGTTTTTTTCTCTGAGTAGTTAATATCAGAGATGTTCATTTTGTAATGAGGTTCGTGGTGGTTCAGTCTGAGTATGCAAATGGGATTCGCGCTCATTATTCTTAATGGCTACTACGTTAATTCAGACTGTAAGAAATCGACTTCGCCTCGTATCGTCAATAAGACTCCCCATAGCTCGAACTCGGTCTCTAACTCAGCATTCACTCACAGATTTCGTACTTACATCCGATTGCGCTCATTTACTGAGTTGAAGCTAGATTCGCGAGTTAGAAGATCTCTTGTTTAGACACACCGAACTGTATGTAGTATTGTATTTGAGTCGTAGTTTAACTATGTTAAGGGACATTATTTGTGGCTGTTTAAAAGCGGCGCCTCGGAGTTCCCTTTAAATGCTGACAACAAATGAGTTGGCTGCGGTGTTGACACATCTTGTCTATGTTGTTACAACAGAAAACCAGATGCCATCTGTCACCTACCTTTGCCTAGCAACACTCCTTTACGACATGGCAACGTTGCATTGCGTCATACTCTTCATTTCATTCTCCTAGTCTGCGCGCAATCACCTGCGCCCCATGCTTTAGAAAACACGTCTTTCCAGTAGTAAAAAAAAAGAAAGAAAGAAAGAAAGAAAAGAAATAAATAAATAAAAAAACTGAAACTTCATATTTCATTGTTTCTAGGGGCCCAAATAATAATCCTGGCCCTCCCAAGAGATGTTCCAAGTTACGATGCAGCATAATATAAAAGAACAAATTACTTCTTAAATGTAAATTTATTTATACATAATTTATACATATGTGTGAATATTATAGGGATCTATAGCTTTAAGACCCAAACATATGATTGATGACGTTTTTCAATGAATACATTATCTCGGAAGGGGGGAAGGAAGGAAGCGGTCTGGGGCCTATATGTTAGGAACCATCCCGCTATTTGCTCGGTGTGAATGAGTTAAAAATCCAGGATAACCTCGCTGAGGATGGATGACCCCTCCCCCCCAAAAAAAACCTGTTACACTTTTTCGATCGAGTGTTCCCATCGGGACCGCTCGCACTAAAGGCGAGAGCTGTGTTACGCGGGGTCACTTCTTAAATGTAGAGCAGGGGCACATCCACGGGGGCGGTCCACCGGGTCTGGACCACCAAAATCTTCCGTACTCAATACGTTTGTACACTTTCTGAATAAAAATATATTTGTTTAACAGGAAAATGATTGATATAGCATGAAAATTTGACCTTTCACTTCATCTGTATTCTTTCTCTTATAGAAACGATTTAGTTCTATCATTTTTTCCCCTGAAAGTATAGATAGAAGTATTTTACAATTACTCATCGTGTTTTCGGGTGCAGAACAATACCCGTTCGATACTACGTAGACATAGTGGGTTGTACTATTGGACCCCCACCCCTACCCCAAAACTTGGACCCCTTCCAACAAAAAAATTCTGAGTGTGCACCTAATGTAGAGAGTGACTGAATAAAAAAAATATTTGTGAACAACTAATAACTTTCTCCGACCATTCCAGAGATACTGCCATTAAGAAATGTAATCAGTTTTAGAAAAAACAAAAAACAAAGATGAGATCTTAACGTTGTCATCACACATCATCCTATGTACCCGGCTATTTGAGGCGATCGCAAAGCGTATCTATTGCTCATGCGTACTCTTGGAATACGCTGACCATGTATTTAAATGTAGATGGCTAATCATAAACGCGAAAGCAATAAAAACGCTGAGAAAACGTCAGCTCGAGCGTATTTGGTGCGGGTCGGAACAATAGACCGCCTGCTCTTTAAAATATTTCAAAAGGAAGGGGAAAAAAAGGAAAGACGTGTTGCCAGGCAAAAGGATTGTAGCAAGAAACAGCTGCTTGGAAGATGGTTTGTGCAGAGTATTGGAACTCTGCTATTACACACCTGGACCTGGCAAAAAGACCTGGAAACCCTGACTGGCTCACAGTATGATTTACACATCTGGTGAAAGTAAAATTACTGAATAGCCACTTTGGCCGAGTTCGCTACTGGGGGTAACGCTTTCTCAAATAGCCTAAGTCTAACTGTCTGGTCGGACACGACTCACATTTAGCGAAACGCTAAGGAGTTTAAGGGGCGGATCTAAAAATAAAACTGGAGGGAGCAGCTAGAATCCAAACTATGTATGATAGGTATATCCTGATTTTAAGTTTTTCATGGATCCTGCAAACGTTTCCAACTTAACTCTCTCCCAGTGAACATTATGGCTAGGTTAGACGTTGATATTGTGGACCTCAAGTATTCTTTTACACATTGCATAACAGAAAAACTCCAACTGAAAATATATCTAATATTTCAAATATTTTCCAATAAAGGATAAAAGCCAACGCTAACTATAAATTTTCAAAACTATATAAATAGGTCTAATAGTTTCAATTATTTTTGAAATTCAAAAAAAAAAAAAAAAAAAAAGTGTTTGGAAGACTAACGTCCTCCCGCTCCGGGCTAAATCCGCTGTTGTAGCTACATGGTTATCGTATGTGTCTTTTGCGCGGGAGACCCAAATGCGATTCCCAGCAAGATATCGTGTGGTTCGGATCCTACATCAATGGCAACGCGTGGCGTAGTCGCTAACGCTCTTGCCATTGGTACGAGCGGTCCCGGGTTCGATTCCCGGTGGGGACACTCGATCGAAAAAGTGTAAAAGCTGTTTTCAGGCTAGCTATCCTGAGTGAGGTTTTCATCATTCACACCAGGCAAATGCCGGGATGGTACCTAACATGTAGGTCCTAGGCCGCTTCCTTGCCTTCCCCAACCGTTTCTTCCTTCCCTTTCCTCGGGTAGTGTGATCACCGAGGGACGTCATCCCTCATACGTGACGATCTAACATGGCCTTAGATGATGAAAGACCAGAAATCTAATTCCTAATTTCGGATCCCACGCTAAACTGCAGGTCCATGTCTCATATAACCTTGTTGAAAGAGACGCTAAACTCTTAATTCAACCAATCAGCTAGGGAGTTTAATTTCAATTTAAGATAACTTTCGACATACCTTTACAAGGCTGTAGGCACATATATCAAGCCTCCCTAATAAGACAACAGAGAAGAACCATTGTGACCCAAGAACGATTTTCATTTACTTTTTTTTTTGTATAATTACTTGAGTTGAATGGTCTGGCAACCCTTTTTAGCTTCAATGACTTACTAATGACGGAAATTGTTGGAAAGTTGAATTTGATAGGCGGCTCTGAGTCCAATTATGTCGTTAGGCGGTTTGATTGTAGCTGGGCGAATCATAAATTGTAAAGTGTAACTGAGGAAGCCGTGTTACTACGGGAGAAAATAATATTTGGTAATTATATTTAAACTAGCTACTGGTTTCTTTACTTATTTACTATACAGCGCACTTCTGCACGAGTAATATGTAACACTTGCAAATTTTAACGTAATTAAGCTTGCATAAATGCAGTATTATACGAAAATTATCAAATTATACGTATTTCCTTACTGGTAAATCTAGTTCTTTTATAATGTCGTCCAACTAGTTCATAAATGTCTTAAGACGTTCGAGTCTTTCTAGTAGATTACAAGAGACAATTTGTTCTCAATTTTCCACGAATTAAACCTAATTTTTGTCCAAGTTTCTCTTTTTTTTCTATTCCCAAAGACTACGATTCGTTTTCGCTGAAAATCTTGTGTCTGCTACGAACATTAAATCCTTTATATTTATGAAACTACTTGGATTTCCATATTTAAGTACTAAAATCCAGAATTCAATTAATTATCATATCTTCCAAAGTCTTCAATCTCTGCAATTATAGAGTATATTGATATATTATGGAAATTACTTCACTCACAAATTGTCACGCATTGATACAGCCTTACTGCTTCAGTACAACCCATTGGTATGAGTGGCCTCGGGTTCGATTCTTCGTCGAAGCACAGATCTAGCGTTGTGCTACAATTATGGAGCTCTTTCGGTTAAGAAATATCAAATTATGGGTCTAGTAAACCGAAGCTATAGGAATAGGAACAAATATGTTGACCACACATCATTCAGTAGAAAACCAACTTGCCTATAGAGCTTCCTTGTTGACTGGAGTTTAGATTGAATGATTTCATTGGGCATAACCTGTTTTTCTCAGAAAGTTTCACGGTTGTTCAGTGGTAAAGCGCTCGCCTTTGGTACGAAGAGCTCCTGGCTTGATCCCCGGCAAGCTTGTGATAGACATCATGTCCATGTGTTTTCTCGGGGTTCTCCCATTTCTTTCCATTCTCTTATTTCTCCAATTCTTTATTAATTATTTACTGTCATTAGTCATCCGTTTCCTTTAGCTTAAAGACCATAATTGTGGGACGTAAAGCGAGAAATTTCATTTAATCTATTTCCTGTTTAATTGTCACTGAAACGCTAAAAGCCATCCGCTTTCTTGATTGTAGAAAAAAAAAAATTCTTGAACTCCCAACAAACTAGGAAAAATGGATAATTGTTCCACTCTTTGCTTGTTGTATACAATTTATCTGTACTCGTTTGTCTTATATCTCTGATGGGAGCTCATGTGGTTCTGATTTGTACGTCTCATATAGCCCCGCTGCTGAAAGGGACACTACACTTTTAATCGTTTGTATTCCTATTTCCTGTCCTCCGTTCTAGAAATTTCCAAATGTAATGATAAGGCAAAAGTTGGAAACGAGGAGAAGATTTTAATATTTGTAATCAATGAGGGAGCAAAATGTACATACTTAACATTTCTAAAGTGTCGTGGTGAAAGTAGGAAGAACATTTCAGTATATACTAACATAATACACTAAATTTAGGAAATGTTTTCCTTATTTTGTTGTTGATTAGGATTAGGTTTCTGGGCTTTCGGCATCTAAGGCCATTTAACCCATTACTATGAGGAATGACGTCCCTCGGGGATCATACTAACCGATGAAAAGGAAGGAAGAAAAGGTTGGGGAAGGAAGGAAGTGACCTGCGACCATTACGTTAGGTACGATCCTGACATTTGCCTGGTGTGAATGAGGAAAACCCTGGAAAAACCTCACTTAAGATTAATGGTTTGAAAAAAGGGTGTCCCGACAAAACGTACCAGCGACAAAACGTACCAGCGACAAAACGTACCAGCGACAAAACGTACCACTTGAATTTTCGCGACAAAACGTACCACTTTTGACGACCTGTCATAAATGACAACCTATCATGGATTACTTAAGGCATTTCTGATATTTATTCCACGACAAAACGTACCACTTATATAAATTACATCCTGTCATGGACTAATTAAAACATTTCGGATATTTAATCCGCGACAAAACGTACTACTTCATGTTAAGAAACTACTTCCTCATGAGCAGGTAAAACAACGGCAGTATAAGGTTGAGAAGAACAGATAGGTAATGTATCGAGTTGTCAAAGTGCAGAAACTCATTGGTAAAAGAGGGCTCATTTACAGAGGAAATGTAGCAGCCTATAAACTGAAAAACACAGCTATAGATCATGGAAACTTTTTGGATATTATTTCTTTCTTAAGCAAATTTGATCTTCCGCCTAAAAGTAATTTAGATAAGGTCACTGAGAAGAGTCATATACGAGGAAGTAAGCAGGATAGTGGTCGCATAACTTTTACTAAACACGGTGAATTATGTTTTGAATGCTATCAGCACACTTATCAGAGAAGATATTACGAAAGAAGTCTCTCAAGCTTCAATATTTTCTGTTCTATTATACACTACTCAAGATATAGTAATTTCAGGCCAGTGCTCTGTTGTTTTACGGTATGTTGTTAAAATGGTTGTTAAACAAAGTATTGTTGTCATTGTAAAATGCATATCTACCACAGGCCAGTGTCTTTGGGTTTACTGCTGGAAATTCTGCAGAAGTTGAATCTTGATATTAAGAAATGTATTTGAAATTCCACCGATGGCTCAAGTAAAATGCAAGGACAATATTCGGATTTTTTTCAATTCACCTATGATCAGTTACACGTGTGATTCAGTTGATTTGAGTTTAATGGCCCTTTTAGCAGCGAGGATATATGAGACGGGACATACTGATTTACGGGAAATCCGAAGCAAGGAGCTCCCTCCGGGAATCGAATCCAGATCTCCCACAACAAAGGCGCATGCGCTAACCGCTTAACTACTAAGAAACTCAGTTACATGTGTGGTGTTACGCTCATATATTCAATCATGTCATATGTGATCTGACAAAAAATTGCATTGATTCTGTGTCATTGTTCTGCTGAATGACTGTGCGATATTTATGCGTGAGTCTTATCAGCGAATGCACATTTGGAAGATCAAATGTTAACAAAGGCGTCTTACAGTTATTGCGGAAACAAGATGGTAGAAAAAACATTGTTTTTCAGAAAAAGTTTGGTCATTTAAAAGTGCTTTGTATATAGAGTTGACAATAACAATTAAGAAAATTGCTTCTACAGAAAATATCAAACCAAAAGCTAGGTGTAAAGCGAAAGGATATAAAAGATCTTCTGCGGCATTTGCGGCATATATGAAAGAAGTTCAAAACAATTCAGACAGCAGAAATGTTCCTTAAGATATTTCAAGTGACGACCTCTCTGTCAAACTATCTCCAAATAGAAGGTGCTGCTAGTGTAGTCCTATCGGATGGTGCAGACTACTCTGTTCCAACTGAAATACTAGAGAGATGATTTTGAATCCGTTAAGAATGCAGCATTGAGCTTTGCAGAATGGGCCAATAACAAATTTGAAGACTTAGAACGTGATTTATTTTTTTCTATTGACCTATCGACAATTCGCCTTCAGAGATGGACAAAGATTTTTCCTGTGAATATGAAGATGAAGTTGCTTCTATCCAATGACCAGGTACTGCATCGAAGCATTCAACACAATATTGGACATGGTAGTTTTGAGCATTTCTTCAAGATTCAAGAAGCAATGTACTTTATGGATTATTTGGACCCTAGCCACTTCAACCAAGTAACAGAACTTCCAGACGTGCCTTTCGATAAACTTACATATTTTCTGAAAAACTTCAGTTAAGAAGTTTCCAAGGATACTATAAATGTATTCTCTTGGACTTTTGAAGGACGTGGATATCCTTGAAAGTCAGTCTTGATGACGAGCACAACCGAGGAAAAATGACTGTGCTGATGGTGCAAGTGATTCAGAATTAGGAGAAAATACATTTGTTTAAAAGGAAAGCGAATGCAAAACATGTTGAAAAATTGCCCAATGTGCTGCTTTTTAATTTTGCAGAATTGTAATTTGTGCAGTAATACTTATCCAGGTTTCCAGCATACAAATTTTTATTGACTTTGCCCGTAACTCAGGTAACATGTGAAAGAAATTTTTCAAAATTGAAATAAACTGAAATACATTAAAAATAGGCTAACGAGTATCATGTCTCAGGAACATTTGAAAACATTTTGTTGATGTCTATTGAAAAAGATTTTTTAAAAAATATTTCGAATGCAACAGTGATAGATACAGTAGCATCAAAAACTAGTACACTAAAACATCTGCTAATTTTGTAATATAGTATACGTTCTCCTTGAACTTCATATAATATTTTGAACAATTCAGAATAATATACTGATGAAAGAATATCAGGTTTTAATTGTCAGTTGTTAACACTATTAACTTATTGTAGAAAGAAAACTGCAATTGATTTGTGACATTGAGGTGCTGGTGGCCCTTGTGGGACAAAGCGCCCGCGCCCCTCTAATAATGCCTATCCGTCTCTGGTCCAAAGCCTGGATAAGTGTGATGGAAATCAGCAATTATTCAAATATTGCATATGCAAGATTCTTGCTGGTCTTGGTCTGGCGAGAATCTTGCAGGTATGGTCTTGGTGTTGCGAGAATCTTGCAAGCATGGTCTTAGTCTTAGCCTTAGTTTTAGTCTTGGTCTTGCATCGGTACTTTTCTCACCACCAATCTATTCAACTTTTAACCTTATTTTGGCCGATATCGTCCTATCAAGTGGTACGTTTTGTCGCCTGATTTTATTTGATGGCTGATTGGAAGACTCTTCGCAAGTAGCCCTCCAGGCAAGTGGTACGTTTTGTCGCTTGTCATTATTTAAAGTGTTTTTAGAAAACCCTTCACAAGCAGCCCTCAGGGTAAGTGGTACGTTTTGTCGGTGGTACGTTTTGTCGCTAGTACGTTTTGTCGCGTATCCTGAAAAAAGAGGTTTCATTCTTTCGACTGAGTGACTCCACTGAAAATCGAACCCGGGACCTCTCGTACCAAAAGGAAGAGCATTAGCGACTAGGCCACGCGTTTTACTGTTAAATTCTGTTAGACATACATTTAGCTATAGTTTCTGTTTTTAGCTCAATTGAGTAGGGATTAAGTACTTTGTGATTACATGTATTGGAAACATTCCACTGCAGTTCTCTGTTTTGAAAATCGACGCCAAGTCTACATAAACAAATGATCCGAAACGAACGAAATCGGGCACAGATGTACTAGACTTAAATTAAGGGAATATGTGTTTTGTACTTCCCTTAAAAAAATAACTGAGTGGCACAGAGGCCCCTGCAAAACTTATTAACACGAAATGTGAAAATTAGGATTAAACATAATATAGAACACTATTCAACCTTTTCTTCTCGCGTACCCCTAGACACAGTTCGTTATCCAATTGTGTACCCCTGAAGCTATTTAAAAGAAATCGAAATTAACTTACTAAACTTAATACACATGTTCTGTTGATTTTTTAAAAAAGGACCCAACAAAAAGACAAGCAGTGTGCCAATCGAAAGACTATTTACAATGGGAAAAAGTGCATCCGAAAAAAACTTAACATGAAAACTTTCAAAACTTATGGGACACATCCAGTTCTACTAAGAGAGGTTTTCCCCTCATCCTCCCTGATAATTCGCATACTGAGGACAATGTTAAAAATTCAAAAACTAAAAGTAACTTTAGAACTAACCTGTGAGATGACTGAGCTTGTGTCCGGGACGCCAACTCCTCGATTCTTGGTCGAATCTTCAAGAGTGCGAGAATCAGAGCTGATTCTGGATTGAACCAATTTCTGTGCTTCGTTTTTATTGATATTAATGCAGAGAAACCCTGTTCCACAAATATGTTGATGGAAATGGAAGAAGTAATGAAGTAGCACTGCCTCACTAATTTCATTGTACTCTTTTCGAACATAAATACAAAAGTTACAAATTGACAAGTTATCAAATTTCATTTGCAGTGAACTGTCAACAGACATTTCCAGCAGACTTCCAGAAATAGCATTATGTACCCCCAGAAATATATTTGCTTACCCCCAGGGGTACGAGTATCCCCAGAAATATCTTCGCTTACCCCAGGGGTACTTGTATCCCCGGTTGAATAGCACTGGTATAGAAGTCCTAAAACACATGCAAGATTGTAACAATGAAACTGTGCTGAGAGATACTATGTATAAAATAAGCGAATTACGTGTTTTTTAATTTTTTTTTCGGAAAAGTGGTTCTTGGGGGTAAAACCCCCCGCCCAAAGCTTTGAAAATCGACGCCAAGCGCGCATAAACCAATGACCCGAAGCGAACGCACATCGTTCTAGACTTAAATTAAGGGAATGTGTGTTTCGTATTTTTCTTGATAAAACGTTTAAGTGAGGGAGAGACCTCCTCCATACTTATTACTACGAATAAAAAATAATCATGAAGGTAATGACTCCCATGAGAATATACACAAGAGGAAGTAGTTTACTCTTGCATGAAGTCTCTCTTAAAAAAAAAAAAAAAAAAAGTAACTTACCATTTATGCGATTTTGCTGTTATTTTGTAAACATTTGAACAGTAAGTCTAACACATTAGACAATTCATTTCTTACGAAAAAATCTACAAAAGGTAATTTATTTTTCGGAATAAGTTTTCTTTGAGTGAAAATTTTCGAAAATGCCGTATAATTTTGTTCGTATTAACCAAGAAAATGTTTCATTAATAACTGTAGTCAGTGGCGTATTTAGGGGGTGCTTATAGGACTCAAGCCTCCTTCTGAAATAAATTTATATGCAAAACTTTAATAAAATTTGTCGGCAGCCAAAAGGAAAACTATAAATCCTTATTCGCGTAATGTGCATAGCCCTCTCCCCGAAACAAAATCCTAAAGTCGCCACTGACTGTAGCATGACATAATTTGTTTTCAGTGGAGCGAGAAAGTTTAGTGCGGTGACCCCTACATTTTATTAGTCAGCAGGAGTACTATTTTAGCAAATTTTAAAACGCCAAAGTTTGTATTAAATTAATGTTAAAAAAATATTTTAAAATTCCTTTTAAAATCAAGCAAAATTCAGTGAAGTTTTAGATATCGAAATATAAATAAAAATCAGAAGTTCGCAAACAGACTATTGATGTACGACTTTCAGTATATTCCTCTCTAATCCTCAAACTTGCAGACTGCGGATGCGCACGCATTGTATATATTGTATGGGACAAATTACCAAAGAGTGTAGCGTGTGTTGGCAAGAAGGAATAGAGTCGGTCCATGCAAAAGGGACGTAGCCTATGCTAATACTAACCCTTGAAAATTTTTAGACCCACTCGAAATTAATTCCTGTGTATGTCTCTCCATTGACTCATCCTTAAATTTTGAAAACTGTCAAAAATTATAAATTGGTAAATGGTCTCTAAGACTAAGGTATATATTTCTGTAAATTTAAGTGGTTCATGTTGTTTCCTTCTATGCTAAAAAGTAAACAAATACCAAAACAATCAAATATGAGAGCTTTGTGACCTAATTTATCCTGCAAATTGTTGCTTTATTGTAACATATGGTAGTATGGACGAAATAGGGTTTCGTTTTGTTTTATTGGATGTAAATAGCTTAAGCCACCTTCATAAATTTTGGGAGGGGTACGTTTGCCCACCTCCCACATTTGGGATTTGTAAAAATAATAAAATTTGGTAATGGTTCTCTAGGACTTTATTATATAATTTTGAAAATTCGAGTTGTTCACATTGATCCTTTGTATGGATAAAAATGGCAAAAATTCAAATCTGTAGGTGTTTTGATCTAATCTAACATGAAAACCTTATTTTCTTTCATAAGACATTGGTTCTTTGTGCAGATCTTAAAATTTGACGGGGGTACAATGTTTCACTCTTAAATTTAGAATTTGGTAAGAAATAAAAATTGATAAATGTTTCTAGGACTCGTGTAGATTTGGATGGTTCAACTTGTTTTTTTCGTTGATACAGTTTGTAATCTGATTCATGTGTTCTGACATCAAATCCGCGCATTCTGTTTTCAAAGTAAACCTTATAAGTTTAGGACTTGAAACTGGTCATTTAAACCAACCGATATGGAATAACAACAGCTTTACATCTTGAACTTGTAGCCGTGTTTTTGTAGCCGTAACTCATAGTCTAAGATCATTAGGGGAAATAGATCTTTTGGCGAAATATGATTGGTTGATTTTTGTTCACATTTTGAACCTTAGGATTTGTTTGTTACGACTCAATCTAAGATCATAGATGTAGTTGAACAGTTAAAAGCCCCTTATTTTGTTAATCGAACAGTTCACAAAATCAGATGAAATTTGACGGTTAATTGAAAAGGTCATCTCAATATTTCAATCATAATATTTCAACCACAAATTAAAGGAGCAAACATCAAGTCCTACGAACTAAACTTCTTTACGTGGTGTACACGTGACACGGCTACTTGTTAATAAATGTAATATTTTTTTACGTAGGGGAAATACTATAACTCTTCATAGAAACATGTACTTCCGAGATTTTTTCTGACCTACCCCTAATTCTAATTTTCAACCTGTTCCTCTGCTCAGACCGGTAGCCAGTTCAAAAATGTAGGGGCGGGGGCGGAGGCTGAAGTTATGGGGGCCCGATCCAACCACATTATAGTTCATCGCCATATTATAGTTCATTTACAACCCTACCGTGAAAATTTTAGGGGGGCAGCCAAAATTTAGGTGGGGGCCCGCCCTCTAGACCTCCCTGAATACGGGCCTGCTCTGCTCTAGCTCGTAATTTTCAGTTTGCGACTTTTTAAAATAAAGCACGGGGAAAGCAACTATCCTCTGTATTTTGTTTTACTGGTTTAGTGGCCTCGCCTAGTTACATTGTGGTGAGTGGTCTAAAACTTGACACAATGCAAAACACTTATACTTTGTGCGGCGAAATATCAGAAGTTACATACGTACAATAAGTTTAATTACATACAATATCTATAGATTTCTTTTTCGATTCGGATATCAGTCTTTCGACTATTGCAATGATGAAGGCATTTTTTCATAACTCGCACTTGATTTTATTTTCGTGATGTAAATGTTTAAGATTATCCATAGACCGTTTTTCATTTATTTATTGAACAAATTCCCAGATACAGCATAACTTTGCCATTTTACACAGGGACATGCTAACAAAAGAAAAAAAAAGACAACAATAACAACAACATAGAAAAAAAGAGTGTAAAAGTAAAACTATTCCGTCAAAGCTCGTTTAATTGCTCTTTCAAACACTGGGTAGCTCGAAAAAATGTCCACATCAGTTGTTACTTGATTATAACAGTTTGGTATTCTATAAAAAAGAGACCTCTGTATAACAGCCAACCTAGGACGGGCAAGATGGAATAGGTGGGTATTCCGAGTGATGCGGGAAGGGACACGTAAGGATAGTTCCTGAAGTAATATTTCCGATCTTAAGCTTCGATTAACTATTTTATGTAGATACTTCAGGTCAGAGATAATTCTGCATACTTCAGGAGTCTGAATATTAAGATGTCGCAAGAGCTCCTTCTTAGATAATATTCGAAGTGCAGAAACACGAAATCGGACTATAGCAATGAAGAAATTGAGAACAGAATCAAGTCTGGAGAGATGTGTAGGTGCTGCCATGGCCCAGCAGTATTCGATCTTGGGCGCTATTAAAGTCTTATAAAAAGTTGCTAATGAAGAAACAGTGCGTAGTTCGGTGAATCGATAAAGAAGTCCCAACATGCGCATTGAATTCTTTAGTATTGAGGAGATGTGTCAGAGAAGGTGATTTTTGAATCAAAGATGACACCAAGATCGTTATGACTAGCAGAATGTGTGATAGGGGAATCGTTGATATGGTATGTGGAGGGAACAGGAGACTTTTTCAAAGTAATAGTAATACTGTCACATTTCTTACTGTTGAGTTTCAAGTGCCACATTTCACACCAGCCTGTAAGGTAATTTATGTCTTCCTGTAGAGCAATTGTGTCATGGAACACGATATTTCTCTGTATAACTTACAATCGTCAGCAAAAAGCAGAAGGCCACTAGGTTGAGCTGATAAGTGCGTGTAGAGATCATCCATATACAGAACAAACAGCAGAGGCCCAAGTACACTCCCCTGAGGCATCCCTGAGATCACGGGTTGGGGGTTAGAAGTTGCTCCTGAAAGAACAACTCTCTGTTTACGGTCCTTCAAGTAGCTTGTGATTAGAGAGAGAAATTTGCCATGTACATTAAATCTATTGGAGAGTTTATGAAGAAGATGAATGTGACTGACAGAATCAAAGACCTTCGAGAAATCAAAGTAGATTACATCTAATTGAGTATTGTTATTCATACATTTTACTGCACAGGAAAGAAGAGTACTTAAGTTTGAGAGACTTGAGCTTTTCGGTAGAAAGCCGTGCTGAGAACTATGGATGTAAGGTGAGGTGAATTTAAGTAGCCTGTCTTTGATTATTTTTTTCGCAGATAATTGATATTACAGAAAGAAGAGATATTGGCCCATAGGAGGATACATGATCTTTAAGTCCTGATTTATATATTGGGGTCACGTGAGCTAGTTTCCAACTGGTGGGATAATACCCTTCCTTGAAGCATTTATTGAATAAGATAGATAGAGGAACCGCAATAACTGAAGCAGTTTTGTTGAGAAAGAGAGGACTAATTTTATCAGATCCAAGTGATCTATGTGGAGATAACGATAGCAAGAGAGCCAGAACTTCGCCCGGGGTGGTAGAGAGAATGGATAAGGTGTCCGAACAGATGGGATGGAGAGGGGGAGATGAGTTGTAGAGGAAAGGGAAGTAAATGTTTTGCAGAAGTAGTTATTGAAGAGGTCTGGTCTTTGATCATCACTCGCTTCAGTATTTTCATCTTGAACTGTTGGTGGTATGCCCGGAGATTTTGTTCTAGATTTAATTATAGACCAAAAGACTTTAGGGTTACTAACAGTAAAATGACCAATTGAGTCCATGTATTCAAAATATTTACGCCGCTGTACCTTCTTGGCAAGACTTCTAATTCTAGCAAAGTTTTTGTATGTGTAGTCACTCGGATGTGATTTCCATAGAGTCACCAATAGGATGACGTCACCGTGTGACAACGCATGTAGCAGTGAGTCATGGCAAGCTTCTAAGATGTGCTGGGGGTGTTCTTGTGGGGCCTATAGAAGCACCCAATAAACACAGAACGACGCTTTGGAATAAATATTTCCACCCAAATAAGTTCACAATCCCGTTCGAGATCCAGTCTTCTCTTGCTCTTCCACTTATTATTTACACAAATCATCACTCCACCTCCACGAGTTATGCGGTCTTTACGATAAATGGTGAAATTATTAGAAAAACTAATTTCACTGTCGTTCACTGATTCATTCAGCCACGATTCGGTCACTGCGAAACAATCCAGTTCGCTTATCTCACCTAGGTTCAATGAGCACTCAAGTAATTTGTTTTTAATGCTACGAGCATTTTGATAATATATATTGAAAGCACTGGTGTAATATGGACAGAGTGGGCCAGGGTTTACGTGAATATCACCACAAAGGAGGAGAAAACAAACGAGAATGAGGCACTGTTTTTTGCTTTTGACTCATACCTTGTCACAAAATCACTGGTAGTTCCTCCGTCACTGTTAGCAGTACCAGAGAGAACACATGGCGGTCCTCTTGGTATAAAGGCAGCAGCAATAAAATGAAATGGTCTTCCACTACACTTCAGTCCATGTTTCATTGGAAATGCTTCACTTGGGAAAGTCACAGCACCGATACTACATGAAGACAGTAGAGCACGCACATAAACACTACACACAACCACGAAGAAAAGGTAAACAATAAGAGCACCACTTTGCATCGACTTCGAGCTTGACGCCATTATGTAAATAATAATTAGATGGAATTGCCAAATTATTTTTATGCATATTGACAATGTGTAGAATGATGAAGTGGATTATGCAGAACCTTGAAAGTTCAGTTCTTGTATTCGGCAATCATAAGATTTTTTTAAAACCAAGAATCATAAGATTCTTTTGTCATATCAAGGAAGTACCGAAATTGTGTCGAATAATAAAGCTATTATCATTTTCTCTCTTCTGACGCAGAATTATATACAGTTAATGAAGGATGACAATTAATCAAAAGTTATTATCTTTAATTTAGAAATTGTGTAGAAAAGAAAAAAAAAATCTCTGCACTTAACATTAAGCGGAGTGTTTTGTTCCATAATCAGTCTAACCCTCAATGAAAATTGGCAACACCGCACAAATCAAGCTACACAGAAGTTTAAACTTTGCTGAGAAAAATCCTTCTCTGAATATAAATTCCCTTTAAATAGTTTTTGGCCAAACAGGAATTTCCGATTCGCCGAACATATCCGCTTGCCCAGGTGTGCAATAATTTAGTAGCCAAAGGTATTCGTCCAAACAGAAAGACTCGGTGTGAACACTTTGCACAATTATAACCTGTTTGATCTCAAATATTTATGATCAAAACCTTCCCCAAATTCTAAGTTTGCATGGTTAAGATGACATTTTAACTCGCTCTGAAGTTTCTCCTATAAAAGTTTTGGTTTTTCTTACAATCCGTTTTATTAGGTCATTATTGTGTTTAATTTATTTTGAGCCAGCGATTTAGTGTGAAAATAATGCCATAGTAAAAAAAAAATAAATAAATAAAATAAAAAAAATAAAAAAAATAAAAAATAAAAAAGTTTTTAATATTGTGCTCTTATTAAATATGCAGTTTTTGAAATGAATAAATTGCAGTAAAACTAAAAGCATTGAGCCCACTTGACGGTAGCTGAGATCGAACCTGGGACCCCAAAAACTAGGGATAGGTGCTGATTGCCACGGGTGCTGACTGTCACAGCCAATTATTGGTGCTGACTGCCACGACTGTCGTTGATTGCAAATATGAAGGTGCTGACTGCCACGACGGCGTGCTGACTGCCACGATCCTGGGAGAAACTGTATTTGGAAAGAGAGAAATTAATCCCTCATACTAAATGTATGATTATTAATTAATTTAGTAGGGATTAATTTAGTAATCATCACAGAAAATCTATGTGACATCCTATTAGTTACAAAGTTGCTCACTAAGTGGAACGACATACACTTGGATGTTAATAAAGGAATTGTCTTTTCTGTAATATGTACAATTTGCACATTTCATTGTTTATATTAAATGTTTTATTGTATTATTTAATGGATATGATGGTCTGAAGCCAGCTGACAAGGGAAGTTTGGGAGAAGCACTCGCCTGCAGAGAAATAAGCATGTCATTTGAAGGACCAATTCATGCTGATTACAACAGGTAATAAAACTTCTTTACGTTAAGAAGTATTCGAGATATTCAGCTTGGAAATTTATATGAGGAAATGAGTGGATGCACGTTTCAATGCGTTAAGTATTCCCATGCATGGCGAAGCCTGATGGTTTGAACTTGCTATTGCTTGATCACTGGGGTCCATTCACAGACAAATTGTCCATTTCAAGCTGCATGACGGATGGCAAAGATCTAATGGTTGAGAAGATACCAAAGAATTGCACATGATTTGTGCAACCATTTGATGTGTTTTGATTCCGATCAATCAAAGATTATGGCAGGAGATTTGTACATAGTATGAATCTTCTTCATCTGGACGTTATAATGTACCAACGAAACAATCAAATAAAGTTCGTGTCCATACGAATCACTTCCGATCACCGCGATACATTGGATTGCTTCAGTTTGCGTTCTGCAAGGCAGGTTACGAACAAATTATAGGACTATAACTTTTGAATCACTTATCGAATTTGCTTTTTGCTTTGGTTCTGCGAACTGCTCTCTTGACGGATGCAACACAATTGCACATATAAAATGTTCATGGTGCAAGGGAGTATTTTGCCTGCGACATTTCTTCATAAAACAGAAGAACAACAGTGATCAATTTTCATCTCTAACCTATGATTATTGTGAACAATGTAATGACTGATTGTATCTAACAAACCCGTTAGTTATTGCGAAACACTTTTTTTTCTGTTACTTCCGATAGCTTTCAATTCGTATGTCAATATTCGTTACTAATTACGTTGTACTTAACGCGTATAAATGCGTATATCCTCATTTTGTCATATAAACTTCCAAGTTGAATATCTCGAACCGTTCTCAACCGTACAGGAATTAGCTTGTTATAATCAGCATGAATTGGGACTTCAAATGGCATGCTTAGTTTCAATGCAGGCGAGTGCTTTCTCCTGAACTTCCCTTGTGAGGTACAGCCAGCAGTGCTTTTTTGATGGAACTTTCAAGAGCTGCTCGAAACAATTTGTGCAGCTGTACACAGTTCATTCTGACATAGGGAGTTCAAGTCAGAACACATAAATCGTACCAATTTTGTACGCACCGCTCCCTGACAAAACTGAAAGTACACTCATGTCCAAAATTATTGTCGCATATCTATAACTGTATTCTTCTAAGAATATAATTTGATAATTTTGCAGAGTACTTTTAATACTTATATTATGTGTATTATCAGGAAATTTATATTTGTGATCAATTTCATAGGAAAAGAATTATAAATACGAAAATCATAATGAGTAAAATAAAATGAAACTAAATGGACAAGAAAATTTTATTTTCGTTTTATTGTTCTTATTTACTGCTCTTTTGACATTAAATTTACCACATAACACATACTTGTCTTTGCCGATTATACACATACTAACATTATAAGAAATACCGGGCGAATTCGTTATCAAATTATGTTACTAGAACAACATATTTATAATCATGTGACAATAATTTTGGACATGAGTATACATACAGAGACCTGTTTACCTTCGTTAGGTGTTGGTCTGAAAAACACGATCCTAAGAATCATCTAGTTTCTTTCATGCTTCTTGGCGTCCGGTAATGTTGCGTCTAGCAACTTTCTCTCAGGCTCGTGGCAGTCAGCACGCCATCGTGGCAGTCAGCACCTTGATATTGGCAATCAGCACCTTGATATTGGCAATCAGCGCCAGTCGTGGCAATCAGCACCAATAATTGGCTGTGGCACTCAGCACCCGTGGCAGTCAGCACCCCACCAAAAGTAGTAATAGGGCGCTTTTCTCTGGGGCGTGGGTTCCCTGGTCCGATCACAGCTCGCGTTAATTTAACTTTGTGGTGGACAAACACCGTGTGCGAAGGATTCTCCCATTCCCTTCCACTTTCTTTATTCCATCGTTTCGTTCCTTATAAATTGGGGCTCTGGTGGCTCAGTGGTAGAGCGTTCACCTCTGGTGCATGGGGTTCAAAGCCTGCTCGAGTCAAGTGAAATTTGTAATGCATGGGTTTCCTTGGGGTTCTCCCGTTTTTTCCCACTTTCTTCATTCCACCATTTCATTCATTTCTCATCATCACCGTCTCCTTTAGCGTTAGCATAACCGTAGGACATAAATCTCAAAGAATTTCAGCGATAGATCGTTCACCTCTGGTGCGTGGGGTCCCTGGATTGATCCCAGTTCGCGTCAATTGAACTTTATGATGTATAAACACCGTGTACGTGGATTTTCTCGGGGTTCTCCTGTTTCCTGCCACTTCATTCCACATTTCATTCATATCCTATCATCACCATCTCCTTTAACCTAGCCGTAATAAGCGTGGGACGTAAATCTTAAAGATTTCATTTCATTTCGATCCTTATCATTATCACTGTCTCCTTTAGCCTCGGTGCATAATCATGGGATTCAAATTTAAAATAATGAGAATATTCTAATATTTAATTGGTGTTTTAATATGAATAAATATTTTAGCCTTTTACCTTAGGAAGGGCGTCCAATATTTTTAGTCTTCGTTCCACTTCTTCATTTTAACTGCGCTCATACACAGAAACTTTTTAGAGTACTTTATAAAAGTATTATTTCAATATTTTAAAACATCATTATTTTAAAAACAAATTCCTTCGTTTTTTTTATTTGCATTGGAGCAGATATGGTCTTGGCAGATATAATGTTTCTTGCACGCTTGTAAGTTTTTCTTTTTCTTTTCTTTTTTTTTTTTTTTAAGAAGTAAGTACAAACATATTTTGCTGCCAACTTGCTAAACCTGATGATAGAAATACCTAATATTAATTGTAAGTGACAATTTCAACTTAAAGATAATAAAACAAGAATAACAAACACATGGCGATCATTATCAACTCCTGAGACTTTACAAATTACACGTGTTCTCTGTATTTGTGTGTGTGTGTATGTTTTATGTGTGTGTGTGTGAGTGTGTACTGTAGGTACGTAGCCTTATTACATCTTAAACAATTGCTGTCAACTGCTGGATGAAGGTCATATTCGTATCCAATCATCTTTTGCTTCCTGTGTCTTGTGTATCCAGTCACAGCAAATATTGCTTACCTTGTCCACCAATTATGATTACTTCTTGCAAAATGCCCAGCCCATTACCAGTTCAGTATGTTGATTTTGAAGATAATATCTATTATTACTGTCATCTTACTGGTCCGTGCAATGCCTAGTCCTGTTGGTGGGGTAATAACTCCTGATATACGTCTCCATGCTTCGTTGTGAGGTTGTAAATAGTAAATATCTGATTCTGTTACTATGCCTCTGCTCTGTACACTAAGACTGCTAATATATTTTAATTGAAAATTTTCCACGTCAGACACGTGGCATTTTAATTATTACTTAGAGGCAATTCTCGCGGAATGTCCTACACTCCAACTTCTTTTTTTTTTTTTAATTATTTATTATTGCCATTCACGGAGATCTTCCGTCCTTGGCAGGATTGCTTCTTTCTGGAAAATTGTTCCCGTGGGGGGGGGGGCACACTTAGTATTCGGAGGGGCACATATTACTTTCACACAGTACTATTCTATTTATTATTATATTATAAAGGTATTACTTTGATCTCATCCGGGGGCACTCTCAGAGTTCCGGAAGGGGGGGGGGGGAAGTGCCTCCCCGAAAACCATGTCTGGAAGAAACACTGCTTGGCAGACGTAAGCGTTAACTTACTCTAATTCCAATTTTTAATTTTTATCCTGGGCTGGTTTACAAGCGCTGCTTTATAGGGATGGTACCGAGACCGAGACTAGTCTCGGTCTCGTCTCGGTCTCGTCTCGAATTATCGAGACGAGACCGAGACCGAGACGGACTTTATTATACCGAGACGAGACCGAGACCGACTTTGAAATACCGAGACGAGACCGAGACCGAGACAGACCTCTATAAATCGAGACGAGACCGAGACGAGACTTAGGTCAGTCTCGAAAGTCTCGGTCTCGTCTCGAATATTAATATTGATAGATACTAAAATTGCCTTCACTCAAAATTTCTTTCGTTGCTGTGTTAGATAATATGAGAACGGTTGACTGATGTACAGTGGCGTATTTAGGGGGTGGTTATCGGGCTCAAACCCCTCCCGAAATCAACTTGTGATCATTTTTTGCACGTAAAACGCAAATGTTTCTTAGTCGTTCCTCAAGCCTCTCCCGAAACCAATTCCACTGCTGATGCAAATAGAATTCTCTCTCTCTTGCTCTTTATATATATATCTATATATCTATATATCTATATCTATATCTATCTATATCTATATCTATATCTATATCTATATCTATATCTATCTATCTATCTATCTATATATATATATATATATATATATATATATATATATATCTATATCTATATCTATCTATCTATCTATCTATCTATCTATCTATATATATATATATATATATATATATATATATATATATATATATATATATATATATATATATATATAATATGGTCGCGGTGCCCCCCAGTGCCTCCCTGCATAGGTTCCCGGGGCCCAACTTTAATTTTAAATGGAAGCAAGGTGTGAGTGGTATCTCGTTCGATAGATCTTTAAAAACTAAAAAGCGTTGTGGCAAAAGATCTTTCATATCGGGCACTGTATTCAAAATGGCCGCCAAGACATGTTGCCTCTATTAGATACAGTAAAACGTGCAGTACCACTAATATGAAAACGGTTGAACATAAATGAACCGAACAAAAACTCAAATAGAAAATGTCATGTGGTACATCGATTGATATTGTCGCGGAGGCTTCCAGGGTCATCCTTCATGGGGGCCCAGGGCGCAACTTCAAAATTGTAAATGGAAACATGGGGTGAGTGATATCTCGTTCGATATATTTTTAAAAACTAAAGAGTGCTGTTGCAAAAGATTGTTCAATGTTTTGAAAATGACCACTAAGACATGGTACCTGCATCAGATAAAACGTCCAGTATCACTAATATGAAAACACCAGATCAAATATTCAAATAGGAAATCACATAGGTATTTATCATTCTATAGCTCGGGAATGTTGCAACAATCGAAAAGATGATTAGAAGAAATCTAATTTTTAGAAATTTATCCTAACCTAACTCCGTAAGTGAGTGAAGCGGGAAGGATCGGTGGAATTGCAAATGAGAGCCTTAGTTTTTGCAAATTGTATCTACGAAACGAAGTTATTTGAAATGTGTTTTTATAAGAGATAAATGTCTCTGTAATGGGATAAAGTATGTAAAATTCTTGTTAAATGGTATCTTCCATTTCGATTGGAGGCAATGGTTTGATGCAAAAATGAATCAACTGAAATGCGAAACAAATTTGTCGAACAATGCAATTTTAGAACAATGTTTACAAACGTTGGCTTTGTTCAACAGTCGTCTGGATGATACTGGTTCGCTTCTCTTCCTTCTATGTCTTCTTGCATGTGATAGAATATGAGTTTCACTGAGATGTCCACAGTTACATTCAGAATAACTTTCAACGGTAATTTCAGTTGTGATCCTTTGTAACGAAACGGTACATACTGATGCAGATATGTCCTAAAAATCTTGCACGCATTGCGTTAAATTATCAGGGGTGGGCAAAATGTTGTTAAATTTGAATTTCACTTTATTTTTATTCATTAAGTACCAGTCATTTATACACATAAGTGTTTCAGACAAACCATATCTATTGCAAATAAAAGTGAAGGTCTCATTTGAGATTTTACCATTCATTCCCGCTTCACCTACTTACGGACAGAGATCGGAAAGATAATTTTCTATCATTTCCTCCTTTGCATCATGTCAATTACACTTTAATAATCTTTTTCTCCGTTGCATTATACTCCAGCAGTGAAATGATAAATACCCTCTGTGCTTTTCCTATACGAGTTTTATTCTGTTCATTTATCTCCGGCTATTTTTATATTAGGAGTCTAGTGGTACTGGACGTTTTATCTGATACAGGCACCATGTATTGGCGGCCATCTTGAATACGGTGACCGATATGAAAAATCTTTTGCCACAACACTTTTTACTTTTTAAAGATCTATGGAACGAGGTATTACTTGCCCCATGTTTCCATTTAAAATTTTAAAGTTTGGCCCTGGGACCCCATGAGGGGCGGCCCCGGGAGTCGCCGCGGCAACACCATTCGGTGTGCCCCGTAGCATTTCCTATTTGAGTTTTTGTTCGGTTCATTTATGTTCAACCGTTTTCGAGATATTCCGTGGAAAGATTAAAATGGGCCATCCTGTATATATATATATATACAGCCGTATATATACAGCCGTATATATATATATATATATATATACATGATCAAGGGAGGGGCTAAACCATAGTTTGCCGCTTTAACCAGTGTAAAGAAAGTAGGATTGAAGCTTATTTTATCCAGTGTATACCTGAGCGTTAAGGAGGGGTATAGTCCCTATAGCCCTCCCCTAGGATCTGCGATATATAATAAATATAATATATATATTTAAAAGGCTGAAATTTTGTACGAAGTTGGGAAATTCTTCTAAATACTCTGCAATACCACTAGATAAACAAGCAATGTTACTAAAGCAAAATAAAGTTGTATTTTCTCAAATTGCGCTACGTAAAGTATTACATATTTCTAATTTAGTTATTTAACAAAACCACAATAGCCCATACATTATTTAGTGTAACAAAGGACAAAACAGTATCACTAACATCAACATTTTGGAGATCTCACATTGTGTTGATTTAAATCATTCAGTCAGTGTTGCCAGATGCGAAGATTAAAAAATAGGGTGTCTGTACTCCGAAAGTAACGAATTCGAACTATTTGTAGCCCAGATATATAGAAATGAATACTGATGGTGCTAATGAAATAATTTAATATGAGCTGGAAGATGTGCTGGACGTATTGCAAGAAGAAATTATGATCGACGGACGAAAACAATTCTAGATTGGATACCACGAGACAAAAACAGTCTAGGAAACCTCCGCATACAAGAAGGTGTGACGAAATCAAGCACCACTGAGGAGTAACCTGGAAAAGAATTGCCCAAGTTAGATAGTTGTTGGAGAAGACTTGGAAAGACCTTCATCCAGCAATGGATTGATAATGGTTTATTATGATGATGGTGATGATTTTATTATATCTGGACCTCGGAGGTAAACTAAACCAAGTCATAATTTCGTAATTTTAAAGAAACGAAAAACCGGTTTCTCAACTAAGACCTAGAGTACTGTTTTTGAAACTTACTAATTGGTTACAAAGTAGTAAGATGCTTTTAGACTTACATTATTACACCACTAGAAAGAACACAGTCTATTAAAAAAGTATTAACTCAATTTCAACCAAAAAGTGACTTAGCATAGTCTACCTCTAAAGTTCATATATATATATATATATATATATATATATATATATATATATATATATATATATATATATATGTGTGTGTGTGTGTGTGTGTGTATAACTTTTACTAGGTAAGGTAGGGTAAAAATGGATCCAAAATTTAATGAAAGTCATAGAGCGAAAAAAATATATTTGACTATTCAATCCATCATGTTGTAGCAAAACTACGAAAATTAATACAAAAGAAAACTAGAAAGTTAAGAATCACTTCTTTTGACGAGTCAGAAAAAAATAAACACAGATAACTCTAATTACCTATATACTTATCTAATATGTATGTTCAAGTTTCGGAAGTAATTTTCAATCAATATAAAATTTCAACATAATGAAGGCACGATTAGTTTTCTCGAATGAAGATTACATGCACCGTTGAGAGCTCAGGAATAAGATTAATCTATGTTATGGCACTGGATATGTGCTTACGTAATGCATTACGACCTTATGAACTTGTATAAGAAACAAAATGCACTTAAAATGAGACGCGAACTATGCGAAACATCGGACTTTGAATCTAACTTGTTTTGTGATCCAACTTGAGACCTCACATAGCAAAGATGAGTGTAGTAGCTCCCACCACAAAGTTCAGGACGTTCGTGTTATAAGGTGTCAATTAAACACGGAGATGTGAAACGGTAATAAAGCATTTCATCAATTTGAAACAAAATACGTATATTGTAGTAATAAGTTACCTTATTTGTTAAGATAATGAACGTTATATTTTGTTTTTAAAATGACAGTCAAAGCAGAATGTATTAAATAGTAAATGAGAAATTGTAAAATTTCAATTTCGGTACGATTTATTACATTCGTGCTGCTATGTGTTGTGTTATCTGTTAGGAGGTATTGAACAATTCTGATTCAAAGGAAGGAAATAAACTACTGTGTAGTACTGGAGTTAATTTAATAGAGTTTAATTGTATAGGCAGTTATGAGGCTATATGAGACAAAGCCTATTGCTGAAAGTGAAATATGGGTTACTATTAGGGTTTTAGGATGATATAGCCACTGATCATTGAACCTGGAATACACACATGGAAAGCATTAGCACTAGCAAATTAGCTTTGTAGAGGTACACCATACCATAATTCTAAGTCAAAGCGAAAGGAAAAAAAATAAGCGGAAACGACAGACTATACGAGAATAATACTTTCACTATTTTAATTTCACACTATTTATTTCGAGACTTTCGAGACTTTCGAGACGAGACCGAGACTTGGTACTCGAGACCGAGACCGAGATCGAGACAAGCATCTGTTGACCGAGACGAGACCGAGACCGAGACGGTGATTTTTTACTCGAGACGAGACCGAGACCGAGACCGTTATTTATCAACCGAGACGAGACCGAGACTGTACAAAGTCTCGTCTCGTCTCGTCTCGATACCATCCCTAGCTGCTTACCAGGTTTCATATTTTTGTGCTGATTTGTGACTCGAATTTATTCTCTACAAACTAAGCTTTTATATTATACCAGAGTCATATCCCTGGCGCGTTAGGGCACCCGATGCCTTCGGCGGCTTGCGGCGGTTGTCAGGTTCATTAGAAAAAAAATGTATGATATTCCGAATTTACATATAACACAAATATGGTTTCACATAGTAATACAGAATAATTGTAATTGGAATATGGAGCAATATCATTAAAAGTATGCAAAACATGAAACACAGAAAAAAATATTTAACAATTCTTGGTGGGGGTACACGGTGGCTCAGTGGTACAATGTAAATAATTACAGTAACATTTGGTGACTGATTATCGTCAATTCTGCTTACCAACCGATTGTCATAACATTTACGGTATTAGTGTTAAAGTTATGGTAATAGAGCATAAATACGGCCTTTTTATGGCCTATAACCATCAGTTTTACAGTAACACCGTAAATTTTAGAGTAATGGGTTGGTAGTCAGAATTGACTGTAGTCGTGTAATCAGTCCCACATACAGTTGTGACATATAATTTTTACAGTGTACAGCGCTTGACTCTGGTGCTTGGGGTCCCTGGTTCGATCCCCGTCCATGTAAGTTTTTTGGTTGACAACATTGCGCTTGTGGGTTTTCTCGGGGTGCTCCCATTTCCTCCCACTTTCTCATTCCACCAATTTTTCCATTATCATTTTACTTGCTTTAATCCTTGTCTCCCTTAGACTAAAGGACATAATCATGGGACGTTAAACTCAAAGATCTCATTTCAACAATTCCCAGTGGTAGCTACTATGGTTCGGATCCCACATTAACCTGTAGCTCCTCATCTGATGTAGCCTCGGCACTGAGAAGGGCGCCAAACTCAAATCCAACCATCAAAGTATATTACAAAAATCTTGGTTGTCTTTTAATTGTATTTTAATTACACTGCATCTTTAACAAACCCACATCCTTTTTTGTACAGGGTGTTTCAAAACAACACCGACAATGTTTGGGAGGTGATTCCTGATATCAAGATAAAACAAAAAGTATAGACCAACCTGGGTGCTCAAATGCTTCTTTTCGGAGTTACACGCTACCGAAAACATGAAAAAAAAAAGAACTTTAAAGGTCCATAGCACCAAAACTATGGGACCTATTGTAGTTGGGTCACTTAGGAACTAGTATGTGTTCTATCCAAATATCCATGTTTCAGAATCCTGCGGTATTTCCACAACAATTTTTATAGAGGTAGTTGGTGAGTAATTCAAATTATAAGCCCGTAGCCAAACTCCCTCTATAAAAATTGTTGCGTGAGTACAGCAGGATTCTGAAACATGTATTTTTGGATAGGGCATATATTAGTTCCTAATTGTAAGTGAAGTCTTGACCAAACGACGTAGGTCCCATAGTTTTGGAGCTATGGACCTTTAAATTTCATTTTTTTTTTCTTTTTTTTTTTTTTTTGTTTTCGGCAGCCTATAACTCTGAAAGGAAGCATTCGTGCACCCAAGTTGGTCTATACTTTTTGTCTTATCTTAGTGTCAGGAATCATCTGCCAAACGTTGTCGGTGCTGTTTTGAAACACCATGTATATATATGCTCAAAAATTCCTTGCAGGACATATCAAACTTTACAAGCACTCGGAGTTCTTCTTTCATTTCCACACGAGCTTCTGTTCTTGACATTAGTACCTATATTATAAGAATGATCGTAACTGTAATATGATAGAGATGGTGTTTATAGTGAATTATCTTCTGCACTGAGCAAAGCCTAACACAAATAGATTTCTCTAGCACATGCCTGATAGATCTAGATTATCATGAATGTTCCAATTCTGTGCTTTTCATTATTGTTCAGCTGAAATCCTGATATAGTATCGGTTGTTGGCGGTTAATTATTGTGGAGACGAAGTAATGATGGGGCAGTGCTCCCTTACTAGTCGTTTGTAAACTACACCGCTCAGACCCACCGCGTCTACGATAATGAACGTTTGGCGACTACTGTCACTTACGGAAGTTATCAGTCTGTTTCAGTGATATAGTTTAAAAGTAAGTCTGTTAAATGCAGAATATGTCTAGAGTTGCCAACGCCCGATATTTTACCAGACAGTTCAGTTTTTGATCTTGTCCAGTGTCCGGTGTGACCTCAAAACCAGACGTTAAGGCAGCAGACTACTAAATATTTTTGAATAATAGTTTTCCTTTTGCCCGTTTTTCGTAAGTGGAAATAGGTAATAAAATGTAACTTACCACAATAATAGATAATGTTTTTCTACACCCGAAAAAACGAACCGGAAGTATTTTTAGTGTTGCCATCCATAGAAATTACAATGTAACCAGAATTTGAACTACTCAAAAATCTAAGTAAAGGCAGCGACTAGATAAATGGACTTAACGGTATTTGATGACTTATCATGCTGTCTATGTTCCTTGTTTACTACCAATTTTTTAATAATATTTGTATGTATTTTGTAATAACTTATTTATTTTGTTATAATTTATGTAAGTTTTATAAAATAAATAGAAATATTATTTAAAAAGTAGTAAACAAGGAACATAGACAGCATGATAAGTCACCAATTACCATTGAGTTCATTGGATGCTCTAGCTCTAATGGTTATGAAGATAGTGAATAATAGAAACAGCTAAAATTTCGGTTTTTCCCTCCTACCCCTCCTATTCCATGAATTTTTATCTGGCATCCGGCATTTTTGTGTTCAGTGATGGGTGCACTGGCGCAAATCCCTGGAGGAATGAGGTTGACATGTACCCTCAATTTTGGAACTGGGGGGACTGTCCCCCCAATAATCCGATTTGAAGTGTGTGTGTTTTTTTTTGCCTAAGTAAAACATACCAATTATAAATGTGCGTGTATTCAGATTCCAGAATGTGCTCATGGTACTAATTTGTAATTCTGATATGTAGCACTACTTCATCTACATCGCCTGATGTATAATATACAACAGGTTCATCTCTGAAATTAGATTAATCTACCATAATATGAGTCTCATCTCCCTCCTCCCTCCAAAATTAGCCTCAAATCTGGCCACCTCTTAATATTGAAGACAACTCTGCTCCCCTGTTCCTCCACAGCATTGTTTTTGAACTTCATAAATATTTTGAACATTACTTAATATATATAAGGTAGATGGGGCAAGATGATACAGTTGTTATTTGTTATCATGTGGTGAAAGTATTATTCATTGCAAGTCGCAGCTTTTTATACCGATAGAGAGATTGGTATTTCTATTAAAAACAAACAAAGTGATATTGCTGTTCCCCTAGTGGTTGCCGAGGAATATTTGTTTTTAATGACTAGGTTAAAAATATTATCTTGTCCCACATGCCGGGGCAAGATGATATTAATACTGGGGCAAGTTTATACAATATTAATGCTTTCCTTACATATAAATAATATATATACTTTTTTAAATCTAAAAGTACAAATAAACATATGTCAAACATTTTAAAAGTACATTAGAGAAAACAAATGTTACACTGAGAGATTCAACAATGCTGATAGAAAAAAAGCTAGGTCAATAGTGCATTTGTAGTTTGAAGATAGAAACCTGAAAAGGATTAGTCTACTCATAGTCTATATTCAGATTATTTTTCTAATCTTATAACTTTAAAATAAAACTATTATTACATATTCTTCGTTCGCAAATAATAATTTTAATGAAAGGCGAATTAACTAATTCTGCAGTAATATAGAATATAAATGATGAGAATAAAACTAAAATGAAAATTAAATGGGAAATAAAACTTGACGTGTGGTGAATTCCTATCACTAATCATTCGCCACTTACAGATATCACTCATCACCACAGATAAAAGGACTAACACCTTTATAATTTATAGAGTTCTCATGAAACCACTGTTTACAGTCACAACACTCAATATAATCAAAGGACAGCGGATCGACATATTTTTTTGAACATATTGGGCAATAATATTTGCGTTTGGGTGCTGATGAGTGCTTGATACTTTTCCCCAAAATACGTTTCCCCTTCCTATTCTTTGACGCAAGTTCTTTCTCTATCATTTTTACTAGCCATTAAATGAATCGCGTACAGGGTGACATGCCCTGAAGGAGTAAAGCATAGGTTTTCGAACTTGAAATACGCTCTTCTGAATAATTAACAAAGTGTGACTTAAAGGAGCAGTTCGACTTAGAAATGCATTTTTTACAAATTATTTCCATCTGTAGAGTTGAAATTTATAAAAGGAATGGTAGTTTTTAAATCGCGATACGTTCAGTTGTTAGCGAGTAACAGAGGAAAAAAGATATTGTGATGACGTCATCCGTGGTTAAGCAGCAATAACAGGCTTCCATACACAGTGCCAAGGATTTCGTTTGTAAGAGGCGCGCTGGCACGTTCTAAAGTGCGATTTTCTTTCCCAGAACTGATTGCAAAGACTTAGAAATGTCATCTCTATGTAGAAAATGACATTATGTGATGGTGGGTTGCACAAAGGTTTTTATAATATTATAAAACGTAGTTTTTCCCACAAAGCATAAGTTCAGAGTTTCACAAAAGAAACTAAAATTTCGAAACCAATACCATGTAAATATATGGCGGACAAGATTGTTACAGCACCTAAGTACCTTTTTTAAAATTATGCTTCCGATTCCTAAACATAAGTGTGTTCATTTTCACGTTTTGTTGCAATTTTTATCGCTGAACCTTAATTTTGTACTTCAAGGTATGTACAGGAGCGCGACATATGTGGCAAAAATGAATAACATCTGTAACGTTTGTCAGAATACAATAATTACTTTCCCGGTTTCATTCGCATCTCTCTCCGTAGAACAACTCTCATCACCCGTTTCATCATTGTCACTTGATACAGAAAAATTAAACGAAATCAATGTCCTGAGGAACACCCATCCTCACTCATTCCCTTTACGAGCCGGCATATTTCACTTCCCAATTCACATTGTTTAGCAGTTGTAATTATTTAAATTTATTTCCAAAGCAGTACCGTCACAATCGTGAGTGACACCATTGCTATTACCCTCTAATCCCTCGTCTCGGCTACAACCGTCAATTGCGTCTTGTACGTTATTTTTACGTTGGTAACTGGACATAGATCGACGCTTATTCAATTTCTCGTATTCTAAGCCTTTCAATAATATACCTGGAACAGCACTCTTTCTCAGTTTGCGTGTAAATAATTCTCCTGGCATTAGCTTCTCTTTCAGAAACATAACTGCTCTAAGTCGGGCTCTTCAAGATGTTTGGAAGAAACACGAGTGCTTTCATTTGGCACAAATTTTTTCCTATCGATTTTCTTGAGACATAATTTATATCGACCTGGTGATTTCTCATGATTTGGAAACGTTAAAAAAAACTTTATGTTCTCAGCTCTCATCGTACGAGAATTACGACTAAAATCAGCACGTGTTAGGCATTTCTACCTCAATTTACAGATATAGGACGCTCTGTTTTCTACTTCGTGCTAGTGTTACTTTCAGATAAAATGTTCCAGGGGGGACACACAGTATTCGGAGGGACACATTTTGACACAGTACAATTATATTTATTATATTATAGACATATTATTTTGGTATCTTTCGGAAGCAGTCTTAGAACTCCGGGAGACAGTGCCACAACCAAAAACATGCCTGCAAGAAACACTGCTTCGCACACCACGTAATTACTGCTCTCTCTCTCTCTCTCTCTCCTCTTTTTTTGTACTAATGCTGTAGGAGAAACAACTAACAAAAGGTCCCTCAGGAATTCAACTCAAAGTAAGACTGCTAATGAGCTCAAAACACAATCCATTAAATCCACTGCACTATTAAAGGTTTCTCAGTTGCGTACAAGGGAGTGGTTGCTGACTCACACTGAGTTCCTCGCGTAGCCCACGACTAAAGGTCAGCATTTTCGATTCATCAAAAACAAACGCTTATAGAAGCTGAACGAGACGGCTTATCAAAATTTAAAAAAATACGGGTCTCTTATTTTTTGTTACTCTTTCTATTGCACCAAACTTGTTTTTAACCGAACCGTTGTTTTGTCCGAACCGCTCCTTTAACGCACTTTCTTCCCTGTACCCTTCATATAAATGATATTGGGGCAAGATGATGCAGGTACCATTTTGCCCCATGTCTTTCTGTATCAAGTACAGTTGCAAATATTTTTCGTAATTTTCCAACACTGCTTGTAATTATGGCGCCATGAGTCCTACATGCCTTTGTTCCCAACACTTACCGGTTCTCGTCGTAATTAGGGTTACCACCCCTCCGGGTTTGACCCGAACATTCCGGGAATTAAAGAAGTTGTCCAGAGTTTGAGCAACATCTACTCCGGACGCCAAATGTCCGGGAATATGAAAATTTATAAATTTACATTTCATATTTGTATCATAATACGTAAGCCGTACAAATGGGACGCTCTGAAAGCCGTGAAAGCTTATGAATTTTCCGAGAAACATATTTCAATTTCAGGAAAAAACGTCGCTAAGTTAAAGGAATTCTATGAGTTTGTTGAGTTAGAATGGCAAAATATTTTGTATCATGTACTAACCAGGTGGCTTTCTCTTTATCCTGCTCTGACTCGTCAGTTGAAAAAATGTCCTACCATTAAATGTTATTTTATTTAGTTTGTGGGAAGAAGAATAGGATCCGCTAATTTGGAAATGAAAGTGATAAAATGATAAAGTAACTCCAGAAGAAGCATACCTGTATTTCTAACACAATGTTTTGGGGATTTTTCATAGCAGAATCCTGTTGCTTGAAGAAAGCAACTGTTCTTCCGCTGAGTTGTTTAAGGGTTGTTAAATGAACTTAAGCAAAGATTACACGATCAATTTTATGGTCTTAAGGTTAATTTGTGTTTCAGGGAGTTTTACCTAAAGAAAAGAGTAACTTGAAAAGTAAATATAATGGATTCTATCAACGCGCTTGTCGATTACTTGCAGCAGTGGTTTGATTTCAGTGATGTAAATCCTTTCTATTGCTTTAGCAGATTTAAGTTAACAACTATGCTGAAGTGGTCACATCTTGAGGAAGCAATGACTGAATTAAGTTGAACCGAACAGATAAATGTGGATGCGCTGTACTTTGAATTTGTTTCGATTAAAAATGTCTCGCTGATATTAGCTGCAGGGAAAAGGATATCCCTGTGAAAAGAAATGGAATCTCTTGTTTCACAAATATGTAAATGAAAATATGTCAAACTTGTACAAGTTGTTTCAATTTGTGTCGTTTATTCCCGTAAGTAATGCTTTTACCGAACGTGTCTTTCTTATTATGGGAAATATTTAGTCCGATATTCGCAAACGCCTGATGTTAGCGTTGTGAAAACAGAGATACAGTCTAAAGTTATTTTTTTCTCAGAACTGCGCAGAATTTTATGACTTTTTAGTGACAGTAACCTTGGTCCTTGAAAAGTAACAGAAAATATTCATTGAAGTATATGCAAACTTAAATGACACTGAACTTTGTAAGTATTAATATGAGCTTTGAAATCACATTTGAAGTTACTAGGTAAGCATTTTAGTAATGTTTAATACAATATGTATGTCTAACCTAACTGAATTTTATCTTATGTATATGTTTAACTTCGATAAACTGGAGTCGCAAAGTAAAAGAGAATACGTAAAAAATATTTTTAAAGAGAGAAAATCTGAGGTCGCATGGTAAAAGGAAATAAAAAAATTTGAAGAAAGAAATAGTTGCTCCTTTGGAAAGAAATATTTTTAACTTTTTCCCTTTTGCAATGCAACTCCAAGATGATCTTGCATCGTTTGGCCTAATCCTCGTTTCGCCTAACATTATCTGACACTGTTTTGACAGATAAAAGATAAGCTTTATGTCCTCCATTTTAGGCGAAATAAGGATACCCGTTTGGCCTAATCCTCGTTTTGCCTAAAATGGTGGACTATAAAAGAATCGTGCAGATAAAACTGGAGGGAAATTTTTCGAAAAAAATATTCCTTACTATGTGAAGAACTGAGAAATACAAATTAGTTTTCCCATAACTAGTTTGTAATAGGTCTATTTGCTTTCGGAAAAATATTTCGACAATTGTACAGTTACTTTTCCGTTCCATTTTGAGAATATTAATGGCCCCACAGGGTGTATATTTGAGATGAGAGAAACACAAAAAGATACACCTGTTATTAATTTTGTTTAAAGGTGAGTGCTGTTCAAAAGTAACTTTTAGTTGGCAGTTTGTTTCCAAATATCTGATATTGTCAAATGGTACTGCTAATCGGCATGTTAAAGGAAATATAGTTTGAGTGTTTCTTCTTATGTACGTACAAGTTATTTTATTGTAGGTTTTGCTGATCTTTCAGACGATTTCATACCAGTTTCAACGCTGTTTTGAAACTGTTAATGCATTATAAGGGATCATATTGTGATTCTATTTTAATTAAAATTCGTATGAAATTTGTAACTATTTCGAGCTAGTTCTGGCAAAAGATCCCTAAATTTGCTCATAACTTAACTATGGACAACTGTGATCGAAATGAGTGATTTGTGACAAATCGCTCCGCTGAAAAATTGCTCTTTGGATAATTCCACAATTTAACATCTCAAAGTGTTACTGACAAAGAAAGAAGAAAAGTATATTTCATTTCTTATTATTACTTTTGAAATTACAACTTTTGAGTTGAATTTCTACTCGTTTCACATACTATCGGGAATTTCCATAGCGTAAGTCTCTGAGATGCACAATGAGATTGAAATCCAGGTTTCTCGGTGGTTGTTTCATCAGGAAGAAGTTGAATGCTTCTCCAAACAGATGGTCGCCAGCCGGGATCTGTTACGAGAGTGGTTGTCCTGCTGGTACACTCCATTTCCACTCGTATGACAGAAATAAAGATATAGTTGACTCTGGTGATCTTCGTACTTCATACAATACGGGTGAATAGTAGGTACCAAAGGTCTAAAACATTGCTTACAGAAAAACATTCTATAAATCAACATGGTCTCCGTTATCTTGTACAATTCCAACCTGACATGATTTCGTTGGGCTGGCATCAAATTATAGATCACTATCGGCGTGATGAGATTGAAATCGAGACTCATCGCACCACGAAAAATGTTCGTAAAATGTAAGTGTTCGTAAAACCATGATTAACACACATTTATGAGTTATCACGTTTCACTCCCGTATATTATTCGTATTATATTCAGACCTAAAATTCCCATTCATTACTCAAAAAGATTATACTACAAAAGCAACTTTTCTATTTTCTTGTAAGTTTATGAATGCTTCTTTTGTGACTTTTTTATAGTTTGTTATTATTGTTATGCAATTTCAAAGAAAAATTCTAAATATTGTTTCGTTTTCATAATGTTTACTATTGATAAAATACATCGAAATGCTGTAGTTTTTTTGGTGGGAGGAGGTTTCATACAAATCCCACGAGAGGCATTTATTGAAATCAGAAGTATCTTTGGTATTTATTTATGTGTAAATGGATCAGAGACAAAGTGGACTCAAATAATTCGTATCTTTATTCACTTTTCTTACAGATATGCAAATTAAGTCTATTTCTTCTTCTCGTTGTATTTCTTTAACTTGGACTAATAAAAGTCGTAATGAACTAACTTGGACTAAATTAGTTCTTCTGTACTCTGCAGCATTTTGAAATTGTCCATATATAATTCTGTATAACGGTTTCACTTGTGCAACTGTTTATCTTTTTCTCCTTCTGAAATGACTCTTGACAATTACATTAACAAGTACCTAAAGATTAGCAAAACGTATTTTTACCAGGATGACTGAGTCGGCAGACATATCGCATTTGTGGTCAATTAGTCCCGGATTCGAGTTAAAATTGTAACGAACCTTGTGCCGAGGATTGTTTGACACCTACCTTAATTCTATTCAAGACAAATAAGCAATGATTAAGTTTAGCCAAACTATCTTTTGACACGGTTCTGATATCTAGTATAAATAATAAAAAAGGAATCCCCCTAGTAATGCAGGCTTCAAATCTCCCAAACGAAAATGCAAGGTTATCAAGATTACAAATACTAAATATTTTAAATTATAGAAAATATTCAATTGGCTTTTTATTACAAATAATCAAATATTAAGGAAATAAATACAAACTAACAACAACAATTTAAATTCTGTGAATGAGCTTCTTACTATGAAAAGTGAAAAAGTAATTTAAATGCAACTGAATAATAGGTGAAAGTTACTTGAAAAATTGTTAAATATACTTTGATTAAATAAATAATTCCAAACAAGAACAATCCTAACGCTATTAACAATTTCAAAAGTTAATAAAATTTACCCGGAATAGAAAGTATCGAAACTTAGTCAGAAGCGACCGCGACTCGACCAAACAATTTAAATACAATATAACGCGAAACTATCAAACTCGCAAAGCAAGAAACAAGAAAATTTAATTCAACGTTAAAATTCAATATCTCAATAGAAATCTCTAAAAGACTATAATGGGACGCTAAATACAATTTTTCTTTCGATATCAAATTACGAATTATTTTCATACCAAGTCTTAAATCTAGTAATTAATAGTCTAAAAGCTACTTCCACTTGTGTTAGCAGGAAAAAAATGAATTAGTCAAACTGTTAGTTAATTAACCAAACCAAGGTTACCGGGGTTTAGGTTCTAGAAACTACAACTAGGTTTGTACTTACCAATTTCCAAACTGTTCTATTCTGTCATTAGAATCGTCTGTCCTCAATCACCTCTACTCGATTCTACTGTTCCCAATTAGTGCAGTTAATAGAAGAAAACTTGGTAGGAAATCTGAAGTTTCTAGAGAACGCCAAACCGAACTCCCAACTTATAATTACTTCGTATTATTCCGATCCGGTAATTCAAACGAAGAGAAGAATTCAACTTCAAACTTTCTATTCCTCCATAATCCGTTAACATTCGACGAGACACAACAGTCAGGTACTCCCAGATGGACGTTCGACGCAGCAACTAACCTGGCTCACGGCTTTCGCTCACGAGCGAGGCAGCTGCCCACGCGCAAACGACCAGACACTACGTCACGCGAATTAACCTTGAGTTTGTTACAAATAAACTCGCTTCAACAACCTTCGCTCTTCTTCTCATTACCTAAGATTTTACTTCTTCTTTTTTTTAAAAAAAGGGCAAACACAATAGATTCTCTTAATTGAGGAAATACAAAAATAGGAGTAATTTATACAATCAGATATTATAACATTTTTCATTCTTTTCTTTCATATTCTTGTCATTAGTCCATATTTTCATTTCACATCCAGAGACCAGAATGTACAGAGTGTTCCAAAATACATAAGCTCCAACTCAATGTTGCAGAGCATGCTACATTTCTCCCCCTCCAAAGAAAAAATCCCAGAAGGATTTTTTTGTATGGCTACCAGGAATCATCCACAGCATTAATCTCTTAGCTGGAATACTCATAAAAAAATTTATAACAAAAATATTCATTAATAAAATGAAACACTCTCATACAAGTACATTCAAACACTTCGCAAATCACAATTTCAGTTTTACCTTAAATATAAAGACATTCTCAAAAGTTACTAGAAATTTCAAATTATCATTGAATTATTTAATATCTCAAATTTTAAAAATTCTTTCAAATTTTTTAACTTTCAATCTCTCATTAAAATTTAAAAACTTTAAGATAATGATCATTTAACAATTTAAAAATTCATTCTACACATTGAAAATTATACAAAATTCGTACAAATTATAACAAGTTACAACAAATTAAAATATATTATCTGAATTAAGACATCCCTTTACATATATTCTTACCATTACTGTAATTCATTTTCGAGAAAGCGACGAGAAAAATCTTCTGATTGAATTTTCATAAATTGGAATTAAACATTTCTTCTTGGGAAAAACTTCTTGACATCCGACACATGAACTCTCTTATACGAGTCTCGAAAATCATCAGTATCAGATATCAAAAGGGTGTTAGGGGTCAAAAACCTCCGAATAATAAAAGGTCCATCCCACTTAAAACTCAATGATTTATCGGTAAGAGAGGACTTAACATGAGATTTTATCAATAGTTGGTCATTAACAGAAACCACAACTGAACCTCTAATTTTGGATAATAAAGATTTCCTCTTTAACCATGCCTTTTCCATATTCTCAAGAGCATTGTGCTATAAATCAACAATCTTATGCTTGAACAATTCTTGGTCACAAATCTTCCATTTCAATTCTAATGGGGTGTTCAAGGGACGTCCAAAATATAATTCATATGGAATCGATTTGAGACCAGAATGCTCGCATATATTTAACGTATATTGTAACACAGGTACAAAATTAGACCACTGTTGTTGTTTTTCCGCACAATAAGCTCTTAATGACGATTTCAAAATTTTTATGAATCTTTCCGCCAAGTTAGCCTCAGGATGGTATGGACTGATCCTAATATGTTCTATTCCTAGTCCAAATAGGAAAGATCGAAAATGGGCAGATATAAAGACTGATGCATTATCAGTAGGCAAGGATTCCTCAATTCCTAGCCTACTAAAACATCCATTAACCGAAAACAGAATTCAAATTTCTTAATTTTTCGAGAAAAATAAATCTCGAAGCATTATTCACCCCAATTAATATGAATTTAAAGGAATTAGAGGTCGGCAAAAGTCCTATTATATCGACCATTATATTTTGTCCAACTCTTGTTGAAAATTTCGATATTAATGGACCCATTTTCTTTTTGTTATTTTCTTTGACTAGTTGACAGGTTTCACAAGTTCTAACATACTCCTTAACGTCATTTACTACTGAGTCCCACGTGTAGCGTCGCATTATTTTCTTTAATGTACGAAAAGTACCGGTATGACCACCTGTCAATTCGTGATCGTGAAAGATCTCAATCACTAATTTGTGCAAATTCTTCGGAATTACAATTTTATACGGAAGGTTTACGGCTTTACTCTTTTTCATTAATATGCCATTATTTAAAACAATTTCGAATGTTTTCACCATTTTCCAACCTTTCCATAATATTTCTCAACTCAGGATCTTCTTTTTGTAACTCCGGCAAGGGCTCTTTCACCATAGGCAATTGCCAGGAATTTGCCATTTTTAAATTCTTTTTCATAATAGCCATACCCACAGGTCCGTCCACTTGAACAAATTCAAATGGATCATACATCCGTGTCAGAAAATCAGCGACTACGTTATTTTGGGACCTAACATGTTGGATAGTAAATGAGAATTGACAAAGTCTCAACTAAAGGTCCATATTTTAACAATCTCTGAATTTTCCAAAATCCAAGATAGCGCCTTGTTGTCAGTAAAGACAACAAACTCATTAATCAAATAGTGGCGGAACCTATAAATTGCTTTAACGAGACTGATGAACTCGATCTCATATATGCTCCTCTGTCGGTCAGCTTAAGGTCAATTTTTTACTAAAGTACGAAACAGGAATGAGGTTATTATTCTCATCCATTTGACTCAAACAAGCTCCAATCGCTTTTCTTCCCCCGTCAACATGGATGAAAAACTTTTTGGACAGATCAGGAGTCTTTAATATAGCATTATCTAATAATTTTTGCTTTAACTTATTTAAAGTTTTCTGATGTTCGATGGTCCATTCGAATTTTCTTTTTGTTGATTTTAATTCGCTTAATGGTCCGATCAATTCCTGAAGACCACTACAAAATCGAGCATAATACGAGAAAAGTCCACAAATTTTTTGTACTCCGCGCCTATTCCTAGATGGAGGGATTTTCTTTATAGCTTCAACCCTTGATGGATCAATTTCGATAGTATCCCCATCGGTTACAAATCCTAAGTACTTAATCTTTTTATAAAAGAAAGCACTCTTATCCGGAGAAACTGTAATTCCATATTTTCTCAATCTTTCGAGAACCATTTTCAAAACTTCCTTATGCGATTCTAAATCAGAAGTGCATATTAGAATGTCATCAAAATACGTTTTTACGCCCAGATCCTTCATATCACCAAGAATTTTATCAATTACCCTCGCTAAAATGCAACTTCCAGTCTTTATACCGACTGGTACCCTCGTATATTGAAAGCTGCCACGTGGGGTAACAATAGTGGTTATTTCGCGTGATCCCTTTTCCAGTTGCAACTGGAAATATGCATTGGTAAGATCTAGGCTCGTAAAGAATTTCTTACCCGCTAAACTCGTCACTCTTCTAAATTAGGCGCAGTATATACGTCATCCTTAATCAAGGAATTCGCCTTACAGAAGTTACGTACAATGCGATGAGAAACATTTTTATTACGTACCAAGAAGCAACTACTTCCATAATCCGAATGGTCTACCTCTGTCAAAATTCCCTGAGACACAAGGTCATCGATACAATCAAAAAAAATTCTTCATTTTTAGGTATCGGAAATGGATGCTCCTTAAATGGTTTTTGTTCTTTTAAATAAAGTTTAGCTTCAAAGCCTTGACAACATCCTATTTTTTCTGTTATAACATCAGAATATTCACTACGAAGACCATCAATGAATTCCAAAATATCTTTATCTTTATATTGAAAATCCGGACCCGGATCTCTAAAATTATCCTTACTATTATCTTTCGAAAACGACTCCGTTTGCAATTTATCTTCAGGATCTATTAATTGTTTTTTTTATTTTTTCACTAATTCATAGAATTTATTGGATTGCTCTAAATCCATATCTGAAGCTGCTGCATCAGTGTCACAGAAGTTCATATGAACCGCCGCAACACAGTCTTTTTCTTTTTCCTTTCCTCCCACACATCGTTCCACTGATTTCTGTTCAAGTTCAGAAGAGGTAGAATTGTTAATCACCACTCGACGACGCTTCATTTTTCTCTTCCTTCTCTTCATTTTCTTCTTCACATCGATCTCCATTGTATCACCCTTTCCATTATTGATTGCAGTTCCAAACTTCTAATCCATATTTCCTTGATGCAAAGATGTGGAAGGAAACGATCTCGAATCCGCATCTCTATCTGATACTTTCTCCGAAAACTGAGGATAATCGGGTCTACGTTGGCTGTTTCTCAAATCATGTGAAGAACCAATATTATGAGCTGATCCAGTTAAATTCACACAATTAGAATCCACAGTGTCCAATTAAAGTCTCTTTTTGTCCGGGTTGATTCAGTCCGAAAACACGATGAATTTCCTGAAGTTGTGCCGACGTAGGTATATCCAATAATTGCCGCTCAATTGTTGACAATTCGATATCAAATTGGACCCCAACATCCAATGATCCTCTGCCATGATGAACTGTCTGACTCCTTTCTAAATTCCTATAAGATCTTGATTGGCCAACTGAGTACCCCGATCTAAGTCCATTTCTCAATGACGAGTCATCACGAAGAAACAACGAAGTCGACTTCTTAGGTTTAAGTTCATTCCAACCTATACTTCCTCCATGATGGTCAACACGATCTACTGATGTACATCCCGAAGTCGGACTCCGAAAAGATAATGTATCGTCTCTAAAATACAGGATAACTGATTTGCGATTATTACGCAAATTCAATCTTCCACGAACAAAGTCCACACTCGAAGAGGTACTTCTCAGAAATGGAGTTCCCAGAAGGCAATCACACGGCAAGTCATTAACAACTAGAAAACTAACTCGCTCGAACCAACCAGAAAAATTTAGAGTGAGTTTGATCTTCTTACTGGATTCGTAAAATGATCCCAAAGGTGAACGAATTACAATTGGAGTGGTTTCCTCAAGATAATGCGCGACCCCACAAAGTTCAACAACCGATAAAGTAAGTAAATTATAAGACGACCTACTATCTAAACAAGCGCAAATTAATTCATTATTAACGCGAACATTAACAAAGGTAGCTACTGTTCAGTCTAATTGCGAAGGTACAATATTCTGCTTTTCCGAACCCGTGTTAGAATTCATTGATCGTCGTAAATTTTTTATTTGATTTTTACCAAAATCACATGATTTAACTTTTTCTCTATTAACATTCAATTCTTTAGAACGGTACTCTCTATCATTTTTATTTACCAAAGCAATAGAATTACTAGTTGACTTATATCCTATCTTTTTATTATATTCAACCTGATCTCGAAAGATTTTTGAAAATTCTAACGAAATTTTTCTAAGTTCTTCTAAATTTCTTGGAATTGAAAGACCAAAAATCTTAAATCTCACCGCGGGATTCATGCCATCAAGCATGATACGTATCAATTGTTCTTCATCACCATAACAATCCAAGATTAAAGCAGTATAATAAATATCATTAATATACTGATCAACAGATTCAGTTAACCTTTGCTTCCTAAATAGCCTTTCCGATATTAACGCATGCCTAACTGAATTCTAGATAAATTTCTCAAAAATCAGCTTCTTGAATCGTGGCCAACAAATATTCAAACAAATAGCACGCTGAATTTCCTTCAGAAATTCTCCTTCGCTTTTAGATAACAAGGTACTATAAATAGCATTCAATGGGAAGCTAGTACTTTCAATGATTTGCTCTAAGTTGACTAACAAATCAAAAGTAATATAACTATTTTTACCATCAATCTTCCTAAAATTCTTAAATTTCTGATCCAACAATTCAGCAATTTTTTGAAAAATAAATTGATCGCACTAATTGCCAGAAAATAACATTGGAAGCGGTTCAGAATTTAATTCCCCTAAATGCTCTTTACTTTTTAAACAACCCTCACCTATCTGTTGACTACTTTTATTTATTAAAATAGGATTTCCTCTACTATACATATTAACTGGAGTAGAATTTTTCATTGCTGAAACTCTTCTATAATACTGTCCTAAACGTTGATATTTATCAAATCCCTTACTCTGGCCCACAGGTTGAGAACTCTCAGGTGGTAAGTTAAATTCTACCTGCCTATTAGCTATATTGCTAACGCTCGAACAAACTTTTCATAAAGGATTTAAATTACTAGCACATCCTAACGGGGCATTATTATCAATATACTCATTTTAGGGGCTTGTCCTACTTCAGGCTCATTCAAAAACAAACTCCTTCCAGAATGAAAACTATTTCTTTCAAAGGACCTATGAACAGTTGAAGGAGGTTGAGCTAAACAACTAAAGTCCCTAATAAAAGGATTCTCTAAGCTTGAACTATTTGACCTACAAAACAAATTAGGCTGACTTCTGTCTTCTTCTGGTCTATTATGACTTGGTTTATTCAAAAATTCTCTATTTTCTCTTGAACTAACATATAACAGTGAATCTCTAAGCGGTGGCTTTAAACTCATTGTCGATCTATCAAAGATACTATCGTCAAAACCAGTTTGATCAATGATATTCCAATCGAAACTCGAATCTACATCAGGCATGTTTATGCTTACGTACTCCTCCGACATTTTCATAGCATAGAAATTACAAACAATAACTAGAAAAAAATATATCAAAGATATTAAACAAATACTATTAACAAACAAACTACCACTAAATCTAAGCAAACTACGAGATACCACATAAACTATCCCCAGGGTTCTAAATATACACAGTTCAATCGGATTTTGTTTCCTCGCTCTTTGGAATTTCTCTTGCTTTAGAATGTATAACATTAATATACCAAAACAGTAGTAGTCGTTAACCTTATTTTAACAAACAATTCAAAAATTGAAAAAATTAATTGCCTTACAACTTTCAGGGAGAGATGCCTCATCAAACAAGAGGAGAGTTGCTGCGTCGAACTTGTAACGAACCTTGTGCCGAGGATTGTTTGACACCTACCTTAATTCTATTCAAGACAAATAAGCAATGATTAAGTTTAGCCAAACTATCTTTTGACACGGTTCTGATATCTGGCATAAATAAAAAAAGGAATCCCTCAAGTAATGCAGGCTTCAAATCTCCCAAACGAAAATGCAAGGTTATCAAGATTACAAATACTAAATATTTTAAATTATAGAAAATATTCAATTGGCTTTTTATTACAAATAATCAAATATCAAGGAAATAAATACAAATATAACAACAACAATTTAAATTCTGTGAATGAGCTTCTTACTATGAAAAGTGAAAAAGTAATTTAAATGCAACTGAATAATAGGTGAAAGTTACTTGAAAAATTGTTAAATATACTTTGATTAAATAAATAATTCCAAACAAGAACAATCCTAACGCTATTAACAATTTCAAAAGTTAATAAAATTTACCCGGAATAGAAAGTATCGAAACTTAGTCAGAAGCGACCGCGACTCGACCAAACAATTTAAATACAATATAACGCGAAACTATCAAACTCGCAAAGCAAGAAACAAGAAAATTTAATTCAACGTTAAAGTTCAATATCTCAATAGAAATCTCTAAAAGACTATAATGGGACGCTAAATGCAATTTTTCTTTCGATATCAAATTACGAATTATTTTCATACCAAGTCTTAAATCTAGTAATTAATAGTCTAAAAGCTACTTCTACTTGTGTTAGCAGGAAAAAAATGTATTAGTCAAACTGTTAGTTAATTAACCAAACCAAGGTTACCGGGGTTTAGGTTCTAGAAACTACAACTAGGTTTGTACTTACCAATTTCCAAACTGTTCTATTCTGCCATTGGAATCGTCTGTCCTCAATCACCTCTACTCGATTCTACTGTTCCCAATTAGTGCAGTTAATAGAAGAAAACTTGGTAGGAAATCTGAAGTTTCTAGAGAACGCCAAACCGAACTCCCAACTTATAATTACTTCGTATTATTCCGATCCGGTAATTCAAACGAAGAGAAGAATTCAACTTCAAACTTTCTATTCCTCCATAATCCGTTAACATTCGACGAGACACAACAGTCAGGTACTCCCAGATGGACGTTCGACGCAGCAACTAACCTGGCTCACGGCTTTCGCTCACGAGCGAGGCAGCTGCCCACGCGCAAACGACCAGACACTACGTCACGCGATTTAACCTTGAGTTTGTTACAAACAAACTCGCTTCAACAACCTTCGCTCTTCTTCTCATTACCTAAGATTTTACTTCTTCTTTTTTAAAAAAAAGGGCAAACACAATAGATTCTCTTAATTGAGGAAATACAAAAATAGGAGTAATTTATACAATCAGGTATTATAACATTTTCCATTCTTTTCTTTCATATTCTTGTCATTAGTCCATACTTTCATTTCACATCCAGAGACCAGCATATACAGAGTGTTCCAAAATACAGGCAGCTTCAACTCAATATAGCAGAGCATTCTACAAAATGGAGGACAATTTCTTTCGGATGTAAGCTGAGAAGCGGTTTGATTCCACTTTAAGTTTATGTGACCTCTTCCAGCATAACCCGGTTGTTGCATTATAACACCAAGATAAGACAAACTTATTTCTCTCCATATGTGATATAAATACATACAGGAAATTATTTTTAAAAAACCTGGTTTAAACCCAAAAAATACCGGATTGAAACAAAAAACGGGTTTATTGTTTTTTTTTAAAAAAAAACATGGTTTTTGCAAACCCAGCATCGCACCATGCTACTCGTTTTTATGGTCAGGTGACGGCATTCTGTTGCCAGTGTAAAATATTAACCGTAGTGACATATAATGACAAGTAGTAACCTCGTGGGTTATCGGCTTCTGAAGTCCATACGATGAAGCGAACGTTGTCTATTAACTATCCGGCTGAACCCCTTATTCAGTTGGGTGGCCGTCTGGGCTAAGGTTTACTGGTGTTCGGTGCAGTAAGCAAAGTTATGAAAACATTTACATCTTGTTCTCTTACATGTGAGTTTCTTTTTACATTGCTAAATTACTGTAGATTTCCAAATTATGCAGATTCAATATTGAAACCGGAAATATATCTGTAACTTCCGGCAGCAATAAAGTGATAGTGTGAGACATGCAACCTGTTTATCGAGAACTGAATTCTCATCAAAAACGATTTCTCATTATCTCTCACGATTTTTAATATTTAGGAATCAATATTGAAACCGCAAGTTGTACTAGTTCTTACTTTAATAGAAGACTCAAGCTGAGATGAAATCTATTCTTAAGATTTGGAATCCATACCATAAATCGTTTGGATCGTTAGAGAACGTGTCGATATATATACGATATATGAGTAGGCCAATGACGAAACCCGTTAAATTCACTTTTTTAAAAAATGAGATAGTGGTTGGTCTGGAAATCTTAGTTGGAAAGCTGTTATTTCCAAATAGTATTAAGTAGAAAAAGCCATTTTAACTAGTTGAAAATTGAGATTGAGATATGTGCCAATAACCAAAACTTGTTAAATCCATCATGGCAACAGATGCAAAACCAGTTAATTCCCTCTTCCATATTCAGTTTCATAAACTGTTAAATCCCAAACCTGCAAATAATCTCATGAGAAAAGCAGAATCAAACCCGATTAATTCCATATTTCAAACAATTTGAGGTTTCGTACTGTATAGGATTAGTTTTGTAATCTGAATATTTATTGCAACTCTTCGTAAATAATTCGAAATTTTATTTCGCAGAATTTGAAGTGTGTGCTTTCATTATTTTTTTATTTTTGGACTGAAAATTGAAAATAAATGAAATCTTTAGTTTTACGTCCCACGTTTATGCCGGTTAGGCTAAAGGAGACGGTGATGATGAGAAATGAATGAAATGGTGGAATGAAGAAAGTGGGAGGAAACGGGAGAACCCCGAGAAAACACACGAGCACGGTGTTTGTCCACCACAAAGTCCATAATGCGCGAGGTGGAATCGAACCAGGGACCCCAAACACCGGAGGTGAACGCTCTACTACTGAGCCACCGCGCACCCTGGACTGAAAATGGAGACACTATACGTCTTAACCTAACTGTTCGTGAAACTTTTCTGTGCTTATTTGCTTTTCTTTAATAATTACTAGACAAATGCACGCAAAATCGAAAGAAAACGATAATCTAACAAGGGAACCTTCCGAAAATGATAGTTGCAGTGAAAGATATGGCCTATACCAATTGAAAGAGCTGTAACAGAGATGAGCATTCCCAAAAAATTAGCTACCCATAGCAATAGGTTCAAGAAATATAAGGGGTGGAAGTTCGGGAAACAGCAAGGTTGGACAAGGGGGAAAAGTGCAAATTCAGCAAAATAAAAAGGGGGGGGCACGGCAAAATACAACGCTGGCAAGTGATGTATAGAAAGAGACTTGCCACAATAGGGAACAAATGAAGGCCACCAGTAGGGTTAACAGTGTTACCAACTGCAATAAAAAGTACACGTTTTGCAAAGAGCACTATATGAATTGAGAGCAATATTCAGTGTCATGTAGAACATTAGACATGGCGTGTATAATCAGTGGTACAATCTAACAAAAGAAAATAAAAAAAACAGAAGTACGAAAAATACGGGAAAGACGAAGTTGGTCATAATGCACCACATTTAATCACGAGCTGTGCATATTAGAATGAACAAAACCAGAAGCACCGACTCTGCAGCAAACCGACGTACCTAGAGTCGAAAAGAAAAACGAGTTCCAAAGTTGGCAGCACTGGCCATGAACATCCAGACAATTCTAATACAGTTAGGCCACTCGCTTCACAAAAAGAAAATTCCGGCAACAGGCATCACTCGGAATGCATCAATGCTAGAGTGATTGAGGCAATGCCAAGTCGGGGAACATGAAATGGTTGGGTTAAGCCAACAACCTATAATAGGAGTAAACATTATGTCATGGTTGGGTCGTATGTGGGAATATACAGGGTGTCCCACCAAACTTTGTGACCTGAAAGATTTGAGAAACGAACAAAAATGAGACGGATCCACTTGTGCAGGAATGTACCAATGTCAGGGGATGATAAAAGTCTGTGAGAAGCAAAGAAAGTCTCATAAAAGTGGAAAGTCTTGCGCCACTATAGCATAACCTGAAATAACACTCCACTACTCCTTAATTGTAAAAAGAAAAAAAAAGTAGAAGAAAAATGAAACGAAAAAAAAATTTTGTTTTCACTTTCACAATCACTAGTACATACTATGCCCAGTAGATGGCAGCATATATACACTTCTTGTGCAAAATTATGTGCAAAATTATATGCAATTTGTGCAAAATTATTTTGCACCACGTTACTACTGTTATTAGTACAGTTTCGGCAGCATGCTCATGATATACAGTTTGGCAGTAATCTTTCATATACAACAAGAAATATATAATATTCGCATGTAAAATTTTAGGTTTAAGGTTACAATTTACGCATCATAGCAACTCACAAACTTCGGTAATGGCGGCTTGTAATAGCATATTAAAAATTTTTAAAGAAGCAGTAATAGGTAATTTAAGCCTTTGCTTCGATATTAGAACCAATATGGAATAGTATTTTTATTAGTTCTTACTTTTAATGAGTATTGTGTAGAACTGTTTTAATGTGTGATCAGCGTCATACTAAACGCCTGACTACTTTCGAACTCTACGTCTCTGCATTAAGCCAAATATGTTTATTATTACATTGCGTTCCTAACTTTTAGAATTACACAGATATGCATTCTGATTGGTGCAAATCCAGGGGGGAAGACAGGACGTGTCCCCCCAATCTTGGAACTGCTGGAGGCCTGTCACCCAATACTCCGATTTGAAATGTGTTTTTGCGAAGAAATATGATAGTTTGGGTCTGATTGCCACAAAGGAAAGTGAGACGAAATTGATGTTCCACCAGAATAGGGTTGCTAGATTACATATCCAAAAAACCGGGACACCGATCTCAGGCTCTATATATAAGGTCAGAGTTCCTACTCATTTCGTCAAAATCAATTTATTAACTGTCTTAACTACTCACAATTTTTCAGTTCGTTTTATACACAGTTAACACAAATCAAATCCCACACGGCATGTATAAAGAATGTGAAAATGTAGCTTCTTTTCTCTCTGCGTATCTATACTATCTACAGATAATCAGAAGAAAATAGTCCAAGCTCGTTTAGCCTAGTATAAAATTCCTTTATCGGAGTAAAGGAAGAAATATTTGGTTTTCAATTAGGGGAGATCGTTGTACCAAGAGCATAATGTACCTTGAGCCATTTCCAATATCTCGGAAGGTGCTGCTTTCTGGTGTCCAACACCGAAGTACAGTCTTCATCGATGTGCAATTGTCCACCAGTGCGAGTCTGGATGTGTTTCAGAAAGTGTTGTTTATGTGAGGAGAGAAAAACAATTTTCTACGGTGAAAGTAAAATTTTCAGTGTTAAGTTGAATGAGTGTCGACTGTGAATTAATAGACTAGGATTAATTTGAATATTGTCATTGAATGCCTCGTCCATTGGTAAGTAAAATATTGGTGAAGTTCTGAGTGTTAGCTGTATTGTAGCATTTAGGTAGCCATCTTTGTTGAAATGTAGATGCTCATGTACCTTGGGCCAAAGCTACGTCGTGTACCATGGACCAAATTGATCGTGGTTCATGGTACAAGAGGTTACAAGATACTTTCTTTTTTTTAATTTCAGGAAGACTTGTTGCAACAAAGATGCCCCGTAGCAAATCTGGAAAGAAGAGAGATCCTGTGGATCCAACTGCCTTGCGAAATGCGCTTGAAGCTATCCATTCCAATGATCCAAATAAGAAGATATCCTATAGAGAAGCATCGAAAGTGTTTAATGTAAGCCGCTCTACTCTTACCCGACATTTACATAAATTTAAAAACAGTAAAGAGAATGAATTCAAATATAAAGTAAATTATGCAGTGAAGAAAGTTTTTACAGAAGCCGAAGAAGAAAGTCTTGTAAATTATATTCAAACTATTGCGAAAATGCAATACGGGCTAACTAAGAAACGTGTTAGAGTACTTGCTTACAAATTTGCTAAAACGAATGAGAAGAAGTATCCAGCAACATGGGAAGAAAATCAAATAGCCGGAGAAGAATGGATGCGTGCGTTTCTTAAAAGACATTCCACACAACTTTCGATAAGGAAACCCGAAGCAACTAGCCTAAGCCGGGCTACCAGCTTTAATCGCCATAATGTTCAATGCTTTTTTACCAACATCAAAGACGTTCACAATAGATTTGGTCCCATTCCTCCCGAGAAGATCTGGAACTTGGATGAAACTGGGCTCAGCACTGTCCAGGGACAGTCCAAAATAGTTGCCCCTAAAGGTGTCAAGCAGATCGGTTGTGCAACATCAGGAGAAAGAGGTAACCTGGTCACTATGATCACGGCCGTCAACGCAGTTGGAAATTCAATTCCCCCTATGTTAATTTCCCCCCGGGTACACTTCAAGGACAGAATGTTATTTGGCAGTCCCCCAGGAAGTATTGGAGCTGCCAGTGTATCAGGATGGTCCAATGAAGAAACCTTTCTGAAGTTTTTTGATCATTTTCTTACCTTCGTCAACTGTTCAAAGGAAAACAGGATTTTGTTAATTTTAGACAATCATGAAACTCATCTTTCTCCAGAATGTTTAGATAAGGCTTCAGCTGCTGGTGTAGTGATGGTAACATTCCCACCACACACTTCTCATAAGTTACAACCTTTAGATATTTCTGTTTATGGACCACTGAAGACATTTTATAATCAGGCTGTTGAGGAGTGGATGTATAACAATAAAGGGAGAACATTCGATATATATACAGTTGCAGAGGCGCTGGGAATAGCATTTCCTAGGGCATTTACACCAATCAACATATTATCCGGTTTTCGTAAGTCAGGGATATATCCACTAGACACAGGTGTTTTCAGCGACGACGATTTCCTGAGTTCGTACGTTACAGATCAAGTCACAGAAACGCAGCCATCAGAAGAGGTTACAGTTGGCCTGGAGAATGAGAATGAGAAAATTGTGCACAAAGCTTTCAGTTCGAAACATTTGGATGAATCAACTGCTGGAACTTCAAATACGCAAGACTACAATATTGAATCGGGCACACCTGAGGCCAACAAGACAAAAGAACTTAAGAAAACTGTCACTCCAGAAGAAATCCAGCCGTTTCCAAAGGCTCCAGAAAGAAAAGCCAATGTTACAAGGAAGAGGAGAAAAACTATGATAGCAACCGACACACCCGAGAAACAGGCTATAAAGGAGCAAAAAGAGAAGAATCGTGTGAAGAAAAGAGCAAATTATGAAAAAAATCAAAACTCTATCAAAGTGGCCAGAAATTTAGGGGATATTTTCAAAACGAAGTCTGTGACAAACTTAGCAAGAAGGGCTCTAGTCATAAGACACACCATAGCGCGGAAGGAACGATGAAGAGAAGAAAAACAACGGAGACACAATCATTATCATCGTCATCATCAACATCATCTGAGAGTGAAGATGAATCTACATTTTCTCTTGTGCCTACAGATGATGAAGATAGTGCAGAGGAAGAATGCCTATATTGTTGCAGTTCGAAAGAGGCTGATTGTAGTGGAGAAAAGTGGTGTAGGTGCATTAAGTGTGGACGGTGGACTCACTATTTATGTGCTGGGGTAGCAGGTCATGAGTGGAAAACTTATGTTTGTGACTTTTGTACATCAAACTAAGGTAAACTTTGTTTTGTTTAATGTTCAAAGAAAAACTTCATTTCAAAAATATAATAAATAAATTAATGTGTTAACTATAAGTTCGTTAAATTCATGTCGTGAGTGGTCAAACTTATGTTTGTGACTTTTGTACATCAAACTAAGGTAAACTTTGTTTTGTTTAATGTTCGAAGAAAAAACTTCGTTTGGAAAATATAATAAATAAATTAATGCGTTAAATATAAGTTCGTTAAATACAGGTCGTGAGTGGGAAACTTATGTTTGTGACTTTTGATTTGTACCTACGTCGTTTCTCAACAGCAAGGTTATAAAGAATGTTTGTGACTTTTGTACATCAAACTAAGGTAAATTATGTTCAAAGAAAACTTTGTTTGAAAAATATAATAAAAACTTATTGTGTTAAATGCATTATTTTCTTTTCATTGAACCTTCTTTTTAGTGTGGCCCAAGGTACAGGACGGCTGTCCCAAGGTACATGAGCATATTGTACCATGATCCATTATGCAGAGTAATTTATATTTTGCTATGAAAATTTTGTAAGGTGTGATTTTCGATTACTTCTAAAGTAAATAGATTCAAGAAAGATTGGAGATTTAATTGACCTCGAAAAACTTGCATATATGATATTAGGAACGACGTCATTTCAATTATTTTGAAAAGTGGCTCAAGGTACAACGATCTCCCCTATAGAAAATAAATTTCTGCTTTGAACTGTTTATTAACATGACGCAATCTCTGTATATGAAACCATAGATATGAACATACATAAATTTACGTTTAAGGTTTTCAGAAGACTACTATATTCACTCATTTTCTTTGAGATTACGCAGAATTACAATGAAATACTTGTCAGTCTAGAATTACTAGTGTCGTCCACAAAAGTACCATATTATTTTTACAACTGCTTTAATATTTATTAGTCGTAAATGGTCTTGCTTTGAGAAAAAAAATCCACATATTCATAATAATATTAAGATTACTAACTTGAAATGTTGAATATTGATAATATTAATATCTTCTTTCTTTCTTTCTAGTTAAGATCAATAACGAAATAATTGTCAGTACTATATCACTTCAACAAATAATGACCAAAATAAAATGTTGCAAGTTAAAAGAGATTGTAAATGTTTTATACAATTCAAACCGAGCAACGAGAATTCTGTTGAGCTACTCCCAAAACCGTTACACATACGTAATAAAATAAAATAAACATATACATACAAAGGTTATCCTTCGTATACATAAGTATTAAGAAAATTATATAAGAAAGGAGTGCACAAGTAAATATGACTAAATATGTAGTTACTAAACTATTAAAATAATTTGCTACGAAAAGTTTCTTTTTAGTAATACAACACTTTTGTTTACTTCGTATATTATTTGTCTAATCAGAAAGTACTGCGATATTCCAATCAAAAGATAGCTTCATAATAAAACCCTTATATTAAGTAAGAAATACCGGAAAGTAGCAACTGTTCCACTGAACACTATCTCAACGTTAGTAGTAAATCATGCACTAGCAAACCTGTACAATATGAAGAAAACTACATTCAGTCCTGCCACATATAACATGCTCCACTATACTTCACCTGTGCCGGAATTCACCATTGACAAGTAGTATGTAATCCCCAATACATATCACCATTCAACGTATAAATTATGTCTTAAGTCAATTGAATAATTTTATCATACGTCTTCAAATTTTCAGTTCCTTAACTACCACTATAGCTCAAGAGGAACTGAATATAACAATTTCTATAATTGTTACTCATAGAAACCTTTTATAATCAAAATTAGAAATCTCTGGTCACAGCTGTAAATGCGAAGAGGCGTATCCAGTGGTGCAAGGACCACAAGGCGTGGAGTGATGAGCAGTCGAAACACGTAATCTGGTCCGATGAATCGACCTTCACCTTGTTTCCAACAACCGGTTGTGCTTACGTATGGAGAACACCATCGCAGGCCTATGGTACAGACTATCTGCTGCCAACTGTGAAGCATAGAGGTGGTTCTGTTACAACATGGGCAGTGATATAGTGGTTTTCTGCAGGTCCCATCATAACCCTGCATGGAATGATGAATGGTAAAGCGTATGAGGCCATTTTGGGGGACCAGGTTCTACCCATGGCCCAAATATTGTTCCCTGATGGTGATGGCATCTACCAAGATGATTTGGCACCCTGACATTTTGCAGAAACAAGCATGACCAGAAGCTATCACACCTCCCCTGGGTCCCACAATCACCAGATCTGAACATCATTGAGCCATTGTGGACTGAGTTAGAAATTCGTGTTCACCCTCCACCAGCATCCCTTAAGGAAGTGGAGCATGTTTTGGAGGAACAATGGTACAAAATTCCACACACCACAATTCAGGAGCTGTATACGTCCATTCCACGTCGGATCCAAGCTGTTTTGGACGCGAAAGGAGGCCGCACACCATACTAGATATGATTTTCACACTTTTGCAAATGTTTTAGATTTTTTTGTCCAGCCCATGTATATTTTATATATACTTTTCGTATGTGTTCCGGATAATTGTACTTTCCGTACGAACGAAAAACCTGTACATAGGCGGTCAGGATCTCAGATACAAATGGACGTATATAACATATAGCTGCTGTTTGTAATATACGTATACGTATATAATATATGGAAGACTGTTAGATGTCAGACATCCAGCAGCGAGACGATGTAACATCTAACCGGGAAAAAGTCAGTACATATGTAGCATATGAATAACGTATGCTTCGTACAGATTTCCGTAGTAAACATACGGATACCATATATTTGTACATTATACCGTTGTCCGCATAACGATTTTTTCTCAGTGTGAAGGAAGTTTGCAAACTGAAAACTATTATGACAATTTGTCTCTAAATGTTTATTTTTTCATGGTTATTAAATTTGAAAATATGGTAATCCTAATGTTGACAGTAAAACCATTAAATTTTATTTCACGTGATTCTAAATTTGTTTTCACTTAATTGGCAGTTTCGAGTTGCAACGCTCAATACCACCCAGAGAAGCATTGCTGTACTCGTTAATTAAAGGAGTTCTCAGAACTATGGTTAATTCGTTGATCTTGGTAAACTAATTTTCCACTGTCAAATATTTTTAAAAAATGTCTGATTTCTTGATTTTGAAGATTAACTTTATATAGAACCAGTTACTTGTCATACTGTTTATCCAGGTTACCTACGTTATGATGACAAAAAGTATTCTGGTAATATTAAATAGTCTACATGTTACTCAGTGCAAATTGGGGAATTTTCATGTTCTCAAAATTTTAGGTAAGCTGCTCTGCTTGAAGTAATATTTATTACAAACCTTTCATTATTTTAGAGATTCATATCAAGTTAAAAGATCACCAATTAGCAATGAATATTTCCTCTATCTTTTCAATGTTTTTTTGAGGAAAACTATCTTTTTCGCTTTTTATGCTTTAAGCATACAAATATGAGTTCTCATGAACTTTATTTTTGTTACGTGACAGCTAGTAGGCTTATATAACTTATGTCAGTAGTGATCTTTTCAACTTGTACGTCTGACATTTATGCACCGAGGCTAAGGCAGACGGTGATAATTATGACGGATGAATGAAATGGTTGAATGAACAAAATGGAAGACACGGGAGAAACCTGACAAGCTCATGCACATTATGCTACTCCGCTACAAAGCCCACTTGGCGGTAGCTGAGATCGAGTCAAAGACAACACGCACCAGAGGTGAGTTCTATATCACTGAGCTGCGGTCCAAATATGTCAATAGGGATAAATGTGGTGAGATTATATACTTTAATCCAATTTGGAAGTTATTGCGGAAGATATTAATGGTACTGCACGACGTTTTTCAATTGTCTTACTAATACTGAGGGGTTTTTCGTGATGAGTCAGGGAAAACTTTTGGGTGGTTCCTGCCTCAAGATCTAGGTTCCTGGCCAAGGGTTGTTCACCTAGGGGGTACCTAGGACCAGGATTGTAGCCAGCCCAGAAATGTAGGAGGGCTCGGTAGAAGTTAGGAGGGGGGCGATCCAACCATATTATAGTTCATCAACACATTGTATATCATTTGCAAGCCTATCGTGAAAAGTTTAGGGAACAACCCCCTAGCACCTCGTGGATAGAGGCCCGCCTAGGACTAGCTCTATAATTTGACACGGATACCTTGGCTTACTCTCCAAACTTTTGGAGGGGTACATACGACCATTTCCCTCTGTAGGTTTAGTTTGTTCTTTTTGTTTCCTTTTATGGGTAAAAGAAATGTAAAAAATTCGAATATCGGAGATTTTTAACTCAATTTATTTTCTTTGATACGTTTTCAATGCAGATGTGGTTATATGGGAGGGTACAGAGGTCCATTATCTTTCATAAGTCGTGCGTACATTATTGTTGGTCAATTTCTTAAGTTGGGGAATTTTCAAAAAATAAACTTTGGTAAATGCTCCCTAGAACTCGAATACATATTATTGTAAGTTTCGTTTGTCCTGCTTGTCCCCTTGTACGGGATAAATGTTGCAAAAATATACGTATTTACCATGTGTTTGTTACGTGCTTGTTTTTTGTATAATTTACTTTCTTCGATTAAGCTTTATTACATTATATGGTCTTATAAATGGATACCTCAGTCGATTCACTTTTACAGACCACGGGTACTTTCATGTAGTACTTTTAAATTATGGGAGAGATGTGTGTTGGCCCATCTTAAATTTGCGAATTGTCGAAAAGTAAAAGTTTGATAAATGTTCTCTATGACGCACATATATCCGTTTGTAATTTTGATTGGTTCACCTCGTACCCTTCTACGGATAAAGTTAATATATACAAATGAGGTAAGATGAATTAGTATGAGGTAAGATTTTAAAGTAGTTCCCCGAGATCCACTAAGGTGAGGTTCTGTTGTAACATATGATCACTTGGATGAGTACATTGATTTCTTGTCTTGAGTAAGACAAAGGTATCATGATACACTCCTTTGAAATTTTGGAAGAGAGATATTTATTGGCCCAGACGTATGCAGAGAATGGGTCCTGTGGGCCCGGCACCTCCCCGAAATCCCGATTTTTCAGTAAATTTAGTATAATTTTAAGAGAGATTGTACAAAATTTAATATATTTTATCCTCGCGCTGAATTTCGACTCCCTAGAAAAGCTTTAGACGTTATCGAAATTAATTACTGCGTGTATGTCTGCCATTCTTAAATTATGGAAATTGTCAAAACTATGAATTGGTCTCTAGGACTAAGGTATATACATCTGTAAATTTATATATTTTATACTTTTTCCTTCTACGGTATGAAAAGAGTTTTAAATTTTTAGTTTTAAAAATGTATGCAATTATTGAAAAATTAGTTTGAAAAATTTTAGTAAAAAATGTTAGCACACTGAAAACATTTAGGTAGAAATTTTTTCTTCTACAATTTTAGTTTTAAAATTTTCGTTTGAAAAATTGAGTTATTTCATTTTTAACATTTAGTTTGAATTTTTTAGGAATCAGTGAAAAATTTTGTTTGAAATAGTTTTCACTACGAATTTTTAATTTGAAAAATTTTGAATGAAAATTTTAAGGTTGAAAATAGTGATGAGCAAATGCAAGACCAAGACCAAGACCGGGGTGGTCTTGGTCTTGGTCTTGGTCTTGCACTGGAACCTTCGGTCTTGGTCTTGGTCTTGGTCTTGCACACCCAGTCTTGGTCTTGGTCTTGGTCTTGCATACCCAGTCTTGGTCTTGCTTGCAAGAGTCTTGCAAGTTTTACTTTTAAGAAATCTTATGTTTTTCATAGGTAAATTTTACTCTGGATATAAGGGATAATAAATTCTACAATGCTCCAATAGTAACGGAAACACAATATATGTTTCTAAATGTAACATAGTTTATCTTCGTGTATGATAATAGTGTACAACATAAATGATGACCTTTATTTTTTTATTGGATGCCGCTAAGATATTTAAGATATTACGCTTCGCTACTTATAAGATAAATCACGACGCTTCGTAATCTTTTCATATTTTTTTAACAGATCCAACACTCCACAGGTTCCGAAACTGGGGACGCTACCCCTGAGACGAATGAAAGAAAATCAAAACGGTACAGATAATTGAAATACCATGAAATGCAAAATTATTTTTACACTCTAAAGGCGTCAGATCTTTCCTTTCAACCACATTAGCTAATTTTGTATTAAACAAACTTATTATTAAATATTGAGATGTTGTTTTACTGATTCCAATGGGGCATAATCATGGACATTACGCAAAAGCGATGGAAAAAAATACCGACTTTGGAAACCTGGGCATGGTGAAAAATGGAGAGAATTTGTGTTGAACGTAAAACGAATGAGGTGTTAGAAATATTAGCAGTAGGAGAAAAAAGAAAATGAAATGAAATCTTTGAGTTTTACGTCCCACGCTTATGCCGGTTAGGCTAAAGGAGACGGTGATGATGAGTGATGAATGAAATGGTGGAATGAAGAAAGTGGGAGGAAATGGGAGAACCCCGAGAAAACCCACGAGCGCGGTGTTTGTCCACCACAAGGTTCACTTGGCGGGGGCTGGGATCGAACCCGGGACCCCAAGCACCAGAGGTGAACGCTCTACCACTGGGCCACCTCCGCACCTCATACATGTTAAAAATTTGATTAAGGTCGGTCTGGTGGTTCAAGAATTATTAAGTCACAACTTAGTCACTTTTATTTTTATTTATTTTTGATTTTTGTATACCTCCCCCTTCTCCTCCTCCACCCATACGTTGCTCCTTCAAAGTGAACTGACAAATAACATTCCAGGCCCAAACCTGATCTATATTGAAAATTTGATCGATTTCGAGCGGGTGGTTCAAGAGATTAGGAGTCACAAACATAGTCACTTTCAATTTTATAATATAGATTTACTGTTGTAGTATAATGTTATATCGGTCAATCCCCTATGTGCCGTATACCTAAAGAGGCTAAAAGTTATATGGATACACAATTATTCAACGTATAAGCACCCGCCCATGAAATCAAACTTGCGGTCACATGCACTAGTTTTTGTCAATGTCATGAAAATATTATTTCGATATTAATTTTATGAGTGCACACTAAAAATTTACAACGGGTGCTTGAGTCTCATAGCCAAGGCCATACTCATGTAGTCAGCACGTATGGTGTACGGAATTACCTATGTTCAATACATTTCTCTTCAGTTTTGGAAGAACACCACTAGTATGCTTTGAAATGAAATGAAGTATCTAGTTTAACGTCCCACAGTAATGCACCAACGCTAAGGGAGACGGTGATGATGAAAAACGACTGAAATGGTGGAATGAAGAAAGTAGGAGGAAACGGAAAAAATCTAAGAAAACCCACGCACACGATGTTTGTCCAACAAAATAGCTTATATGGAGCAAGATGATACCTGTGTGGCTTCAAAACGAGCAATATCTAGAGAAAACGCGAACAACGAATTCAGGAAACGATATACTGTAGCTATATGCTACAGGGGCAGATCGACTCACACGGATTGCATAAAACTACTGGGAACACATTCACTCCAGTGGCATTTTTACTGAAGTCAAAAAATGCAAGTAAAAGATGTAATGAATTTTCTCCTTTTTTACATTGTATAAACAAATTCAAGTACTACCAGTACTTGTGCAAGACTCTTGCGCAAGAGTCTTGGTCTTGGTCTTGGTCTTGCAGGTGTGGTCTTGGTCTTGGTCTTGGTCTTGCACCCCTTGGTCTTGGTCTTGGTCTTGCACCACTATTCCTGGTCTTGGTCTTGGTCTTGGTCTTGGTCTTGCACGCAAGACTCTTGCAAAAACTGCAAGACCAAGACTCTTGCGCTCATCACTAGTTGAAAATGTTTGTACTTGCTGAGAATTTGTTTGTTTGATTTTTTACACTAATTTAAATTTTTCTCTAAAAATCTTTTCACACTGAATTTTTTAATTTGAAAATTTTTATTCTAAAATTTTAGTTTGAAATTTTTGATTAGTTGGAAATATTTTTACACTCTCTGAAAAGTTTTGTTTTAAAATTTTAGTTACAAAGTTTTTGTTTGAAATCTGTTTTAGTTTGAAAATTCTTGCATTTACTTAGAAAATTGTAGCTTAAAAGGTTTTCATTAAAAATTTACAAGTTCAACGAAACTAAACATTTCTAAAGAGTCAGAGCACTTTAGGTTTAAAAGTCGAAAAATACTGTAGTACATTAAACAATTGTCTTCCGTCAACTAAGCACTTATTGCACTGAACTAAGTATTTACTTGACACAACTGAACGCTGAGCGTTTAAAAATATCGCTCAAATCGTTAGTAAAATTTCTAAATCCTTGATGATAACAACGGCAAAGGACTAGCTAATACCACTCCGTCTAAATTTTGACAATTGTTTGCCTATAAAAGGAACAGAATGAAATAACCATACTTAATATATTCCTATCCTGCACTACCAAATTTTTAATGTTGACAATTTGTAAAATTTCAGAAGTGTTCCTATGCTTTCCTGCTGAGTGGGGCAACGTACCTATTGCCAAAATTTAGAACATCAAGGACTCAGAGGGACTAATGTTCCCTCAACTGGGATCAACATTATTGTTTTCCTTGAAACAATATTGAATGGATATGTTACATACATTTCATACAACTGAGTACCCTACACGTTCAATCTCGACTTGATTGAATGTTGAATCATTCATACAATATATTATAGAACATATGATCGTTTCTTTGCTATGTTTACATAAGATTCTCAACAATACTTCATTTCATAATCTTGCGACATTTCACCTTCTTTAATCCTCACACTACCAAACAGTTTCCCTTACTAAATACTTTGGTTTACCTTGACGGTCCGAATCTGTTTGTAATAAGTATTTACCTGTCTTTTCGTGCGTGTTTGTGTCCGTCCGTACGAGGACAAAAATCTCACTTAATGGATCACCATGTCAGAATGTAGAGAGTCAAACATTACGAACCAAGTTCATTGATAGGGATGATATCAAACCGGAAGTAGTAGGGATCAACCGTTTCCAAGTTTTACATTGATCACTATAGAGCAAAAACGGTAATAGATAGCGAGAAACGGTTTTTCACAATCGATTAATCGCCTCAAGAATAGATTTCATTTTCATCTCTAACTCTCTACTAAAACCAAGAAGTATTAGAAACATACTACATTTTTTTTTCATATTGACTTACATGAAAACGGTATTTACAACAAAAACGGTAGGAGATAGCGACAGGCAATTTTTTAAAAAAATCAACCTAGAGTTTTACAAGTTTCTCCCGTAATCCCTATTCAAATCAAAAGAGGCAGAAATCAACTACTTCTGGTTTTAACATTGATTGCTAAAAAGTAGTAATAGATAGCGGAAAAGTGGTTTTCTACAATCAATTAAGGATTTTAAGAATATTGTAAAACTCTGTTCCATATAGGTTGTAGGTAGATCGAGGTAATAAAGTGAGTGTTTTAATCCAATGAGCGATTTCATTTCGGGAAATCATTGGCCGTTCCCAGAAACTTTTTGCCAATATGTAAAGTGGGAAGGCATTTTTAAGGTATATTTTAAGGACCCTTACAATTTTGGGGAATTTAGGGGTCCTGCCGCGGAAATTTTTTTTGGCAATATGTAGACTGGAAATGCAATTTTTGGTTTTATTTTTACAACTGCTAAAAATTTCTGGGGAGTCGAGATCTCCCAAATTTCTTGCACACCACATCGTTAGTTTATCGTTATTTTACGTTAGCTTTGCTAAAACTATTGCTAGTTTCGCGAAAATAACGATTTTATTCGAGAAATAATATCCCGCCAAATCTAGTTAGCCCGCCCGTAAAAAAATGTCATAAGTTTCCACCTCATATCGTTAGTTCAAGATAGGTTTAATAAAACTGTCCTTAGTTTCGAAAAGATAACGATTTTATTCGAAAAATAATTTTTCCCGTCAAGGGTGAAATTAGCCCAACCATAAAGTTTTCCCAGAATTATTAACATTATATTGATAGTTTATCGTTAGTTTTGCTAAAACTATCGTTAATTTCTCAAAAAAGAACAATTTCCAGAAATGAAGTCTCCCACCAACTGTGAAGTTAGCCTTCTCATAAAGAATTTCCATAAATTTCCAAAATACATCATTAGTTTATCGTTAATTTACACTTGTTTTGATAAACCTATTGCTAGTTTCGCAAAAATATGTATTTTTTTCGAGAAATAATGATTCCAGTCATATCTGAAGTTAACCGGCAAATTCATTTTCAGTGAAGTGCGCTACAAAGACACAGTTTTGCCTAGTCTCAGAAAATTAAGTATTGACACTACTAAAATCAATTATACAGACGGGCCAAAATATATTTACTAGAGGCCCGCAAGTGTCCCGCGGGCCGTATGTTGTGCAGGCCTGGTGTAAAGCTATTATTTTTCTATGTAATGAAGTGTTTAAATAGGATAACCAAATAATTATTTTAGAAGAATTTGCTTTCTACCAAGCCTGTCAGAAGCTATTTTGACGTTTTATCCTGTAAATATAATTTTCATAATAAGTGTTATTTGACAGTTCAATTGTCCTAAGCGTTTCATCTCGAATTTTAGTTTAAAAAGACAAATGTTACATTTTGGCTATAATATGGTTTATAAACAAGTGAAATTATATAAACTATGTAAGTTTTTATGAAAAATAAATGCCAGAAGTCTTTTACTTTGATGTTGTTGCGAGGTGTGCTTAAAAAGTAAGGTTACAAAGCATTCACTGAAACGTGTATAGATTATTTCATACAACAAATACTCCAACAGCTAGTACATACATTAGGTTATCTTTCGACATAGTTTCCACATCAGTTGAGACACATGTCGCATCGTGAGATAAGTTTGAAATTTTCCTCCTGGTAAAGGTTCTGCCCTTGCGTGTTCAGTCACTAAGTGTTTCACCTCCTCGTCTGAAGAGAAGCGTCCGCCTCCTAGGTTCCCCTTCAAGTGGGGGAACAGGTGAAAGTCGCTTGGAGCGAGATCCGGGCTGTAGGGAGGGTGGTCGATTGTGGGAAATCTGTTGATTCCATGCTGAGTCGGCAACTGCACTTACAGTAGCGGCGGTTACATATCTCCCCCATATAAATCGAATAACTAAGCGGACTTCTTCACGAGACTAGTTTTCGAAACGAGTTAACATTTGTGTTTCCCTACAACTAGTGCTGTAGGTGATGGGTGACCGAAACTCTTCACAGTTGCCAACTCCATATATTAAAATTAAACCATACTTCTCATTTCTCTATAAGACGAATCTTCTGAAATATCGGCCATGTAACCTTAGTTTCTTATTCTCCCTCGTACATCCATTTTGCTATGTAATTCATGCTATACTTCCGCGAGTTCTCCTTATTACGAGTGATTTTAATAATACGATAAAGTATGAGAATCATGTATAAATATAAAGAACATTATAATATATATAATGAATACTTTGTAATATGTAAAAACTGGAAAGATTTCAGAATTAAAATATGATATAAATATACGTTTCCTTAAATGCTGCATAATCTGATCGACATTTTCATAGAGTTCAATGTACAGCTTTGTACTAGTCAGATGTTCTTCATTGCGGGAGTTTCTCCGTCAGTACACGAGCCTCACGTAGGAATATACGTTAAATGTACAAAGTAACAGTACTGTGAGAGCAGGTGAGTTACAAGCTATGCAATGGCTTATGTATATGGAAGAACAATTAGGCATATAAATCCAGCATGCTAGGAGAGGTGGGGAAAGGTGTATTGGTAAGTACCAAGACAATGGATAGCACGAAGTACTTAACGCTGCCTTCGAGTTCATGGGCTGTTTTGGCACAGTTGTACCCGTTGTTACCCTTTTAATCGCGACGCAATTTTGCATAACCCTCATGACTCTTACAATACAATGGAAAAAAGATACGAACAAACAATGCTCCGCTGGAAGTACCTGAAAAGTTTAATATAAACCTATACGAAATGTGGGAATGTTCTTGGGATAAGAAGGTAAATACGGATAATTACGTATAAAGGTTTATTAAAGAAAGTTGTAGTAACCTGCCTGATTTCCTTATTCCGAAAAATTGTTACAACAGTAGTCGCAGTGAAGTGTTTCGATCTTAGGTCGAGTGTAGGGGTGATGACGTCATAAAATATGCCGATATTACATCGTTTTTCCCATATGTTATGTCACGTAAACCTATGCCTGTTAAATCACCTAAGATACATTCAGGACCGGACTTTTCAGATGTGGAAAGTATTCATGGTGTAGTAAAATGCACCATCATGACCGTAGAAGTCCTCTATTTTCCAATTTTCCCATATGTTGTAGGAAGCCGATTACTTTTCGGTCTTTGCCGTAAATGTATGGAGGAGGAAAACACTAGCGATTGTACTCATAGTGACGCTGAGTGTACCCTTACAGGGACATTTTGTACTGCAGAGTTACACCTTGCTCTTCAAAAAGGTTACAAATACTCGATATACACGAAATATGGGAATTCGAACTCATGGATTCTGAAGAGGGGAATTCAGATGGTCTGTTCGGAACTTATGTGAATTTCTTCCTTCAGATGAAGCAAAAAGGCTCTTTTTTCCTGCTTATTGCAAAACAGAAGCAGAGATGTATCGAGGAATATTATGCCCATGAAGGCATACAGTTGAATTATGTTAACATTAGGCCGAACCCGGGATTGAGGCAATGTGCAAAACTTTACCTCAACTCATATGAGAAATGGGGACAGGGCACTAATATGTTACATAATGTAATCGTTAGTGATGAAGTCACGTTTCTTAGGTATTAAACAATGGCACGGTATGAAATTCAAACTGTGAACCCAATTAATGATGGTCATTTAATTATCACTTTCAGAGACATTGAAACTGAGAATGTTCCTCTCGAGTTTTCCAATGTAATTTTAGCTACCTTTATTACTTCGTGGGCTAGACTGGAGCTGTACAAACTACTGACGACTGTAGGACCAGACAGAGGAATTTATTGTGACACCGACAATATTATGTATATACAGAAAAAAGATGAGAAACTTTTGTTACTGCTTGGGAACTATTTGGGTGATCTAACAGATGAAATTCCAGAAGGCTAGACATTTACATTGTTGGATTAGGCGCAAAGAATTATAGCTATAGGCTAATTAATGCCCAAGGGGATGTTCGGGATATAGTCAAAATGATGGGGGTAAAACTAAACGATAGGACCTCTCAAAAAATTAACTTTGAGAGTTTCTATAAATTAGTGCCCGGACAATTAGGGTCCATAGGAATAGAAAATCCAAATAGTATCGTGCGTAGACCAGGGTTCCGTATCTTTAGCTGTACAGAGAAAAAGACACCCTGAGGTCAACAAAAAACGTAAACGTATTGACGAACATGACATGACTGATGACGAACCCATACGAAAACGTGCAAGTGTACCTTACAGTTATAGGCCCACGAGCGAGTGAATGTAAGCTGTATGAATATCTCTCTCTATTTTTGACGAATTGCTTCCCATTTAAGCTCCGAACAATCATAGATTGTGAAAATATTAAAATTTAATTTATTACTAATTTATTGTTAATTAATTAATTTTTTGTGTCGTATGCAACGCATACTCATTGTTAATTATTTATTAGATCATTTGCTATCTTTTACGGATGTTTCTTATCTCTTAACTATCCCCCTTCCCGTGGAAAGTCGTTAATTATTTATTGGATCAGTGTCTGCGAAACCTCGAGAGCTTTAATTTTTTTAACTCGAGAGCTTTAATATTCCTATATTCCCAGTGATTTTTCTTTCTTTCTGTGTGGGTGTGTGTATAACGCAAATGTTCTATTGTATGCATTCATTTGAGTACATGATGTTAAAATTTCAACAACTCTATACTGTTTTAATCGCCGGTCCGTCAAGGGCTAGGAAGACTTGTTTTATAAATCGATTACTTAATGAAAGTGATTAAACGTTTAGTATAAAAATTAATGATATAGTATGGTGCTATGGTGCAGTAATAACAAAGTCAGATGTAAATGCAAAAATACATTATGTAGAGGGGATACTCGACATTAATAATTTTGAAATTAAAGAAAATTCATTATTAATACTTGATGAGTTAATGTCAGAAACCAATGGTGATATTTCTATCTTATTTACATAGTATGTACATCATAAAAAGTTGACTGTAATATTTATTATTCAAAATGTATTTCCAATAGCAAAACATGCAGTGATATTAGTTTAAGTGCACATTATATTATACTATATAAAATACTCGTGATAAATTACAAATACACTACTTAGCAAGGCAAATAATGCCTCCGACTAAATATGTAGTTACTAAACTATTAAAATAATTTGCTACGAAAAGTTTCTTTTTAGCAATACAACACTTTTGTTTACTTCGTATATTATTTGTCTAATCAGAAAGTACTGCGACATTCCAATCAAAAGATAGCTTCATAATAAAACCCTTATATTAAGTAAGAAATACCGGAAAGTAGCAACTGTTCTACTGAACACTATCTCAACGTTAGTAGTAAATCATGCACTAGCAAACCTGTACAATTATGAAGAAAACTGCGATCAGTCCAGTCACATATAACATGCTCCACTATACTTAACCTGTGCCGGAATTCACCATTGACAAGTAGTATGTAAGACCCAATACGTATTGCCATTCAACGTATGGGTAATAGTATACATGAGAACGTCGTGATCTGCGTTTCTTCTGTGTTCTATTACCACCTCTACATGAAATACCATAAATTTTCTACGTAGTGCAATGGTAAGAAGTATCCATGTGCACAAGACATGCGATATGCGTTAAATTCCCCCCCCCTTACACACACATAGTCATAGATAAAGTACAAGGGCACTACACATGCAGATATGAAGTACAGGTACGTTCTGTTTTATTTTCGTATCAGTCGATAAGTAAATCAAAGTCGCTTTGTTACCCCTTTGGTAAGTTCGTAGATACTCAATGAATAATCCCTGAAAGTATGAGCATCCAGCTCCTTCGGGAACTGACGCGGCTTTACGTATACTATATCCCGTACGAAATTATATTACGTCTTAAGTTAGTCTGGGTAATAGCCAATATTTTAATGTTATTCAATTTACTCAACTCCACTATTTAATTCACGAAATCGAACCGTTCACCAACAATATCTGTTGTTTACCAACCACTGTACTTTAAGTTAATTCTGGAATAATCTCATTTCAGAGGTAAAAGACATCACTTTGCTTTTATCGTATATAATATCATCAATAATTAGAACAACGATAACTTGTATTAACATAAATATAGCTTCCGCTCGATGACAAATAACCCTCTTTCATCATCTAAGATACATAACGCACATGTGACAAAGTTGAGAACCAAGTCTATTGAATAATTTTATCAAACGTCGCAACAATTTCAAATTTTCAGTTCCTTCACTACCACTACACCTCAAGAGGAACTGAATATAACTATTTCTATAATTGTTGCTCATAGGAACCTTTTATAATCAAAATTAGAAATTGTGATTTAACTATAGCTTGCTTTTGTTAAAAATCTTTCCACCAGTGCACAGAATATCTTGCGCCAACTATGCATTATAAAGGAGAAGAAGAAGATAACGAAAGCTCGCAGGAACAAAGAATGCTGAATATTATGGTTTACTTACTTATCAAACTTATGAAAGTTAGATCATTTCTAATACTTAAAAAAAAAACTGTTATTAAGCTTTAATCTTGTAAGTGTGTTCAGCTTTTGTACAAATTCATGAGATACGTTTCATGAATGCTATGGACTTCGACTATTAGGACCTACATAAAAAGGTTGTTTATATTTCTGTGCGTAAAACGCGTTCAACATATGTGAAATGCATTTATTGGTATTTCACGTTATTAGAATAGATTGTTACATGGTCGGATATATTGCAGAACGACTCCTGACGTTATTGATATAACAAAAGAATTTACACTATAGCAGAAATCATGTCACCATTACAATAGTAGTATTCATTAAATACTCTTCGATGTTGTATTTGTTTATAAATATCGGTACATAAATAATAATAACACACAATGTAATATAATACCATATGTATATTTTTAAGAACTAAATATACCTATATTATGTACTTGAGTATTAATTTTTCTTTTTGAGAAATGGGTTTAAAATATTAAAATCATTGTGAAATATACGCTAAGACTAGGGGGACGCCAGAAAATCACTGTGAAAATTTTTTCTTGGTCCGCCCCTGATCATGTCTGTTGTTCTGTATGGTTGCGAAACATGGTCGCTTACTCTGAGAGATGAACGCAGGCTGAAAGTATTTAAGAATAAGATCCTGAGATTAATATTTGGCCTCAAGAGGAACGGGAATGGGGAATGGCGGAAAATTCAATAAGGAGGAAGTACATAATACATATACCGTTTGTGAAACTTTGTTAGGTCATAAAATCTAGGAGGCTCAGGTGGACAGGTCATGTAGCCAGGGTAAAAGAAACCATGAATGCTTTCAAAGTCTTAGGTGGAAGACCAATCAGAAAACCTATGCTCAGATGGGAGGCCAATATTAAGGTGGATCTAACAGAAATAGGAATCCAAATAGAAACTGGATCCAGTTGGCTAGGGACAAAAGTCTGTACAGAACATTGGTGAACGTGGCATTGAACCTTCGGGTTCCATAGGCCATAGAGTTAGTTAGTAAAACTCAATCCCAATTTCCAACGCATTGCGGGCTAGAACAAAATACACTTTGTAAAAAGGAGTTTACAGAGTCAATAGTAAAAGCGTGGTGTTCATTTCTAATTGCGCTTTTTTTAAAAATGAGAATCCTGAATCCAATGGGACAATTGTCAAACATATCCGTCGATGGAGTTACGAGAAAAATTATCTGAAAATTACGATTTTTACAGTTTCTTATATATATATATATATATATATATATATATATATATATATATATATATATATATATATATATATATATATATATATATATATATATATATATATATGTATATATCCAAAATTTTAGACCCCATGAATATTGTGAATAAGTCTTTTAACATCCTGCCTTTTTTCGGTAAATTATAGGCTTTCAGTTAGATAGGCAAGGTAGGTACCATTGCTGTTTATCGTAGGATCATGGTCGTACTTCATTTCTTTCACAATAGAGCAACCTTTCAAACAGTACCATCCACATATCATTATTATGTCCCTAAAGTGGAAAATTTTGAGAGAAATTGGAATTTTTTCTGAGAGTTTTTTTTAACTTTTGAGCCCCCTCTGGCCCTCTCTGTTTTAACGCACAGTCCTCAAAATCAACTGAAAAATACTAAGTGGTATACTGAATGTGCGTACAAAATTTCAGGCTTCTATTTTGAAAAGTAAGGTAAAAAATATTTACCCATGTGCTAAGAATATCCCCCACAATACCCTGGATTCCCGTACAAAACAGGATCTCAGGTAAAAATTTCCTGAGCAATCCATATTTACCCTAAAATCATGGTTCGCGCCTCATTCTTTTCACAACAAAACGAACTTTCAAATGTTACCATTCACATGTCTCCATCGTATATCTCAGGCGAGAAAATCACGAAAAAAGGGATTCTTTTATTTAATAATGTCTCTTTTCTAGCATTTTGCCCCTCCAGATCCTCATGTGTTAATACTGAGATCTGAAACAAATTTGAAAAATACTAATCAATGCACTGAATGTTTGTGCAAAATTTCAATCTTCTAGGTGCAAAAGTAAGCCTACCAAAAATAATAAAAATAGGCCTAATAGAAATTATTTTTAAGTTATGACGTCACCTCCTTTGTATCAACACAGAAAGGCGTGAATCCATACATAACGTGTTCTACAATGCCTCTGTGCTTTAAAAGTGCAAAAACCCGATCTAAAAAGCTTTATTATTACTTTTTTAACCAAATAATGAAGCCACTACCCTATCATGGTTATAACTACGTAAGATCTGAAAAGGGTTGAGAAAAAAGTTTCATTGGATTCAGCATCCTCAAATTCATAGGCGCCGACTTTGGGGGGGGGGCAGGACGCTTTTGGCCCCCCAATATTTGTAGGTGGGGTCCGCGCCCCTCCAATATAATCCACTCGAAGAAGAATTAACAAAGAGGAGCAAGAATTTCTGTCGTAAACTTCGTCGTGCTTTTAACTCAATATTAATACAGTCCCTGTCCATAAGACCCGTAGGAAAGTCATGTCTGACGACTGTTCTCTTCAAATCCTGTTAGTACATGTCTAAACAAGTGTAAATCACGAGGGTAGACTTTTTGACTTATGGGCAGTTTTTTTCTACAGGGGCGTAATTCTAGGGAGCGACGCCCCTTTTAAGTTGTTGTCGACTTTTCTTAAAATAATTGTAGCTGCCATTGTGATTGTAGCAGAACAATGAATGAGGGTTGTTTTCTTTCTAAATAGTCCACAAAATAAACCTAGATATAGATTTTTGGCGTAGCCGTACAAATAGAGGGGGAAGAGGGGGACAAAGTCCAATTTTGGCTAATTTTATAAAAGTCTGTTTTCATTTTCTTTCCATAATGTCCAAACGGTGATATCTTGTGTGACAACGATTTCTTGGCCAAGACTTACAACAATCCTCTATAGAAGGACGCAGTTTTTGACAAAAATCTTCCAAAAGTTATCTCCACAAAAAAAAAAAAAAAAGTAATATAGTCAGATCCGCGAAAATTTTCAGAATGTAAATTTCCGTGGTTTCGTATTTGCTTCACTACACACGTTGCAATTCTAATAGAAGTAGAAAATTCTTAACACATCGTTGTATTATTATTCACGAGTTCTAGAATAAATAACACTGATAATGTTCTGTGTGATATTCCTGCTCCAAAAAGTACATGATGTACAAGAATATTTCTTGGTATTAAGTGGCTTTCTTTGTGAACCTTTTGCTAACTGTGGATAACTTTGTTTTCATTTTTGTGAATTAATAATGAGTTTCAATGTAAAATGTCTCGAATTTTACCTCTAAAATAGAAATTTTGTCGTATGTGAACTTTTCCAGGTTTTGTTTACTCAGCTGCTATAAAGAATGGAGACAAACGTACTGATTTAGTGTGCCTTACTGCCTGCTATCTCCAATTAAAAAAAAAATGTTTATGCATTTCAGGTGGTGATGTTATCTTCGCTGCAGAAATAATTTTGAATGTATTCATGTCTAGTCTAGTACTAATGAACTATCTTTTTTCTTGGAGAATACTGATGTAATAATTTTCTGAAATGATTTGAAGTTATTCTGGTGAAATAGTTATGGCATCAAGTGTGGGAAGTTCTTTACATGGAGTGAAGTTAACACAAGGAACTAGTAGTGATTTTGACCTTACAAAATGTGTGATTTGCCAAAAGATAGACAAAGGTCACAAGACTACAACTTCAGCAATTAGTAGAAATAATATAAAAATGCTGCTGAAATCAGGCAAGATGAAGTGTTGCAGAGACTTCATTCAATGGATTCTGAGGTGGAATTTGTGTACCATTGCAATAATACCTGCTACAAATCTTACACACTGAAAAAATCGTTACTTAAATTACAAAGAGATAGTGATGTTACGATTCAAGACTGTGAGGATGAAGAATCGCCAATTAAACAATCTACAAAAAAACTACGTTCAGACACACTATCCCGTACAGAACCGTCATGTCAAAAAAAAAAAAAAAAAAAAAAAGAATCCAGTATGCGAAGTAACATGCGTAGTGTGTGGCCTCAATAAACACGCTGGCGTTAGGGAGAAGCACAGAATTTGTGAAAGTAACTGAGCTCTTGTCTTCCTCGAGGTAGCAATGTTTTTTAAAGACGATGTGTATACGAGAACTTGTGATCTAGAAGATGAGTCATCAGTTTTTGGAGCAGACTTATACTATCATAAAATATGCCTAGAAACATACGTTACTAAATTCAGAAGAAGTTCACAGGAAAACAATAGCACTAATAGAAAGTCGCCTAAAGAAGAAACGATGAAAGAACTTTCACCTGTAATCAAATAGCTTCTGTAAGATGGCTGCGGTGTGACTTTGTCAGAAATACGAGATTACTTAAACGGTAAAGGGACAGGAATCGTGATAAGCAACAAAGAGATCAAGCATTTTTTACTGAAGATTTTTGGAACTACGATTAAATTTTCTAAACCTACTAAAACCAATGAGTCTCTTATTGCCTATTCTTCAAATTTGACTACTAAGACACTAACATGGAGCGTCCGGAACCACAATGCTATAAGAGATGCCGGAATGTTAATAAGAAACTCCCTCAAAAGCTGCAACTTTGACCTTGACAAAACAACTGGTAATGCTCAGGATCTGAAGAAGTCATGGATCAATACCCCTCTTCCACAAACACTGCTTGATTTTTTATCAGAACTTTTCCAAGTAGGACGATTGTCTCTTATGTGAAGCTCCACGGAAGACGTGGATTTACTTGAAGACGATGGAGTCGTTGATAGTGAGACCACTGATAACGCTGAAGATGTACTGACAAAAAATTCTCTTTCTTGTAGAACTAAGTTAATTTTTCAGATTCTCTTCTATAACGTGCATAGAGGCAAGGAAAAAACATCTTTACATCTTATGACAGCCCATGTTATACATGAAAAATGTAAAAGTCTGATAACATCTTTCAATAAACTTGGTGTATCTCCCAAAGCTACAACCAAGTTATGCATGCACGTGCAAGATTAACTCAATACACTGTCTAGTCTTGTTCTGTCGGTTCTTCACTTCCAAGTCGCTTTGTTAGTAATGCATTTATAGTGGGTGCGATGGATAACATCGACCACGAAGAAGCTACACTTTCAGGTTTGCAAGGAAGTCATGACACTGCTCTGGTAATATTTCAAGAGAAACCTAAAGAGGCAACAAAAAGTCCTATTCACTGGATATTGTTGAGAAGAATTTCTCCAAAAGTATGACGTCTCAACTCACATGTCAAAGCCTAAAGCATTATCTCAAGCAATCGCTGCCTTTGATGGTACCTCAGAATTTAAAAACGTTTGAAGATTTATTTGATGCGGATGTAAGTGAAGTGACATTAAGGGAATTTGTGATCAGAATGATGAAAACTTTGCATTCACTCAGTGATAGGGATGTTAATATAACCTGGGGGGCTGTCAACGCAGTGATATCGAAATCTGAAGTTCCTCTTCAGCAAGTTGGGTTCTTACCTATATTGCCATACCCTAATACAGCATACGACAGTTTCTATTTTGCAACGAAAAACTTCCAGTACCTTCTTAATCATCTTCATCAATCCGCTTTACCTATAGCTTGTGACAATGGAGTTTACTACATTGCTGCAGAAATCCAAATTACTTCAAACGAGTTCCCGGACATCGTCCTGATGATGGGGTCTTTCCATATGACCAAAGCACTATTGGCGTGCATAGGTAAATGATATATCAGGAAGTGGATTAGAAAACATCCTTATTGAAAACTCAGTATTTGGACCAAGAGTAGTCGAAAGTGTACTGAAAGGTAGTAACTACATTCGTTCTACAAGAGCAATGTTCATGCATGCTGAAGTAATTGAAAGGCTGAAATGGAAAACATTTTTGAAAGGCAATGTCAATGCACCTAGTAGAATAGTCACCGACACATTGAGAGCAAATAAAGATAAAGATATTGAAAAAGCACAACTCCTGTTTCAAGATCTTACTAACAATTCTATAAGCTTAATCCAAGGGATGAAAGACTTCTCTCAGATGAATGCGGAGCGATCAGAAACATGTAAGTACTTGGAAGATTTTTTTGTTTCTTGTGTCTCTTCTGAAGAATCTTATTCGAGCAGACAGAGAAGGTAAATGGCTTCTTCATTTGAATACCGTTCAAGAACTCCTTCCAGTGTTTCACGCTTTTGATAGAATCAATTACTTGAGGTGGGCATCCCTGTATTTAGAGCAGATGCGAAACTTGGAATTTCAACATCCACAAGTTTTTGAAAAATTCATGAAAGGATTCGTTGTAGTCCGAAGAACCACAGGAAAATTCAATGCGGTTGGCTTGGACATGGCACTGGAGCAGACGATAAATAGATCCCAAAAAGCACAAGGAGGAATAATTGGCCAAACAAAAAGAAAAGAGTACGTTGTTGAATGGCAGTTAATCTACCACGAGATTCTTGAAATAAGAAATGCTTTCCGATCATTAATAGGCGTTGACTACGAACGTCAGATACATCACGAATTAGTAGGGAAACAGAGTGAGGTGCTTGAAGCAAGCATCTAGATGATGTGCTCTTATATTGAGGATAGACAAGATCCTTATGATACCACTGGAATGATGAAACTCCAAAATCCATCGACAAATGAACTTGTACCGCCACATAATGCAAAATCAAAACTTTCCTTTGCTGCAAATGGGAATGCACTTTATCTTGAATTTAGGAGTGAGAGGTTTGTTTCCAAATCAAAAGCACTATCTGCCCCCATACACAAAGTGAAGTTGTCATCTTTCAATTGTGTTGGTTCAGAGGATGCAAAAAATGACAGGTCTAATTCAGTTACAGATATCATCTATGCGCAAAGACTTGTTAATATTTGTAAGGAGAGAGGCATGTTATTGAGCGAGATTCTAAGTTATGACATTTTACCAGTTACAACATTGATGGATAAAACAGTGCAACCATTAAACCGCAGAAATCGGATTTGATGACTGCTTTGATAAGGAAATTAGACGATTCCGAGTGCAGTTCTACTTTTGAAAAAAAATCTACCGACATATTTGATAGTGGATGTTATGAACCAAATCCGCAGGATGCCTCTAAAAGAATTTTATACTTTCGGTGACCTTTTCGCTGCCCTCGTTGAAAGCATGAGTTCCATTGACCAAGAAAAGTCACGAACGGATTTTGTTTTTGATAGCTACGTAACAAACTCGATTAAGAACGGAGAAAGGGAACGAAGAGCTAAGGTTCAACCAATAACTATATCTAACATTTCAGCTTCTACTCGATTGCCGGTTCAAATGAACAAATTTTGGGCGTCCATTGAAGTTTCTTTCTTGAAGTTTTTTTCAAACGAAAGGTCTTCAGGCTCTTTGGTTCCGAAAGTCTTCAAAAGAGTGAATACCAATTCACACGTTAGCACGAAACATTGGCACATTATGTGACGTTATTCTATCAGTGCATTTCCTCACAGGTTCAAACGTCACTAGTAAACTGGGGACTAAGTTTTTGGCCTTGAAAGCAAATCCTGAAAAGTACCTTCTATATTTTGGCCAGCAATTACCTGCAAATCCGGATACATTTTGACTAGCAGAAAGCTATCTTGTACAGGTGTTAAAGCCTGGGAGTCCGTCTGCAACGTTTGATCAGCTACGGCTCAAACTATTTTCACATTCAAAGACTCCAAATCTGCTATCACTACCACCTACAAGCTTTTCAATAAGTGCACACCTTCAGCGTATCTTTTTCATGGTTTACACTTGCTCTTGTGTATTGAGTTCACTGTTATTAGAACATTATGGTTGGTCCGTGGATGACGACGGTACGATAATTCCAAACTCTCATTTAAACTTCCTCCCAGATCTTTTGATTACTCGTGGCTGCAAAATGAAATGTACAAAACGTTTCCGCTGTATCTCCACTTTGTGTGTTGCATAGACTTCTGCAAGTGCTGTGAATTCTGTGAAAATCGAGAGAAAAATGACTTCTAGCTACTTTAACGCATTTAACAGAGGTGGGTGATTACGTTAACAAAAATATAAAATTTTAAATACTGTAAGCCTACACATATATTTATAAAGAGGTAATTCTTCATCTGATCTACTTAACGTAATTATTATCCAATAATATAACAACATGCGATATCATTCAAAATGGAAAACATCCCTCTCGAATAATGTCTCCTTGATCCGAAGAACATTATCAGTGTTGTTTATTCTAGAACTCGTGAATAATAATACAACGATGTGTTAATAATTTTCTACTTCTATTAGAATTGCAACGTGTGTAGTGAAGCAAACACGAAACCACGGAAGTTTACATTCTGAAAATTTTCTCGCATCTGACTATATTACTTTTTTTTGTGGAGATAACTTCTGGAAGATTTTTGTCAAAAATTACGTCCTTGTATAGAGGATTGTTATAAGTCTTGGCCAAGAAATCGTTGTCACACAAGATATCACCGTTTGGACATTATGGAAAGAAAATGAAAACAGACTTTTATAAAATTAGCCAAAATTGGACTTTGTCCCCCTCTTTCCCCTCTATTTGTACGGCTACGCCAAAAATCTATATCTAGGTTTATTTTGTGGACTATTTAGAAAGAAAACAACCCTCATTCATTGTTCTGCTACAATCACAATGGCAGCTACAATCATTTTAAGAAAAGTCGGCAACAACTTAAAAGGGGCGCCGCTCCCTAGAATTACGCCCCTGTAGAAAAAAACTGCCCATAAGTCAAAAAGTCTACCCTCGTGATTTACACTTGCTTAGATATGTACTAACAGGATTTGAAGAGAACAGCCGTCAGACATGACTTTCCTACGGGTCTTATGGACAGGGACTAGACTATATAGGAAGATCCTTTTTATCGATAGAAAACGCAATTTCAAAACTGTGTTTAACGGAGCACTGAAGCTTCAACCAACACTCTGGCAGCACTGATATGACAAGTGAAGATCAATGTGGCTGCAAACTTGCAGTGAAGTTCCCAAATTTTGAACTTGTATTTGTTTTAAAGCCTTTAGGTAAATTTGCATTAGATCGTGAATTTGGATACAACGGAGTGGATGCAGCTTACCGAGAACTAGGGTGAAGGTTCTTTCGTCAAGCAGTTGATTGTTCAAGTCGGCGCCTATGCTCAAATTAGTATAAAAAGCACAATTAGAAATTTTTTTCAAGCATGGGTACATTTTTACTAGTGCCATGATCAATATTTCTTTCTTTTTTTAGTTCTTTTAAAGTACCGGCATAATTTTTAATGATGTTCCTTGTACGTCATTTATACTTGGAGCAATATTCGAACCCACTATATACAGTATCTGCTTGGGGAACGGATATACATTAATAGTGTGGCGTTCACTCAGATTCATAAGGACAATTTGAGACATACATTAAAACAAATATACAGAGGATAGACTCCGGCCTAGGTACCAACGGCGGTAGTCGAACTTGGAATGTGCTGACCACATATTTCAAACTGCAAATTGCAGTAGGATTAATTCCCAGGAATTTTGTTTAGCTTTAGTTAAAATAAGTTGACAGAAACGAAACTGTATTCAGGCTCTATAAGCTTCCACGGGTAAGTTTATAGAGTTTGTGGGTTTTCAAGCAAGGATGCCCTAAGAAGTCTTTATTATTTTCTTTTACTTTGTAGTTTAATAAAAAAAATGCAAACGCTCTAGGCACGCTGAGAATGCCATAGTGAAGCACTGTTGGTTTGCCGACCCATAATTAGATTGGTGGCAGCGTGAGAAAACCAACTGCATTGGGAATGTGGCGGGGTAATCGTAAGGGGACTTCGAGGAGCTACTTCAAATACTTAAACTGAAAAGTGAATAATCCAGCTTTTATAAAACCCACTAAAAAGATATCTGATTGGCGGCAGTAAACTGACGGAATGGGACTAAAGGCTAATAGTATTGGGCGCTCTTCCAAAGGTTCAGACTGGGACTAACAAGGGAAGTTCGGGAGAAAGCACTCACGTGCAGAGAAAATAAGCATACCATTTGAAGGACCAACTCATGCTGATTACAACAAGCTAATAAAATTCCTGTACCGTTGAGAACTGTTAGAGGGATTCAGATTGATAGTTTATATGGAAAATGAGTATATGCGCATTTAAATGCGTTAAGTACGACATTATTAGCAACGAATATTGCCATACGAATTGAAATCTATTGCAGGTAAGAGGAAAAAAAAACATTTTTTCAATAACTACGGCTTTGTTACTTAAGATTAACCATTATATTTTTCACTATAATGATAGGTTAGTGATGAAAATTGATCACTGCTGTTCTTTTGTTCTATGAAAAAATGACGCAAGCAAAGACTTCCTAACACTATGAACATTTTATACGTGAAATTGCATTGCATCCATCACGGGAACAGTTCGCATAACCAACGCCGAAAGCAAATTCGACAGGTGCTTCAAAAGACTTATAATTTGTTCGGTAACCTGACTTGTGGAACGCAAACTGAAACAATCCGATGCGTCGCGGTGATCGGAACTGATTCATTAGCATGGACACGAACTTTATTTGATTGCTTCGTTGGTACATCATAACGTCGATATGAAGAAATTTTATACTATCTACAAATCTCCTGCCATAATCTTTGGTTGGTGGCAATTCAAACTCATCAAATGGTTGCACAAATCGCGCATTTAACGTAAATCTTTTAAAAAGTTTTCAATCGTACAGGAATATTATTACTTTGTTGTAATCAGCATGGATTGGTCTTTTAAACGGCATGCTTAGTTTCTCTGCTGGCGAGTTCTTTCTCCGAACTTCCCTTCTGAGACAAAGCATTGGTCGCGTTTGCTAAGGTTGAGAGTGGAACTAAGACGTAAAGCATTGGGCACTCTTCCTAAGGTTAGGAATGGAATTAAGACTAAGAGCATTGTGGGCTTTTCTTAACGGGATGATCTACCTTTTCTCGGCACAAAAATGTTTATATTGGACCTTATGGGGAGAACATGCCTACCGAATTTCCTCAGTTTCTAAGGAACTAGGTATCTCTAATGGGAAAGAAAATTTTTGCAGCATTCTACAGAAGTTTATTAACAATTTGAAATACTTAAATTGTATATTTGTCTGCTAGTTTAGTAGAAATAAACTATTAAAAAATAAATAAATTAGTTTCTTTTTATACAAATTATAATATGTCTAACTTTAGAACCAATTATGGTAGAAAGATCAACTTTTTTTTGTTTTATTCCTTGAGAAGAAACGACTCTAATAGTTTTAATCACAACCATATCTCATACGCCAATTAAAAAATAGTATTTTAATATAAGTATTAAAGTCCACCTGTCAAAGTTTGACGAGGGTAAGTCACGCTCCACTCTAAGCTTGGCCGCGGAAAGTGCGGGGGTTGGTGAAATGGAGGGGGAAGGGGGTGGATGTCTGAATGAAACAGGTTCTCGACCAGTTTCCGAGATTACCTGTCAGCTGCCAAATACTGTTAGCTTTATAGAATTTGTCTCCCTCAATGGTTCCATACTAAGAGACTGAACGATGTGGTGTGAAGTATCCTCTTTTCCCCGTTACCTCTGGAACTGGAAGTTCATCAAGATGCATTCTAGAGTGCGCGGGAAGAACAGTATATATCAGAAAACGGTGTTATTTTGGGAATTTTTTTCCCTTCCGGACAAATATTATAGCATACAGTAGTGGCGAAGGGAAGGGGGGCGGAGGGGGGCCCACAGGATTCCGACAATGTAAAGTCCTGGCCCCCATATCACTAGCGGATCCAGAAGGCTCATTTGGGAGGGGCGGTTCGCTTTCTCGAAGTTGAACGTAGCTTCAAAGTGACCAGAATTTTAATTTACAAGAATAGGACTCATATGGATACGGGCTGGAGGGGGGTGGGTGTAAAAATTATTCCCAGATTCCACTTTGGGACCCGAACTTTTTTTTTTTTTTTTGTAATGGGAGTATTTTCTCTATAGATTTAAATTAAATACACACTTCCGTTTCGGAGGCGTGACGGCGTCATGATTCACTTCACACACAGTCACCGCAACATATGAGATGCACTGTCTGGCACAGTACTTGCACAAAAGAAAATATTGTATTGACAATGTCATTTATTTTAACGAAAGAGTGTACAATTTGCTCTAATCATTTATATTTTGAGTAACAATTGAGGGACAGCAGTTACAAAAATTAATACAAAATTAATCTATCTCTATATTTGTGTGGGGTCCACGAAACATAATATAACTATAGTTATGCTTACAACAACAATAAAATTACCTAGGCATATTATACTAGCCTTCATCTAGGTGGGGCTCGCCCCCAGATCCCCAATCTGCTAATTGCACAATATAGCAAATGCTCCTACGTGGTTCTGTGGCACAATATTTCGCGTTCTTCCTTCTGTCTTTCATATAGAATTGGATTGAGCTAAAACTGTCACGAAATTCCAACACCTCGTAAGGCATTTTAATGAACCACCCCTACCTTTTTCCTTCTCTTCTACGTTAAGTGAAAAAAAAAAACGTTCAAATATATGTTGAATTATTTTAAATGAAAAATCAAACTACCAACTTTCATGTTTCTAACCGCAAGGGATCCCGAGATATGGCATCTTATAATAATAATAATAATAATAATAATAATAATAATAATAATAATAATAATAATAATAATAATAAGAAGAAGAAGAAGAAGAAGAAGAAGAAGAATATTAGTAGTAGTAATCCCATCCCTTTTCTTTCCTTCTAGGTAAAATATCAAAAATGAATATTGAATTATTCATATATGTATTGAATTATTTTAAGCGGAAAGTCCATATACGAAATTTCATGTTTCTAACCTTCAAAGATTCTTAGATATTGATATCTTATTATAATATTTTCAATCGCCGCCTCTTTTTCATTCCATCTCTTTTTTCTCCGTTTTACTATAATATATAAAAAAAAAGTTGAAACACGTGTCAAATTATTTTAAATGAGAAATCCAAATGCCAAATTCCAAGTCTCTAGTCTTAACTGATTCGAAGAGATGAACATCTTATTAAAGTAATTTCCACCCCATTCTCCCTTCCTTTCTTCGAATTTAAAAAGAAAATCCTTCCTTAGTGATACCCTACGTAACAAATCTTATATACTGTCCTAATTTCAAGTTTCTAGCTTAATTGGTTTGGCGTGTGCGAAGTTACCCACTCAGGTCAGGATTTCGTCTTTTATGTGTGAATTACAATAACAAGCTTATGTTATTTCTCGAGAAAAGGTGGAATGCCATTTGAAGTCACAATAAATCCCTGGTCCCTCCTAATGTTTCCGTGTTGAACCCCAAAAGTCACGGCTCTCTTTGTTGATCTAGTAGATAGCAAACGTACCTATGATCTTTGATGCATGAGGTTCTGTGGTTTAATTCCCAGTAAGTGAGCATTGAACGCACTACAGTGGGTCAGATCCAACTTTAAACTCGTTCTCATTCTGTAAAGCATCCCATTTGACAAACAACGTAAATACATATCAATCAATCAACCAACCGAAAAGTCTCCTCTTAGATTCAGAGAGCATTTTGGTAAGGAGCGCTGAAGATTCTATATTTCTCTTTCTGAAAGGTAAAGGCAATTGAGGTTATAATCCGGAATTCCGAAATCCATTTCATATCCTTTTTCTAGGACACAATAACACATTTTTACTACAAAGAGTGAGTCGTCTTACCCTCCTTATTACAGTTGTTCGTCCAACGAATGAATCATATTCTCGCTACTTTGGGGTTTATGGTGACCGCCCCAAGGAACTAGGGAGAGAAGTATACACAATTCAAATATGTCTGTAATAAGTACCACACATTCTTATTAGACTCTATGCTTGTCACACAGATTGATCGGTCGGGAAAAGACCATATTAGTATTTCCCAATGATAAATGCTGAAAGTTCAAAAAACCCTTTGGAGGGGGCGGTCGCCCCCTCCGCCCTCCCCGTGGATCCGCCAGTGCCCCATATATAGGTGTCCGTAAAAAATGTCCCCTAGGTTTTTTTTAAATAATGTCTTGGGAATATATTTCAAATTTGAGGTGTTTTCCTGGTAGCCGTCATTTTCCAATATGGCCGCCGCCCTACGTAAATCTCTCTCTCTTTATATATATATATATATATATATATATATATATATATATACATAAAGAGAGAGATCGTGAACCAAGGCACTTAGAAAGATAATTTTGGTGTCAAACTGTAGGTTTCTGAGGCCGATGAATTTAAATATGGCATTGTTTATTGCCACTTAGAAACCTTACAACCTGGCAACACTGTTGTCTAACGATTAACTGTACAAAGTTACAAATGCGTATATGCACGCATTACTCTAGGATGTAGCGTACTTCCTCAGGACTAAACGAAACCTTCTTTTTCTGGTAACATGAGAGAACATTTGTCTAAATCCAATATGGCAGCCAATATGATTTCTAATTACTAGGCAACCAAGTAATGGATTTATTCAAATGCCTGTCAGTCCTAATTGGCCTAGAGCCTAGAGAATGGGAGAAAGAGGCAGGATACGGTCTCATTGAAGAAGCGTCTCCTGAGGGAGCGAGGGAAATTTAAAATACCCAATTTTTTAATGAGAAACACGGTTTTGCCTCCTTGTCCGCAGACAACACTGCACACCAAATGCTCTATAAGACGTTCTCTAAATAGCCCTGTTAGATCCAACCTGTATTGTGTGTAAACTGTGCATTTTCACGGGGGAACAGCGGAGCAAAAGCGCTGTTTTTTTATGATATTTCTGGTTTCTCGTGCTTACTTCGCTAAGACTAAGCACTGTAAGCCAATCTCCAATTATCCTATAGCAGTGTTAATTTCAGATCATTTCCTCCGGAGGCACCACGCACAGGGGGAAAAGCGACTAAATATTGCGTGCTCCACAGAAATTTCTGCGAAGATCTCAAGCACTCGAGGGTGAATTTCGTAGCTCTTGGGAGAATTCCCCCCAGAATCCCCCCTGAGATCATCACTGTCCTAGGGAGTTGAAACAAGAAGCAGGATATGCAAAAAAGAACAAACTTTCAAAGCATTTAAAGTTTAGGCTCGTTGCACTAAGCGTCTTCTTAGGACGAGGATATGGAAATTGAAAAATGCACGTTTTCTTTTATTTATTTATTTATTGAAAAACATGTTTGCCCTTTTTTGTCCCCAGACAACCATGCAGACGACACACACCAATTGTCTTCTACAAAAATGTTGCCATGATAGCTCCTATAAGACCCATTTGGAACGGTGTCCATACTGTGCATTGTTATATGGGGACAAGGGAGCAAAGCCCTGTTTTCTTTGACTTTTTCGTTTTCCGCGCTTACCCCGCTAAGACTACGCACTGTCAGTCAGTCTCGATTTATCCTAAAGAGTTGAAACAAGAAGAAGGATACGCAGAAAAGAACATACTTTCAGAATGATGACGTCCTATGGGTATGACCTACAGCTTAACGTAGGATCCGAACCACTTGTGTCTTCATCGGGAATCAAACAAGGGACTCCTTGATTATAAGGGATGAGCGTAACTATTGATTCACGACACACACATACATACATACAAACAGGGTCTAGGAAAATTCGGTGTAGGAAATTTCGGTGTAGGAAAATTCGGTGTAAGAAAACTCGGTGTAGGAAAATTCGGTGTACGGAAAACTCGGTGTGGGGAAATTTAGGTGTAAGGTAGATTCGGTGTAATACATATGGAATATTACCACTTTACAATAATTTACGACACTTCATATTGTAAAAACGAAAACCATAAAATGTAATGAATAAAATGTTATTTCCTATTTCAAGAAAAACATTTTTTTTTCGGCCTTTAGTCCACTATCTCTTGCATATCTTTCGTGGGGTATTACTATAAACTACTTTTCATCACACAATGAAGCTGACACTTTTTGTCAGAAATAAAACAATTATAAGTTCAGAGAATAGTTATAGGAACAACTAAAAGCACCTTTCCTATAGTACATCATAGAACACATACAAGGTGATTCTTTTAAAACTCACGGATTTCATTTGGGTCTAGAATTTCTAACTGAAGTCCGCTTTTCATGCGATTTGTGGCAAATGATCAAGGAACGTTGGGAAATTTATGGTATAAATTTATTTGGGGTAATATCGGCCACGCCTATAGAAAAACAGCAAACTGTATCGAATTGGAATTAGGTGAGGTGCGGTGTGGAAATTTGAGTTTTTTCGTTAGATGGCAATCTCGCGACGGTCAATAAGAAACAAGAAACTGGGCCGTTGTATTGAGAATTATGCTGTGCTACTGTACCAATATGATCAGGACACAGTTACAATAATGTACTCTTTGGAGCAACGTGATTTTATCGTTAAAAAGTTTTTGGAGAACAGGGTCTACTGTTGCTACGCAAAGGGCATTTGCACGCAACTTTGCCTCACGTTTTGCCCCAGACAGGAACATAATATGGTCGTTAGTGAATAAATTGCAGGAAACAGGAGTGCTTCTGAGGAAGACAGAGAAGCATCGGACCTCGCTAGCGGATGTTGTGAAAGATGTCAGGTACCGACTCTAAGTCACCTAAAAAAAACCCTATTCAACATGTTATTTCGCTTCAAATATCCAATATCTCATTCGAACTATAACGTACAATGGCGAATATTTGCTGTTTTTCTTGCGGCCTGCTCGACATTACCCCGGATGAATTTAAACCAGTAAACATAGTCCCATAAATCTCCCATCCCTCCTTGATGATTTGCAGCAAACCGCATGACTTCAGTTAGAAATTCTAGAGCCAAATGAAATCCGTGAGTTTTCAAAGAATCACTCTGTATATACATATGTAAGATGCAAAAATATATTGATCAAAAAAGTCTTAGTGGAAAGGGCAATATAAAGCAGAATGGTTTTATCAGATAATAGTTGTACAAATAGTTGACTTCTCCTCCAACCAGACACTTTAGTTTGTTTGCCTTAAGGTAAACAAACTAGTGTCTGATTGGAGGACTTTGAGGACTAAAGTGTCTGATTGGAGGACAAATTTCTCGTCATGTAAGGGCCATAAAATATTAAAATCCCTCGAAATCTAGAATTCCAATAATTTCAGGAACGCAATTCAATATAAAGTAATATAAAGTAGACAGTAAACAATAAAAATGATAGTAGACAGTAAAAGTACGTTCTACAGAAAATTTGAACTTCAAACTAATACGCTCATTTATCCTCAAAGTTGAGTTTTTAATAAATCCTACGCTCTACTACAACGGATCTTTCTTTACACCTAACATTCCCCACACCGAGTTTTCCGTACACCGAATTTTCCTACACCGAGTTTTCTTACACGGAATTTTCCTGCTCTCATACAAACATATATATATATATATATATATATATATATATATATATATATATATATGCAGAAAACACTGGATAGATTATAGATTTCCACATCACCCGAGGGGTACTATCCATGATGCGTTACCTTTTTATTTTTACAATGGAAGGTTCCTCTGTAGGCATATGAAACCATTGATTTGCAGTTTCTGTATGCAGATTAAGCTACTGAGACTATTCACTAATGACATCCATGCACTTATTTACAATATTTACATTAGAATACGAGTAATATTTTATAAACAGTACGTTATTGTAAATGTTTACTGTGTTGAATTACATATGAGTAGTACAGGGGAAGAATGACGAATATCACATTTTTAGTAAGGTTTGGTTGTTAGGTTTAGAATTTTTTTTCCTGCACCAAGATATATAACATGGGTGGTAACAGTAAGTTGTAATCCACTCGTGGATGTACCCATGAGTGAACTACAACCTGCGTTCACCATCCATTTTATATATTTTGGTGCAGAAAAAAACATTTTCTGAACATAACCAAACCTGACTGAAAATGTGGCTTTCATCGTTCTTCCCATGTACTACTCATATTTGAGTGATATATGAATTTGTATATTTACACAAAGTTACAGTTTCTCACAAATAAACTTGTGCTTAAGAATGCGTTACACTGCCCAGTACATACTTACAATATGCTTTATATTTGTGGCCAGTAAATAGTTTTATTGTTACTGACACCGAGGTTCACATCATTACTTCCTTTGTACCTTTTTTGTGGATTGTCATCTGCCTTCGTGAATGGCCTCTTTGGTTCCTTAATTGGAAGCCCACGAAACACACGAGAATCAGCGATCTCTGGTAGTATACATTTCATATAAAACCATCGCAGTTTTGGCACAAGGTCATTGAGGAAGTCTTCATTACGTTCTATTGTTATAATGGCATAATTTTCATTCTGATTACTAGGTATCTCACTTGCTACAGGGATGAACACGAAAAGATCACACTTCTTCATTCCAGCACAAAGCATTTGCTGTTGAATTTGGTAGTAGTACGTGTGGTTTTTTGGGAGAAACAAAAAGATCATTCTTGCGTAGCCAGAAGGATTTTATTTTTTCGCAAGCTTCAGCGATACTTTCGCAAAATCGTGCACTGTAAGGGCACTTTATTTCCAAGAGATATAGTTCTCCTTCATCTGGATAAACGACACCATCAGGACTTGCCCTTAGGAAGGGGTTTTGTTTATCTATGAATAGACCACAAGGAATAACAGAGACTCCTAGAACCTGTTCATATTTCCTTCGTGCTATAGCCTCGTGTGCTTTCCCCCAATTTGTCGCAACAGTGTTATATTCCTTAGGATACACCAGGTCCTTCACTATCTTTGCACAACTAGTGTTTTGTTTTCTGCAAGCAATCCTTTTTGCATTTGATGCAGTAAACCGGATTTTTCTTTCCTCAAACCAAGTCTCAGTTAGGCTTTGATCACGTGTTTGTTCCTCAATTATCTTGATTCTTTCACTACTGACTGCCACCTTCCGTTCATAATAGTCCTTACAGGGCCGGATATGACACGCCGACTTCTTTTATACAGCCCGCGAAATTGTCCGTTGTTAAATTATCCGATAATTATTTCTTGTGAAAATGTCATATATTACCTTTTACAGCCCGTGACGACAGTAAGATTTCTGTGATTCGGCCAATCCCTGTTCCTACTTGCAAATGCCTGATTTATAGCATTTACGCTATTAGTAAGCGCTACTGAGGTCAATAAGAGTTGAATTAGATTTTTGCGAGGGGAGCATTGTTATAGCATGTTTTCTAACGCACAAAGGGATGTTTTGAATGGGGGCAGCTATGTGTATGTTTAGCCAATGGAGCCATTTGTATCTTCGTGGCTTTGCACTCTAACTCCAAATAATAATAATAATAATAATAATAATAATAATAATAATAATAATAATAATAATAATAATAATAATAATAATAATAATAATAATAATAATAATAATAATATAACTTTTGCCTCCTGAAAATAACCAGATGGTAAAGTTATGGTCGATACATTTTTGGAATTCGAAGGCATTTTAGAATGCTTGTCTATCATCTGGCTATCAGAAATAATTGATCACCATTTTCTCTACATATCTATAATTTTCTTATAGGGTAGAAACACCTCCTCGGAAGAGAGAGAAAAAAGAAAGAGATAAAGTGGCCGAACTTGAGCTATTGAACGTGAGGACAGGATGTTTACATTCGCATTGACACCTGCTGTGAAAACGGTCCCTTCATATCTCTCGCGACGAAAACAGAAGAAAAGGGTGGGCTCGGATGCCTTACCCTCGTCAAACTTCTTGACAGGTGGACTTTAATACTTATATTAAAATACTATTTTTTAATTGGCGTATCAGATATGGTTGTGATTAAAACTATTAGAGTCGTTTCTTCTCAAGGAATAAAACAAAAAACAAAAAAAAAAAAAAAAGTTGATCTTTCTACCATAATTGGTTCTAAAGTTAGATATATTATAATTTGTATAAAAAGAAACTAATTTATTTATTTTTTAATAATTTATTTCTGCTAAACTAGCAGACAAATATACAATTTAAGTATTTCAAATTGTTAATAAACTTCTGTAGAATGCTGCAAAATTTTTCTTTCCCATTAGAGATACCTAGTTCCTTAGAAACTGAGGAAATTCGGTAGGCATGTTCTCGCCATAAGGTCCAATATAAAAATTTTTGTGCCGAGAAAAGGTAGATCATCCCGTTAAGGTTGAGAATATAATTAAGACCAAGACATTGGGCGCTCTTCCTAAGGTTCAGAATAGAACTATATGAAACTTGAATCTACTGCTTAACGTGGAGCCCGAACTACATGAGCTCCCGTCAGGAGTCGAACCCGGGTCTTTCACGCCAAAGGAGCGTACGCTAACCCTTAAGTGCGTGGGAGCTGCACGGTCTTCAGCGAACACCGCTGAGAACAACGGTCGTGAAACCTGAGACGTGCTGACGGTACATCAAGTGCCGTGCCGTGGGGAAGGGGGCGAGCAAGGTGACAGCCCCGGGCGCCGAATTAAGAAGGAGCAAAATTAGGAAGGAAAATGCATGTGCACATATATAAAATGAAAGGAAAAAGTAATAAAAATGCTCAAAATCAAGGAAAGGCAGGGTTTATTTTTGAAAATTTTCTTTCGCTTCGTGCTAACCATGATGGTGCTTTGCGGCTGGTCCCTCGACCTAACTAATATGTGGGGGGCGCCGTTGTATAGTCTCACCTTAGGCGCTGATTTTGCACGGCACGGTACTGCATACATCCTCACGAGGGCATGATTAGCTTGGACATATGGTTTAACGAATAATACAGCCACAGGGAATCCTATTTAAAACCCCAACACGAAAAGGCAGAAATTGTAGCAATTTGATTATAACGGGAATCTCAGTGAAGATTATCATATGAGTTTTCAGTGAATATATTGATACTGACAGATAAGTAATAGGTTTTATATTTATGGCGGTTAATTGCATCATTTTTATTAATTATTTATAAAGCGTTGTTTTGAATTTAAGTAAAGAGGATAGTTAAATGATAATAAATCAAAGTACAATATCTTGTGATTGGCAGCACTGTTACCTATCCTCTACACGTGGAGACTACGTACTTTTCTTTCTGATGCTTCAGACTTGTTACGTCCGCCCTTGGCGACAATTGGTGCTTAATTTTTCCCTTTCCTTTTTCTTTTCTTGTTCTTTTTTTATTATAGCAAGAAACGCGTTTTTATGGTCACTCTGCCATTGGAATTTCTGTTTGCAATTTTATTCTTCTTCCTTGCAACCATAAAACTTTAGTGAAGTACTTTCTTTAATTAAAGAGCTGCAAAGTTTTCCTCCGGCACCTTTCAACAATTGCTGATTGCAGACGATTAGCTGCTATATATTATGCATGGCTTGTTTCTCACGCACCTCACATATAAATATAGATATATACATGTGTGTGTACGCTAGATACAAGTGTACTTAATATGGTATTTGGATCTCATATGGGGCGTTGAGAACGCAAGGAAATCAAGTGCAGTTACCAAATGTGGGAGAAAAAGAGACAAAGTTTGTAAAGTATCTTAAGTAAATCAAAACTTTAACATTACTTTTTTTTCATATTATAAGATTTATTTACAATACCTGAACATAATCTTTTAACCTTGGAAAGGAATTTCAGGTAGAAATCTTAAAGATAAAATATGTCCAAAATGACCAAAAGTGGACTTCATTTTTTTGTTTCTTATACATTATAATAGATATTTGTAATACTTGAACATGAATCTTTTAAGCTTTAAAGGAATTTCTGATAGAGATCTTAAAAATGAAATATATCCGAAATGAGTAGAAAGTGGACTTTATTCCGTTGCAGACTGAAGTGCACCATATGTCCCGTAGTGCAATGTGCATGTTATATACAACTTATCTTGTTGGCGGTTCGTATAATCAATCTGGGCGGCTGCACCTTTTAGGGATAGTAAATTAAAAATATTCACTACAGTATGGCGAAATAAAATACTACTCTTCTGAAGTTGCATTTGTGGTATTTATGATCTGACTATTATCCCACGAAATACAAACTCATGATATCAGGACAAATGGCGGCTTTGGATTCCATTCCTTCAGTGCATCATACAGTTATTCTTTCGAAGTATAGCGAGGATGTCTCTTCACCATTATTAAGCATTTTTCTCTGATGGTATCGCGTTGCAGTTTACTACAGAAAATCACAGTATTGTAATATGCAAATAGTGTTGATCACGAAAGAGTAATGTTTCGTCTCTAAAGCGAGACGAGAAGTGAATTTTCAAAATTCCAAATAAGACGAGAAATTTCTCGAACCTCGTCCGCAACACTAGTTCACCTAAGTCTTAGATTTTAAATAAATAGCATTTTAATGTAATATGATTCATAATATTAAAAAACTTTAAATTGATACGTACAGTGATTGTATCAATACGATAAAGAGGGTTTCACAACGTTTAAAAATGCGAAAGTCATTACAGAATATACTCTTATAATAAATATGGTTGAAAAGTTTATATATCACATCCTTCATGCAAGGGTGCCGATTTCTTTGTTAATTTGGGGGGCCCATTCAGATGCAAAAGGTATATATATGAGGATGTTAAGACAAATTCCATTCAAACTATGCCAAATGTTGTTTGATATGTCACACGACCATGTTGCCATTTAAAATAAACAAGTTTATTCCAAGATGGCGGAGGACAACCTTGAAAAAGTCATAATGTGCCCCCTTGCACTACCATTGATCCCAATTGGCTTCGGGTCGACTGCATTGACAGTTTCTCAAATACTTAGCCCGGTTCATATTTTGTATTTCAGTTAACAAAATGTTATCTTTCAATTACTTCGGACATTTGTGCATTTTCCGATATGGCGAACGAAGAAGTTGTGGGATTTTAGTATGTCATTTAAATAATCTTTATCAACATCTATGTCAAATTTTAACTTGTTAATAATTACATCCTAAGTTCAATAAAATTTTAAATCAGTTTGACGGTAGTTTTCGGAATTTTAGAATGTAGAGCTAAATATTTCTAAAAGTATGCGCTTTATGAAAATTTTTTCTCTTTAAAAATGTTATCTATGTTATATAAAACGACACTAAGATTATTTTTTTATGTTCAACCATAAGGAAGATATTGCTATTTTTATGTGGGTATTGTTCATTTGACACTTCCGGCGGCTGTTTTCCAATATAGCGGTGAAGGTTACCTGGGATGTCAGTGGACTTTTAGTATGTTGTTTGGAACATAATTCCCAATATCTGCACCAATTTTCAGCTTGTTACTAATTTGTTCCTTACTTTTTGCTAATTTGACTGCACTAATGTTAGTGTCGTGAGAGCAGAGATACAGTGTAAAGTTATTTTTTTCTCAGAACTGCGCAGAATTTTAAGGGTTTTTAATGACAAAAATCTTGCTTTTTGAAAAGTAACAGAAAATATTCATTCAAGTATATGCAAACTTAAACGACACTGAACTTTGGAAGTACTAATATGAGCTTTGAAATCACATTTGAAGTTACTAGGCAAACATTTTAGTCATGTTTAATACAATATGTATGTCTAACCTAACTGAATTTCATCTTATGTATATGTTTAATTTTGATAAACTGGAGTCGCAAAGTAAAAGAGAATGCGTAAAAAAATGATATTTTTAAAGAGAGGAAATCTGAGGTCTAATGCTAAAAGGGCATAAGAAAAAAATTGAAGAAAGAAATAGTTGCTCCTTGGAAAGAAATATTTTTAACTTTTTCCCTTTTGCAATGCAATTCCAAGATTGCTTTCTTTAAAAGTACAATTTCTCACTTATTCTGTTTTACCTTTTTACGCTAATAACAAATAAAACATGTTTTTAATATAGTCTACCTTTTTATGTGAGTGTGTAAAAGGGATACATTATGCATGTTTTTTTTTAAAAAAAAAACTTCACTTCAATTCTCGATTTGTCCGGAAAATCCACATGAAAGGTGGTAACCCAAGTATTCTTAGCATCAAAGTAAAGAACCTCTAACCTAGTAGGGTTTTTCGAGGAAAAGTTGGCATACAGCGTTTTCGCAACTTCAATGTCTACACAATACAGGTCCATCGTATGCCGCCGAGCTTGGGTCAGCGTTGTTTTGTAATATTCAAAAGAAAAATGTAGGCACTACGTAATCTCTCGTGTATCGAGATTGACAGGTACATGGCAAAATTATATGAAAGCTGCTAGATGGCAGGAAACTTAGTAGTTAAGTTTACAGCAACTAACATTACTCACAAGAGTATTTTATAAAAAATACGTTCGGAATATGATATAAAATTAGAAATTTAAATAAAATGAACTTTGTAATTCTCATTTTGTTAACGTTGTTTGTGTCTAATTAAGATATATATAAAGTCCTGCAGAGTAGTGTATTTAACTTCTATGCTTATAATCGGGCTTAACTTTGTCAATGTTTACCAATGTCAGCGTTGACTTTATTTTACTTGGACTAAATCACCTCAAAAATAAGTTGTAATGACGAAAGACATCATTTTTGTTCTTAAAATTATGTCTTTCGTTATTATAACGTATTTTTGAGATGATGAAGCCAACACTATCATTAGTCTCCGGTTCTTTTATTCATAGGTGCAGGTGTCATTACGGTGTTTCGGATTTTGTTGTGTTTCTGAATAAACAACATTATTCAGATTTCAGCATGAAAGCAGTTTGGAGCTTCGAAAGGAATGAGAATCCCGATGTTGAAGAATGCCTCATCTGTCAAGAAAGAAGAACTGAAAGATTAATATATGGCACTGAACGAGGTCTAGAGACGTCAAGTCAAGCTTACGAGACAAGAAATAAACTGCTTGACACGGACAACAGATCTGGAATCAATCGAATCCAAACTTTGGCATCGTATCATCAGGAGTCAATGTACTGTGTGACATATGTCATGTTTTTCATCCTTCACAAGCCAGACTAAGATTCAGCTACTACTTAAAAGAACTAAGAGCTCAGGATCCGATAGTTTCATATCACTCAAAGGCTTAGAAGCTCAACATCTCAATCAATTGAGAACTTTGTATATTCTGCCGGAACTCTAATATTAAAGGAACGTTATATTCTGTGACCGCATTCAATATGTGTAATCAAATACTGTTTGATCCAATATGATCTACACTTCTAGCCGGAGTTCCTGATTTTATCGCAGCGAAAGGGAAATACCATCCAAACTGCTTCAAAAAGTTGCACCGAAATGCATCAAGAAGTAAACAAAATTCAGCAGAAACTACTATTGCTATGGAATGGCTAATCAGTGAGAATCTGGAAGCAAGTTGCACGTTATTCAACTAAATGAAGTATGGAATGGATACTGTCACTTAGCAGTAAAAGCAGATACTAAGGTACCATCACCATATAAGAGCAAAAAAACCACATTCAAGGAAAAGCTTCCAATCTATGTACAGGATTGTTATGACTACGTTGCAGTGCCACAACGCGATGTATTCCTTGTTCCTAAGGAATTTGGATATGTGCCCATTTCAGATGTCATTTCAGGGTAGGAAGAGAAGGAGAAAGAACAAGATCGGTCAATGCCTTTGTGAAGTACAGGCTTCTGGCAACTGAAGAAAGAACGATAAATTTTAGGGACAATCTGTCTAAAAACAAGTATTTGACCTTTGCATCTCTGTATAAGGTGAAACAGCCAGGTGCAGAACTAGGAAGATAGAAACAGTGAAAGCTGATAGAATGATTGTGTAGGACTCATTGCTGCATACGAAGCAGGACGTCCAGTTAGCCTCAACAACATTATGGAACATAAACTGCTCGTTATTCCTCTATCTCTGGCAGAAGCAGCTTCGCGCAGGCTAAAAAATTGTTCTTGCTGGAACATTGATTGATCGTATTCCTTGTCTCAACGAACTTGACGTCAAAGACTTCAAGCTATTCATTGACGGCGAATCACAGCTATTCATTGACCGACAGGCCAATACCAATTAGAAAGCCAAAGGCACCACACACTTTCGGAGAACTTGCAGATACTTTTGTTCATAATATTTTCCAAAGTGGGAACACTTCCAGCGCATTGATATCACTTATGAAAATTACTAACATCACTCAATCAAGAGTGGCACATTAAAACGGCATGGAAAAGGTTTTGTGGAAATCAGAAAACCAATAGATAGCAGGGATATCTCACTGAATTTCTCTCACACCAGCTGCTTCTGCAAGCACTATCCGACAAGACCATAGTTGCTGTAGGTAGCTTCACTGGTGAAGAAAGGGTCGAAGCTTCTGTTGCAACCCTCGACACTAATGACCTGCAGGCTAATCACGAAGAAGCTGACACCAGGATTATTTCACACTGCGTTAAAAGCAGAGCAAGAAGCATTGTTGTCTCGACAAGAGACACTGACATCTTAGTCCTTCTGGTTGTTAGTTACTTCCACATGATGTTAGGCAGAAACTGTGTATAAAAGCTTGAACGGCAAAACAGCAGAAAGTATATTCCAGTTTTCACCATTGTTGAAAAGCTGCAGATGGAATCATAAGTAATCCAGCTTCCCATGCTATCACTGGATGTGACTTAACTCCGTACAGGGGAGCGCTTTGGCTCAGTGGTAGAGCGTTTACCTCCGGTGCTTGGTGTCCCTAGTTCGATCCCAGCTTGCGCCGTGTGGACTTTGTAGTGGACAAAAACGGTGCTCGTGGGTTTTTCTGGGTTCTTCCGTTTCCTCCCACTTTCTTCATTCCACCATTTCATTCATTCATCTTAATCACCGTCTCTTTTAGCCTGACCGGCTTAACTGTGGGACGTAAAACTCAAAAATTTCATTTCCTTTTTTTATACTCCGTACATTACTGGATATACGAAAAGGACGTGCTGATATGCGTTTGCACAGTATAACCATCTGAGAAAAGGATTAGGAGCTGATATAGTCATTAGCGACCACTTCATTAGGAAAGCTTAAATCTTCTTCAACAAAGTTTAGGGTGTGCTGAATGCTGACAACATGAATGAAGTACGGTGTAATATGTTGATCAAGGGCATTAAAATAGAGAAACTGCCACAAACTAGAGAGTCCCCTTACTTTCGCATTCAGTGTTCCCATTATGAGACATTAGTGTGTAGACAAGCCCATTAGCAACACCAATTTCTGCCTTGTCTTTGAACACTGGGGTGGAAAATGGAGAATAATTCACTTGTCAATCATTTATTAACATTGATGCCAATTCCAGACGCTTGTGAGGAGTTAACTACCTGTACCTGTACTACTGAATACAAGACAGTTCGCTGTAACTGTAAACCAAACCCATGCAAAGCGTCTTGCATATGTACGAAGATGCGTGACACTTGCATGAATCAGTAACTGAAATTTGATCGGAATTTTAACGTTCGAGTAGATATAAAATCAACAGTTTGGTACAATGCATCATATGTACTTCATGTATGTGCGTTATCGTTAGAAAATACCAAATACTCGACAAACCGATGCAGTGTCATTTCGAGAAAATATTTTTGAACGGTAAGAAATACATTGGAAAAAATAATTTTGTAGCAGGTTGGTAACACTGACAACTGGATACTTGAAGGTTTTGAGCCCAAGAATCGCTTTTCTAGAGCATCAAATAATATTCATGGCAACTTTAATAGAAATTTTGTTGAGCAGTGTGCAAACTTTTCTCGAACAAACACATATTTTGAGTTGCCTGTGTTACAAAATAATACTTTCGACCGCCATTTTGGTTTTAGTGAATTTCTGAGAAACAGTAAATTTTACAGCGTGGCATACGACAGATATGAATTCACCAAGAACAAATCATACTAAAACAGCACTTGAAGTGTTTTTACTCACAAATGTCTACCCAACTTTATCCTTGAAGGTTTCTCCATATACGCACCTGAGTATAGTCGTATAATACTTAAGCACTTATCAACTGGAATTTATAGCCATGATACTTTTTTTCTTTTACATTAGATAAAGACCCTGTTTTAAAAGCAAATTCACGACATTTGTGCAGTACCTCCGCCTTGATGTCTTCTTCTTCCTCAACTTCTACGATTGCTTATTGCTTACAAATATAGTCACTAGAGGGAAAGTACTATCTTGCCCCATTTTCGTATAGTCTATCTATCTATCTGTCTATTTACCGTCCCCTCTATGGGCGGCGATTAGGGGGGGGCAAAGGGGGGCAGTTGCCCCCCACTTTTTTGAAGTGACCCAATAATGTATATATCTAGTTTCATTTGGAAATGTAAAGTTATTGTATGTATTACTGGTTCATAGGAAAAAATGATGCCATATAATATCTGCTGTTGTGTGAGTACGTATTGGTTGTCTCCCCGTGGAATTAAGCAAGCTACAAGAACTGCATTGTGATTGCCACGGATAATGGCACAAAAATTAATCTATTGGAGCGCAATTCCAGTGTACTTTAATTTCTTCTTACAAGGGCTCGATATGTTAGTCAGCCGCTTTGAAACTAATTGAGATAACATTTCACACACACGCGCACACACAGAAAAACATCTCTTATAAATTTATTCTTTAAATGAACAAAAATTGACAATACCTAAAATGTCTTTTCTTCTTTCTAATAGTAAGGAATATTGATTAAAAACAGAGTCATAAGAAGCAACTTCTACCTTTTCCATTGTTTTGCAGTGTAAATACGAGTGAAGTGGTGTGTTTAGGGGTGTACGAGTGCATATACAATTAAATTCAGTGAATTTAACATAATTCTAGGTTTTAGGATTATTTTGTATAACTGCAGTATGGAGTGATTTTAAGTATTGTTGAGTTTTGATGTATCCCAAGAAAGTGAAAACTGCACCTAATAGCAACGAATATGTTTCGGAAGGGTCGCGGTGGCTCAGTAGTAAAGCGTTCATATTCGGTGTGTGGGATCCTTATTTCAATCTCCGCTCAAGCCAAGTGAACTTTGTGATGGACAAACACCGTCTGCGTGAGTTTTCTCTTCCGTTTCCTCCCACTTTCTTCAATCGACCATTTCATTCATTTCTTTTCATCACCGTCTCCTTTAGCCTGGCCGGTATAACTGTGGGACGTAAAACTGAAAGATTTCATTTTCATTTTAACATGTTTCGGGAAGCTGCAAAAGTACTTCTTTAAATGTCGTGTCATATGCTTGTAATATTTACTGTCTTTCAAAGAGTAATAACATACATTTAATAGCATGTGTTTAATTAAAATTATAAACTGTTAATTAATCCCCAGTTCAATATAACTTTTGCAAAACAAACCTCGTTATTCATTACTATGATTAATATTATCCTTTCTATTTATTTGTTTCGCAAATTTGTTACTAAATAATCTGATCACACAATTTTCCAGACAGAATTTTAAGGTGTTCATAAGCAAGAATTCAAATCTCTTCTTACACCTTCGTTGTTTAAGAGTACACACGGAAAAGAAAATATTTGACAGTTAAGAAATTTTCTTTTGCCAATAACTCGGGAACAAATGAATTAATTTGGATCTTTTTGTTGTTATCCTTAGAATAGTTATAACTTGACAGCTTGCCAAAATCAGTACTCTAATAGTTTAATTTATTGTGAGTTATTAGGAAAAGAAATTTAGTCACCTGAAGAATACTGTCTTTCGTGACTGTACAAAGACTAGTATCTATCTACTTGCGTTGCTTTTGTCAATTTCCTTAATAAAATGTGAAGTACGATATACGGTATTTTAACTGAAAAAGATAGTATCCTATTAGTTATGCAACATTTCGTCAAAAAAGTGTTAGCATCAACCAGGGAAACTAACATTGATATACAAATATTCAGATCATGTCTTGCCCCCCCACTTTTAACATCCAATCGCCGCCACTGGTCCCCTCCATTGTTGAAGTCAGATTTGAGTCGTTGGATGGGTGTATATTCAAAAAATATCGGATGCCAACAAGGGCGCCCATGTTGTGGTTTCCACGAGGGAACAAATATAAGCTAATTTCAAAAATAGTTTCAAATTTTACTGTAACTAATGTAAAAATTCTATTGGATTTTCGATTTTCTGATGTACAATTTCCTCTAAGGGCAATCGCCCCACGTTGCCCCCCCTAATGGGAGCCCTTAGCTGCCAACTTGTTAAATGAAGTGCCCTGAGAACTCAATTTTTAAGGCCCGATGCGTAGACTAATATGTTGTAATGAATTGTATACTACTAAAAGCATGAAAGTCTCATATAACTGGGAAGTCTTACACCACTATAGCATAACGTGAAATAATACTGCATTTCTCCTTAGTTGTAAAAAGAAAGGGAAAAAAGTAGAAGAAAAATGAAACGAAAAGAAAGGTTTTGGTTTTCACTTCCACATTCACTTGTATATTACATGCCCAATAGATGGCAGCATGCATGTTCCGATTGAAATATTCAAAAGGTTAAAGTATATGTGCAATTTATTCAAAACTATTTTCCTTTACGTTACTGGTGTTATTAGTTTAGTTTAGGCATCATGCAGACAATATACAGTTTGGCAGCAATCCTTCATATACAACAAGAAATATAAAATATTCGTATGTAGACTTGTAGATTTAAGGTAACTATAATATTTCATGGTGCACCGGCGTTCAAGCAAGTCTCAATAGTAACAGGAATAGCCGTGTACTACTTTACATAGACTCACTTTTTGTTAATTTTTAAAGAAGCAGTTAAAGGTAAATTAAGCCTTTGCTTCGATATGAGAACCAGTGTGGAATAGTATTTCTACTACCTTTTTACTTTTAACAAGTATTGAGTTGTTTTAATGTGTGGTTAGCATAATACTAAGAGCTAGACTGCTGCTAAACTATAGTGTGACACTAAACACGCGTTAGAACATTTCCCAATATAAAGCCCAATATATTTATTATTACATTGCTTTCCTCACATTTAGAATTATGCAGATGGGCATTGTCATTGGCGCAAATACAGGGGGATGAGGGGTCATAAATACCTTGAAACTACTAGTCTCCTACCTATTCATTAAGCAGGATTTCGGCCTAGATTCTCCATCCATGATCAACTCCTACGTCTCAGCACCTTAATTACAAATCAGTTTAACAAAGGCTTTCCTTCCTGCCTCATACTAATGGACTTGGAGAAGGCTTTCGATAAAGTTTGGCACTATGGTCTAATTAAAAAATTGCAGTCATTTAAACTTCCTATCTGCTATTTAAGGTTAATCTACTCTTTCATTACAAATCGGATTGCGTATGTCGCAGTTGGTAATACACTCTCTTGGCCTATATTTCCACTTACTGGAGTTCCACAAGGATCTGCACTCAGCCCATTATTATATATTCTATACGCTTCTGACATTCCTTCAGTACCACGTAATCTTTTCACTTTCCAATATGCAGACGATACAGCTTTTCTTGCACTTGGCAGCACTGTCCAGAATATTAGCCGTGCTCTACAAACAACTCTCGATAACTTCATCAAGTGGTGCCAGAGATGGCATTTAACTATCAACAATGAGAAAACGCAAGCACTGGTCTTCCTACCACCTAACAGACGTTCCAGAGTCTACCGAAATCCGACACTCTTGCGAGTAACTGTCGATGGGTATCTTGTACGCCCTACCAACACTGCTACGTACTTGGGTGTCGTCTTCGATTCAAAACTGACTTGGAATGCACATTTGCAAAAAGTGCGAGCTAAGGCTACTATTAGATTAAATCTTTTACGTCGTCTTACAGGCACATCTTGGGGCCTCAAACCCGATGTCCTACTCCATACTTATAAGATGTTTCTCAGACCTATTCTTACTTTCGGACATACGGCCTGGTGCAATGCTTCTACTTCCTTCTACGAAAAACTTTACATATTGGAGCGTCATGCTATTCGACTCGCTCATCGAATTAAACTTCCGTATCCTACGTGGCTCACGTATGAATATATCGACTTTCCGAAGATCACAGACCATATTGCACAACTTCGAAATCGGTACATTACATCTCGAATCGAAACGGGCCATCCACTATTCCTGGATATTCTTCGAACTGATGCTCTCACTGATGCCGCATTTCGTTACAAGCATACCCCATTGAATATACTCATTTCCTTATATGTCCGCAATTCAAACCTCACAGTAGCAGAACGCGATACTTATGCCATTCATGTCATTCATGCTCGTATTCCTCATGTTTTTCCATCTTAACACAGAGATCCTCACAATTAACAAGGGCTTCCCCCTGTGATCATTAGTCCCGAGTCGCCCCGGGACAGAAGATTTAACCTGCATCTGTCTGACTAATTTCTATCTGTTTGTGATGTGACAGCACTTCATCTCATCTTTCATTTTCATTATCGTACATTTTTACACAAGCACTATCTCACATTATATTGGTATTCTTGCACATTTGCACCTATTTTCTTCTCAATTATATTTCGCTATTTACGTGATAACCTGTACTTCTCATTTTCTTACCTTATTTAATTTCTTTATCCTTCATTGTATATTCACATGTGGTATTTTCATTGTACTAACTTCTTTTGTGTACCTTATCATAAAAATATAAATGAAAATAAATAAAGTGTTATATAAAAAAAATGATGCTATAACCCTTTTCAAAACTGATGCCCAAATACCGATGTTAAGAACAAACTTCACTTAGCCCATCCCATTCTTTTCATAACTACATTTGTATAGAAAATCACATGCCACAGAGAGGGCGTAACCCTCTGAGAGACAGGAGAAATCTATAATTTTCCAGTAACATATTGCATTGATAAAAATCAATATTCCTATTCTCCTTTCAAAAAAAAAAAAAAAAATACCGGTGTTCAAGCAAGTCTCAATAGTAAAGAGAAGTAGACGTGTACTACATTACATAGACTCACTTTTTGTTAATTTTTAAAGAAGCAGTTATAGGTAAATTAAGCCTTTGCTTCGATATGAGAACCAATGTGGAATAGTATTTCTACTAACTTTCTACTTTTCACAAGTATTGTGTTGAGTTGTTTTAATGTGTGGCTAGCATAATACTAAGAGCTAGACTGCTGCTGAACTCTAGTATGACACGAAACACGCGTCAGAACATTTCCCAATATAAAGCCCAATATATTTATTATTACATTGCTTTCCTCACATTTAGAATTATGCAGATGGGCATTGTCATTGGCGCAAATACAGGGGGATGAGGGGACATGTCTCCTCCAATCTTGGAACTGCTGGCGGGCTGTCCCCCCAATAATCCGATTTGAAATATGTTTTTGGGAAGAAATATGATAGTTTGTGTCTGATTGCCACAAAGGAAAGTGAAATAAAATTGATGTCCCATCAGAATAGAGTTGCCAGATTTTGTAAACGAAAAACCGGGACACCGATCTCAGGCTCTCTCTATATAAGGTCAAAGCTCCTACTCAATTGCTCAAAATCAATTTATTACCTGCCTTTACTACTCACAATTTTCCAGTTCGTTTTATCCAGAGTTAACACAAATCAATCCCATGAGGCATGTATGAAGAATGTGTATAGATCATGTAAGAAGAGCTGCGTGGCGTCTCTTATTCCGAATTCCGATTTGATGTGTTTAACAGGTCCTAAATATTGCGCTAATTACAACACACCCTCCCATTTATGATTGAAGAGAGACTTTTTTCTTTGTTGCGTCGTCACGTAGCTTAGAAATGGTACCTTAAAAGAAACATGAATTTAGCATTTTAGCAAGAAAAAGTACATTTATGCTAAATTCAGAACTATAAACAAAAAGTAAATCTATTTTAAGATTTACGCAGGCTCTCCAAAAGTTTGAAAAAAAAAATAAGTATCAAAATTAAAGAAGACGCTTATCTTTATATGTTTATCTGCTAGTTCTTTTGCTAGAATAAGTTGTTACGAGACTTAATCTCAACATTAGGGAAAATTTTATCAGATAAACGAAAAATTTTAATCCAAAATTATTGAATGCAGGCACAGCATCTTTAGAAATATTTATTCACATATGAGAAAGTATATTAAAAACAACTCAGTTCTGTAATTCTTGAAAAGGGATTTCTAATTAAACTTAGATGTAAGACTATAGATCTAAATGCGACAGACACTCACATAACCTTCTATATTATTCTTACAATATTAGAAGTGAATTGTTCGAAAAATTTTTCACATCAAATGTATAAAACACGTTAGAGATCTTTGGGACTCTTAGATTAATTTGGAAAAGTAATATATAGCGAGCAAAAGCTTAAAATATCTCTTCGCAAGAACACAGGTTTTGCTATTACACAATATTCTTCCACTGGTGTAAATTTCTGCCGGCAAAAATTATGATTTTATTCTTAAGATGTCCTAAATTCCCCTCCCCTTGCTAAGGTAATATTCGCGAAGTTGTTCTTGAACTCTTTTCCGCTAGGTCGTAGTGTAGGTATATACAGGGGCAGTTAGTATGATTTCCAAAACAAAAATACTAAAGCTAATAACTGGATTTTGTCACTGTAAGCCCTGCTTGAAAATAATAATAAAAGTAGAAATTTAAAACGAGTTGGCACCTTTTTGAAGTACGTCTTATAAAAAAATGTCTGATGCAGTAGAACGGAGGTTTAAAACAATACGTTCAGAGTAGCTGAAATCATCTACTCGTAGGCCAATACCTTGACTTTTCCAACTTCACTCACTCTCTCTTTATATATATGGTAATACTGTCACTATATTGTAACAAACGTGTGTATGTGAATTTGATTTTCAATCTAAGGAGAAAAAAAGGACAAACAGGCGTCCCAAAAGTCTTTTTTTGGGACAATTAATTCTTTCATTGTAAACTGAACTGTCCTGGAAAACCGGTACGTGTAGCAACCCCACACCAGAATAAGGCTCAAATCCGCCCACCTCCCAATGTTGAAGGCAGTTTTGTTCCCCTGATCGTCCACAGCATTCTTTTTCAACTTCATAAATATTGTGAACATTACTATACAGTGGCGGATCCACGGGGGGACTGTAGTGACGATAGCCCCCGTTGACGCTCAGATATACACTGGATACAATGGGCTTCAATCCTGCTTTACACTGGATAAAGCGGCAAATTATGGTTTAGCCCCTCCCTTGATTAAATCCTGGATCCGCCACTGGATAGGAACAGTCTTATACGTCCCATCAATGTTGAAGACAGATTTGCGCCGCTGGGCATTGTGTTCACGACATCAGAAAAGGTAGGTAGCTCCTTCAGAAAGCCCTGAACAAAGCAAGTTTTAATCATAGATAACAACTGTGTAACACTTTCGCCAACTATCTAATCTCTTGCCTTCATCCGACACAGTTACCAAGTTAGACACAGACATAGTACCAGATACTGTCTAACGAAGCCAAGAAGGTAGTTAGTTGGTGAAATTATTACGCAATTATTATTCGTAACTAAAACTTGTTTTGTTCAGAGATTTTTTTATTTGTTTTGTGAAGTAACTAAAATATGTACGCCAGTTTAAAAATAAGATGCAGTAAAAATTCAAATCACAAAATGCATGTTCTCGTGTAACATCATAAACTGTCTGGATGCATTGATTTCCTTTTTTGTGCCTTCTTCTTCTTCTTCTTTGTATAAACACCGCCATTATAAGTTGCTATTCAGTCAAGAAATTTACTTAGCGGTTCAATTATTATTTTATAGGAACAACTGATGAAGTTATGACTGACAGTTTTATAATGCTCGTACTCTCACAGTATTGCCACTTTACGGTGTGTGTTTCATTTCATACAAGTAGCAAAACTCAGTGTGGATGCGTTAAAATATCGAATCATATTTTTGACAAAGAGGATACTTTCAAATATCTAGGATCAATATTAACAGCCATGTTCACAAAGAAATTAAATGTCGACTGAAACCAGAGAATTCGTGTTATTATTCAGTTCAAAATTTCTTGTCGTCGCAAATTCTGTCGAGGCTTAAATTCTGTTGAAGCTTAAAATATATACATAAAACGATAATCATATCCAGGGGCGGACCAAGGGTCGGGCATCCCAGGCAACTTCCCAGAGCGCCACAGTCAAGTGGAAGCTAAAATGAGCCTCAGAAAGTAAATTTTATAACGTGGTTTGTAGTGACTTTATGGTTTATATTTTTGTAAAAAGCGTCAATTAATCATCGTTTTTCATTCCACTATGGAAGAAGAGAGTTTCATAGTACTAGGGAGAGAGCTTCGTAGTACATGCTGTATGGTCAAATGGAGACTGACATGTAGAAAAAAAGAGTAGAGGGGAGCTGATATTGTTTGTAGTGGGCCATGTTCTTTGTGAACTTTCTCCAGGCAATGAATGTTAATGGATTTTATATATGTTTCTTTTTTAAAGTTGGCTTCAGGCGAAAGGAATAAAAATTATTTGAGATCTACCATGATCTAGGAGTGCCTCGTGGCACTCGGCAGGATGTCCATTGAGTTTAATATTCTTCAAGACATTCACATAGATGTCATTGTCGGAGATTTTGCTGACAAACTGCATGGCAGATTATATTGTAATTGTTGTGACGTGTTGAAAACAAGTGTATTTAAAATGATTTAAAATGTTGCTAATTTTCAGTAATAGTGTAATTTAACTTTTTATTTAGTTTTTATTAACTTCTGATATGCTATTAATTATCACGCCTGAGGCTAAAGTTGCAGAATTACGCAAACAATTTGTGTAAATTATTCTAGATTTTAAGGTACTGTTTTTATGGAAGAAAAAGATATGTACGTTTTCTCATTAAGTTACCTAAATTGACTTTGATATTATGGTTTACTTACTTATCAAACTTATGAAAGTTTTAGAGCATTTCTAATACTAAAATAGGCTTATATATATATATATATATATATATATATATATATATATATATATATATATATATATATATATATATATATATATATATATATATATATATATATAGGTAGATAGATAGATAGATAGATAGATAGATATATAAAGCTTTAGTCTTGTATGTGTGTTCAGCTTTTGTACAAATTCATGAGATACGTTTCATGAATACTATGGACTTCAACTATTAGGACCAACATAAAAAGATTGTTTATATTTCCGTGCGTAAAACGCGTTCAACATATGTGAAATGTAATTATTGGTATTTCACGTTATTAGAATAGATTGTTACATGGTCAGATATATGGCAGAATGACTCCTGACGTTACTGATATAACAAAAGAATTTACACTATAGCAAAATCATGTCACCATTACAATAGGAGTATTCAATAAATACTGTTCGATATTCTATTTGTTTATAAATATCGGTACTTAAAGAATAATAATAACACACAATGTAATATAATACCATATGTATATTTTTAAGAACTAAATATACCTATATTATGTATTTGAGTATTAATTTTTCTTTTTGAAAAATGGGCTTCAAATATTCAAATCACTGTGAAATATAGGCTAAGACTAGGGGGGCGCCAGAAAATCACTTTACCCGGGTGAAAATTTTATCTTGGTCCGCCCCTGATCATGTCTGTTGTTCTTTATGGTTGCGAAACATGGTCGCTTACTCTGAGATATGAACGCAGACTGAAAGTATTTGAGAATAAGATCCTAAGATGAATATTTGGCCCCAAGAGGAACGGGAATGGGGAATGGCGGAAACTTCATAACGAGGAAGTACATAATACATACCGTTTATCAAACATTCTTAGGTCATAAAATTTAGGAGGCTCAGGTGGGCAGGTCATGTAGCCAGGGTCAAAGAAACCAGGAACACTTTTAGAACCTTAGCTGGAAGTCCAATCAGAAAACGACCATTAGGAAGACCTAGGCGCAAATGCGAGGCCAATATTAAGGTGGATCTCACAGAAATAGGAATCCAAAGTAGAAACTGGATCCAGTTGGCTAGGGGTAGAAGTCAGTGCAGAACATTTGTGAACGTGGCGTTAAACCTTCGGGTTCCATAGGCCATAGAGTTAATTAGTAAAACTCAATGCCAATTTCTAACGCATTGCGGGCTAGAACAAACTAGACTTTGTAAAAAGGAGTTTACAGAGTCAATAGTATCCATGCTTCGATTCATTTCTAATTGCGCTTTTTTTTTAAAATGAGTATCCTGAATCCAATGGGACAATTTTCAAACATATTGGTCGATGGAGTTACGGGAAAAATTTTCTCAAAGTTACGATTTTTACAGTTTCTTATACATATCCCAAATTTTCGACCCCATTAATATAGTGATTAACCCTTTTAAAATCCTGCCTTTCTTCGGTAAATTATAGGCTTTCAGTTAGGTAGGTAACGTAGATACCATTCCTGTTTATCGTAGGATCATGGTTCGTACTTCATTTCTTTCACAATAGAGCAACCTTTCAATCGGTACCATCCACATATAATTATTATGTCCCTAAAGTAGCAAATTTTGAGAGAAATTGGATTTTTTCTGAGATTTTTTTTAAAAGTTTGAGCCTCCTCTGGCCCTCTCTGTTTTAACACACAGTCCTCAAAATCAACTGAAAAATACTAAGTGGTATACTGAATGTGCGTACAAAATTTGAGGCTTCTATTTTGAAAAGTAAGGAAAAAAATATTTACCCATGTGCTAAGAATATCCCCACAAACCCCAGATTTCCGTAAAAAACAGGATCTCAGGTAAAAATTTCCTGAGCAAAACATATTTACCCTAAAATCATGGTTTGCGCCTCATTCTTTTCAGAACATAACAAAGTTTCAAATGTTACCATTCACATATCTCCATCATATATCTGAGGCGAGAAAATCACGAAAAAATTGATTTTTTTTTTTAAATCCCTTTTCTACCAATTTGCCCCTCTAGATCCTCATGTCTTAATACTGAGATCTGAAACAAATCCGAAAAATACTAATCAATGCACTGAATGTTTGTGCAAAATTTCAACCTTATTCAAAAGTAGGCCTATCAAAAATTTTAAAAATAGGCCTAATAAAAATGATTTTTTAAGTTACGACGTCATCACCTCCTATGTATCGACGTAGAAAGGCGTTAATCCATACATAACTTGTTCTACAATGCCTTTATGCTTTAAAAGTACAAAAAACCCAATCTAAAAAGCTTTTTATTACTACTATTATTACTTTATTAATCTACTATATTAATCAAGCATTATTACTTTTTTAATCGAATAATGAAGACACTACCCTATCATGGTTATAACTACGAAAGATTTGGAAATGGTTGAATAAAAAGTTTCATTGGATTCAGCATCCTCAAATTCATAAGCGCCGACTTTGAGGGGCAGGACGATTTTGGCTCCCCAATATTTATAGGTGAGGTTCTCGTCCCTCCAATATAATCCAGTCGAGGAAGAATTAACAAAAAGGAGGAAGAATTTCTGTTGTAAACTTCGTCGTGCTTTTAACTCAATATAGGAAGATATTTATTCGATAAAAACCGCCATTTTCAAAACTGTGTTTATTGAAGCACTGAAGCTTCAACCAAAACTCTGGCAGCACTGATATGACAAGTGAAGATCAATGTGGCTGCAAACTTGCAGTGAAGTTCCCAAATTTAGAACTTGGATTTGTTTTAAAGCCTTTAGGTAAACTTGCATTAGGTCGTGAATTTGGATACAGCGGAGTGGATGCAGCTTACCGAGAACTAGGGGCAAGGGGTCTCTCGTCAAGCAGTTGATTCTTCAAGTCGGCGCCTATGCTCAAATTAGTATAGAAAGCACAATTAGAAATTTTTTAAAACATTTGAACTGTTTTGCTAATGCCATGATCGATATTTCTTTCTTTTTTTAGTTCTTTTAGAGTTCCGGAATAATTTTTAAATGTTCGTTGTGCGTCATTCATACTTGGACTAATATTCGAACCCACTATATGTAGTATCTGCTCGGGAAACGGAGATACATTAATAGTGTGCTGTTCACCCAGCTTCATAAGGACAATTGGAGGGATACATTAAAAAAAATACAGAGGATAGACTCCGGCCTAGGTACCAACGGCGGTAGTCGAACTTGGAATGTGCTGACCACCTATTTCAAACTGCAAATTGCTGTAGGATTTCTTCCCAGGAATTTTGTTTAGCTTTAGTTTAAAATAAGTTGACAGCAACGAAACTGTATTCAGGTTCTATAAGCTCTCATGCGTAATCGAAGCCAGATACCCAATACGAAATACAGGATTTGTAACTGATTGACAATAAAGATAATTCTGTGGACATAATCCTAAAAGCATTCAATAGGCGTACTGACGTTGACACATAAAGAATGGGTTTAATACTTATGAAGGTTAATTATGTTATTATTTTTTATTATGTTGTTCCTGAAGCATACTCACTGAATATCTAGTTTGTGGGTTTTCAAGCAATTATGCCCTAAGAAGTCTTTATTATAATTTTTACTTTGTAATTTAATAAAAAAAATGCAAACGCTCTAGGCACACTTAGATTACCATAGCGAAGCACTGTTGGTTTGCCGACCTATAATTGGATTGGTGGCAGCTTGAGGAAACCAGCTGCATTGGGAGTGTGGCGAGGTAATTGTGAGGGGAGTTTGAGGAGCCACTTTAAATACTTAAACCGAAAAGTGAATAATCCAGCTTTTATAAAATCCACTAAAAAGTTATCTTATTGGGGCGGTAATCTGAGGGAATGGGATTAAATTTTAAAAGTATTGGGCTCTCTTCCTAAGGTTCACACTGGAACTAACAAGGGAAGTGCGGGAGAAAGCATTCACGTGCAGAGAAAATAACCATACCATTTGAAGGACCAATTCATGCTGATTACAACAAGCTAATAAAATTCCTGTACCGTTGAGAACTGTTAGAGAGATTCAGATTGGAAGTTTATATGGAAAATGAGTATATGCGAATTTAAACGCGTTAAGTACGACATTACTAGCAACGAATATTGATATACAAATTGAAATCTATTGGAGGTAAAAGGAAAAAAATGTTTTTTTTTTTCAATAACTATGGCTTTGTTAGTTAAGATTAGCCATTATATTGTTCACAATAATGATAGGTTAGAGATGAAAATTGATCACTGCTGTTCTTTTGTTCTATGAAAAAATGACGCAGGCAAAATACTTCCTTGCACTATGAACATTTTATATGTGGAATTGCATTGCATCCGTCAAGGGTACAGTTCGCATAACCAACGCGAAAAGGAAATTCGACAGGTGCTGCAAATGGTAATCTGTCTTCTGGAACGCAAACTGAAACAATCCCATGTGTCGCGGTGATCGGAACTGATTCATTAGCATGGACACGAACTTTATTTGATTGTTTCGTTGGTACATCATAACGTCAGCATGAAGAAGTTTTACACTATCTACAAATCTCCTGCCACAATCTTTGGTTGGTTGCAATTCAAACCCATCAAATGGTTGCACAAATCGTGCGTTTAACGTTGAATCTTTTAAAAAGTTTTCAATCGTACAGGAAAGTTATTACTTTGTTGTAATCAGCATGAATTGGTCTTCCAAACGGCATGCTTAGTTTCTCTGCTGGCGAGTTCTTTCTCCGAACTTCCCTTCTAAGACAAAGCATTGGTCGATTATGCTAAGGTTGAGAATGAAACTAAGACTTAAACAGTGGGCACTCTTCCTAAGGTTAAGAATGGAATTAAGGCTAAAGCATTGGACGCTCTTATTAAGGTTGAGAATGGAACTAAGACTAAAAGCACTGGACACTCTACCTAAGGTTGAGAATGGAACTAAGACTAAAAGCATTGGACACTCTTCCTAAGGTTGAGAATGGAACTAAGACTAAAAGCATTGGGCACTCTTCTTAAGGTTAAGAATGGAATTAATTCTAAAAGCATTGGACGTTCTTCTTAAGGTTGAGAATAAAATTAAGACCAAATGCATTATGCGCTCTTCCTAAGGTTCAGAATAGAACTATATGAAACTTGGATCTACAGCTCAACGTGGAGCCCGAACTACATGAACTCCCGTCAGGAGTCGAACGCGGGTCTCTCACGCCAAAGGTGCGTACGCTAACCACTTAACTGCGAGGGAGCTCCGTAATACTAATAGAAAGAGACAACGGTCTCCAGTGAACACCGCTCACAACAACGGTAGTGATTCCTAAGACGTGCTGACGTTACATCAAGTGCCGTGCCCGGGGGGCGGGGGGCGAGCAGCGTGACGGCCCCGGGCGTCGAATTAAGAAGGAGCAAACTTAGGGAGGAAAATGCAGTGCACATACATAAAATGGAAGGAAAAAAGTAATAAAAATGCTCAAAATCAAGGAAAGGCAGGGATTATTTGTGAAAATTTTCTTACGCTTCGTGTTAACCATGATGGCGCTTCGCGGCTGGTCTGTCGACCTCACTGATAGAGGGCGCCGTCGTATAGTCTCACCTTAGGCGCTGATTTTGCACGGCAGGGCACTGCATACATCCTCACGAGGCCATGATTAGCTTGGACATATGGTTTAACGAGTAATACAGCCACAGGGAATCCTATTTAAAACCCCAACACGGAAAGGCAGAAACTGTAGCAATTTGACTATAACGGGAATCTCAGTGGAGATTACCACATGAGTTTTCAATGAATGAATTGATGCTGACAGATAAGTAATAGGTTTTATATTTATAGCGGTTAATTGCATCATTTTTATTAATTATTTATAAAGCGTTGTGTTGAAGTAAAAAGGATAGTTATATGATAATAAATCAAAGTACAATATCTTGTAATTGACAGCACTGTTGCATATCCTCTACACGTGGAGACAACATACTTTCCTTTCTGATGCTTCAGACTCTTTACGTTCGCCCTTGGCGACAATTGGTGCTTATTTTTTCCCTTTCCTTTTTCTTTTCTTCTTCTATTTTTTATTATAACAACAAACGCGTTTTTATGGTCACTCTGCCATTGGAATTTCTGTTTGCAATTTTATTCTTCTTCCTTGCAACCATAAAACTTTAGTGAAGTACTTTCTTTAATTAAAGAGCTGCAAAGTTTTCCTCCGGTACCTTTCAACAATTGCTGATTGCAGGCGATTAGCTGCTATATATTATGCACGGCTTGTTTCTCACGCACCTCACATATAAATATAGATATATATACATGTGTGTGTATGCTAGATACAAGTATACTTAATATGGTATTTGCATCTCATATGGGGCGTTGAGAACGCAAGGAAATCAAGTGCAGTTACCAAATGTGGGAGAAAAAGAGACAAAGTTTGTAAAGTATCTTAAGTAAATCAAAACTTTAACATTACTTTTTTTTCATATTATAAGATTTATTTACAATACCTGAACATAATCTTTTAAGCTTTGAAAGGAATTTCAGATAGAAATCTTAAAAGATAAAATATATCCGAAATGAGTAAAAAGTTGACTTTATTCCGTTGCAGACTGAAGTGCACCATATGTCCCGTCGTGCAATGTGCATGTTATATACAACTTATCTCGTTGGTGGTTCGTATAATCAATCTGGGCGGCAGCACCTTTTAGTTATAATAAATTTAAATATTCACTGCAATATGGCGAAATAAAATACTACTCTTCTGAAGTTGCATTTGTGGTATTTATGATCTGGCAATTATCCCACGAAATACAAACTCATGATATCATGACAAAGGGCGGCTTTGGATTCTATTCCTTCAGTGCATCATACAGTTCTTCTTTGGAAGTATAGTGACGATGACTCTTCCCCATTATTTAAGCATTTTTCTCTAATGGTATCGCGTTGCAGTTTGCTACAGAAAATCACAGTATTGTAATATGCAAATAATGTTGATTACAAAAGAGTAATGTCTCGTCTCTAAAGCGAGACGAGAAATGAATTTTCAAAATTCCAAATAAGACGAGAAATTTCTCGAACCTCATGCGAAACACTAGTTTAACTAAGTCTTAGATTTTAAATAAATAGCATTTTAATGTAATATGATTCATAATATAAAAACTATAAATTGATTCGTACAGTGACTGTATGAATACGATGGAGAGGGTTTCACAAATACGAAAGCCATTACGGAATATACTCCTATAATAAATATGGTTTAAAACTTGATATATCACATCCTTCATGTAAGGGCACCGATTTCTCTGTAAATTTGGGGGGGGAGGCTATTCAGATGCAGAAGGTATATATATGAGGATGTTAAGACAAATTCCATTCAAACTATACCAAATATTGTATATTCATAAATACAATACCTGGCCCACATCAGCTTTTGGGGACCGAGGCCCCTGGCTCCCCCAGGATCGCTGCCCTTGCCATCATGGAACTCTCGTGATGAGAAAGAATTCTGATAGCTTCTAGACGAAATTAGTAAAAATCAAGTCATAAATTTTGTATGTATTTACAAAACGGCAGCAGGAAATTTTCGAGACGAAGACTTCCCGTAATCGAGACAAGACTTCTAAAATATTTACGAGACGTGGAGAGGAAATCTCATTTCTTATATCGTCTCGTCTTGTAAGCATCAGTAAATGCAAATGCTTAATCGTACTAAAAAAATAAATAATTAATTAAAAAATAAAGCAAGAAAAGAAAACTTAGAAACAATATTTTTATAACAAGTATTAAAAAGAAGACCATTCTTAATGTGATGAAGTAAAGATACTAACACTGAAATTATTTGTTGCTAGTTCGTAACTTAGAAGAGCGCGAAACGGTGTTAGTTTTACTCTATCTTCAACCTTAGGAAGAGCGCCAGATGCTGATACTCTTAATTCCGTTCTCAACTTAGAAGAGGGCCTGATGGTTTTAGTCTTAATTCCAAAGAGCACCCAACGCTTTTAGTATTAGTTCAATTTTGAACTTAAGCAAGAGTCTCAAATACTTACTTTTGTCTTAATTCTATTCTCATCTTTAGGAAGAATGCCCAATGCTTTTAGTCGTAGTTTCAATTTTCAACTTTACGAATAGTGCCCAATGTTTACGCCCTTAATTCCGTTCTTAACCTTAGGAAGAGGGCTCAGTGCTTTTAGTGTTAGTTCCATTTCCAACCTTAGGAAGAGCTCCCAATGTTGATACCCTTACTTCCGTTCTCAACCTTAGAAGAGAGCTCAGTGCTTTTAGTCTTAGTTCCAAAGATCATGCAATGCTTTTAGTTTGATTTCCATTCTGAACTTAAAGAAGAGTCTCCAGTACTTTCTTTAGTCTTACTTCTATTCTCAATCTTAGGAAGAGTGCCCAATGCTTATAGTCTTAGTTCCATTTTCAACTTTAGGAATAGCACCCAATGCTGATGCCCTTAATTCCGTTCTCAACTTAGAAGAGGGCTCAGTGATTTTAGTGTTAGTTCCATCTCCAACCTTAGGAAGAGCTCCCAATGTTGATACCCTTACTTCCGTTCTCAACCTTAGAAGAGAGCTGAGTGCTTTTAGTCTTAGTTCCAAAGATCATGCAATGCTTTTAGTTTGATTTCCATTCTGAACTTAAAGAAGAGTCTCCAGTACTTTCTTTAGTCTTACTTCTATTCTCAATCTTAGGAAGAGTGCCCAATGCTTATAGTCTTAGTTCCATTTTCAACTTTAGGAATAGCACCCAATGCTGATGCCCTTAATTCCGTTCTCAACTTAGAAGAGGGCTCAGTGATTTTAGTGTTAGTTCCATTTCCAACCTTAGGAAGAGCTCCCAATGTTGATACCCTTACTTCCGTTCTCAACCTTAGAAGAGAGCTCAGTGCTTTTAGTCTTAGTTCCAAAGATCATGCAATGCTTTTAGTTTGATTTCCATTCTGAACTTAAAGAAGAGTCTCCAGTACTTTCTTTAGTCTTACTTCTATTCTCAATCTTAGGAAGAGTGCCCAATGCTTATAGTCTTAGTTCCATTTTCAACTTTAGGAATAGCACCCAATGCTGATGCCCTTAATTCCGTTCTCAACTTAGAAGAGGGCTCAGTGATTTTAGTGTTAGTTCCATCTCCAACCCTAGGAAGAGTTCCCAATGTTGATACCCTTACTTCCGTTCTCAACCTTAGAAGAGAGCTCAGTGCTTTTAGTCTTAGTTCCAAAGATCATGCAATGCTTTTAGTTTGATTTCATTTCTGAACTTAAAGAAGAGTCTCCAGTACTTTCTTTAGTCTTACTTCTATTCTCAATCTTAGGACGAGTGGCCAATGCTTATAGTCTTAGTTCCATTTTCAACTTTAGGAATAGCACCCAATGCTGATGCCCTTAATTCCGTTCTCAACTTAGAAGAGGGCTCAGTGATTTTAGTGTTAGTTCCATTTCCAACCTTAGGAAGAGCTCCCAATGTTGATACCCTTACTTCCGTTCTCAACCTTAGAAGAGAGCTCAGTGCTTTTAGTCTTAGTTCCAAAGATCATGCAATGCTTTTAGTTTGATTTCCATTCTGAACTTAAAGAAGAGTCTCCAGTACTTTCTTTAGTCTTACTTCTATTCTCAATCTTAGGAAGAGTGCCCAATGCTTATAGTCTTAGTTCCATTTTCAACTTTAGGAATAGCACCCAATGCTGATGCCCTTAATTCCGTTCTCAACTTAGAAGAGGGCTCAGTGATTTTAGTGTTAGTTCCATTTCCAACCTTAGGAAGAGCTCCCAATGTTGATACCCTTACTTCCGTTCTCAACCTTAGAAGAGAGCTCAGTGCTTTTAGTCTTAGTTCCAAAGATCATGCAATGCTTTTAGTTTGATTTCCATTCTGAACTTAAAGAAGAGTCTCCAGTACTTTCTTTAGTCTTACTTCTATTCTCAATCTTAGGAAGAGTGCCCAATGCTTATAGTCTTAGTTCCATTTTCAACTTTAGGAATAGCACCCAATGCTGATGCCCTTAATTCCGTTCTCAACTTAGAAGAGGGCTCAGTGATTTTAGTGTTAGTTCCATTTCCAACCTTAGGAAGAGCTCCCAATGTTGATACCCTTACTTCCGTTCTCAACCTTAGAAGAGAGCTCAGTGCTTTTAGTCTTAGTTCCAAAGATCATGCAATGCTTTTAGTTTGATTTCCATTCTGAACTTAAAGAAGAGTCTCCAGTACTTTCTTTAGTCTTACTTCTATTCTCAATCTTAGGACGAGTGGCCAATGCTTATAGTCTTAGTTCCATTTTCAACTTTAGGAATAGCACCCAATGCTGATGCCCTTAATTCCGTTCTCAACTTAGAAGAGGGCTCAGTGATTTTAGTGTTAGTTCCATTTCCAACCTTAGGAAGAGCTCCCAATGTTGATACCCTTACTTCCGTTCTCAACCTTAGAAGAGAGCTCAGTGCTTTTAGTCTTAGTTCCAAAGATCATGCAATGCTTTTAGTTTGATTTCCATTCTGAACTTAAAGAAGAGTCTCCAGTACTTTCTTTAGTCTTACTTCTATTCTCAATCTTAGGAAGAGTGCCCAATGCTTATAGTCTTAGTTCCATTTTCAACTTTAGGAATAGCACCCAATGCTGATGCCCTTAATTCCGTTCTCAACTTAGAAGAGGGCTCAGTGATTTTAGTGTTAGTTCCATTTCCAACCTTAGGAAGAGCTCCCAATGTTGATACCCTTACTTCCTTTCTCAACCTTAGAAGAGAGCTCAGTGCTTTTAGTCTTAGTTCCAAAGATCATGCAATGCTTTTAGTTTGATTTCCATTCTGAACTTAAAGAAGAGTCTCCAGTACTTTCTTTAGTCTTACTTCTATTCTCAATCTTAGGAAGAGTGCCCAATGCTTATAGTCTTAGTTCCATTTTCAACTTTAGGAATAGCACCCAATGCTGATGCCCTTAATTCCGTTCTCAACTTAGAAGAGGGCTCAGTGATTTTAGTGTTAGTTCCATTTCCAACCTTAGGAAGAGCTCCCAATGTTGATACCCTTACTTCCATTCTCAACCTTAGAAGAGAGCTCAGTGCTTTTAGTCTTAGTTCCAAAGATCATGCAATGCTTTTAGTTTGATTTCCATTCTGAACTTAAAGAAGAGTCTCCAGTACTTTCTTTAGTCTTACTTCTATTCTCAATCTTAGGAAGAGTGCCCAATGCTTATAGTCTTAGTTCCATTTTCAACTTTAGGAATAGCACCCAATGCTGATGCCCTTAATTCCGTTCTCAACTTAGAAGAGGGCTCAGTGATTTTAGTGTTAGTTCCATCTCCAACCTTAGGAAGAGCTCCCAATGTTGATACCCTTACTTCCGTTCTCAACCTTAGAAGAGAGCTCAGTGCTTTTAGTCTTAGTTCCAAAGATCATGCAATGCTTTTAGTTTGATTTCCATTCTGAACTTAAAGAAGAGTCTCCAGTACTTTCTTTAGTCCTACTTCTATTCTCAATCTTAGGAAGAGTGCCCAATGCTTTTAGTCTTCGTGCCATTTTGAACCTTAGAAAGAGTTCCCAATACTTTCTTTAGTTGTAGGTCTAGGAGAGGCACGCTGGTTCAGTGGTAGAGCGCTTACTTCTGGTACATGGAATCCCTGGTTCGATTTCAGGCCAAGTAAGTTTTTGGTAGACGACATCGTCTCCGCGGGTTTTCTTTGGGCACTTCTGTTTCCTCTCATATTATCATACAATCAATTTTTCTATCACGATACACTTGCCTCAATCATCGTCTCCCTTAGCCTAACGGGAATAAACGTGGGACGTTAAACTTTTCTAAACACAAAGTCTTAGTTCTATTCTCAACCTTGGGAAGAGTACCCAATGCTGCTAGTCTTAGTTTTATCTCAACGTTAGCAAGAGCGCTCAACTTTCAGAAAATTAATTTTAGACGACATTGTAGGAATAAATTTTAAGAAACTCCAGTCTAGTCAAACCTGTGATATAAGTCAGCGAGTTGAATATTTTAGATATATCTTCTATCAACATTAACTTGTTTTCGACAATATTTCTGAAGATGAAAAACAGTTTGCAATGAAATTGAAAACAAGGGAGGAAGGGATTTATTCTTTGGTTTCTTGAAAGGAAAGTCGAACTATTATATAGTCAAAGGGTATAGATAATCTTGAGCAAAATGAAAACAAACCTCTATTTGTAATAGCTACTATGTATGGTTTAATTGGCGGAACTCTCTAATTTACAGTCGTGTATATTAAATAACGTAATAAATATTTACAGGAAGTTATTCTTCTTGTAAAATATGTAATTTACATTCTACTTCAACTTAATTGAAAAATGAAATGGAAAATAAACAATCCCGTTATAATTAAAACGTATTAGATTTGAAGACTTTATATACGTCAGTCTCGGTTGGAATTTAATAACCTGTAATGAGTTTCCTCAATTAGATAGTAATCGTCCGATTTTTAAAGAGCAATTCCTTGATGTAAGTACTTACTGCATTTATTTAACAGCTAACATGTTATCATTTCACTTATAATTAACGTTAAACAAGTCTGTACATGTATTATCCGCTAATACTTGTTTTCATAAACAGCAATTAATTATTTTGGTGCTTTTTCGCCAAAATTATATTAAGATTAAAAACCCCTGGTTTGATGGCCAATAACTCGGAAGCCACAATCTGGTCTGCACAAAAAAATAGTTCACGTGCATACTAACCAGGTGAAGGTTAATTTCTATGCACAGTTTGATTAAGATCGGTCGAATTACGTGTATCACTATGATGTATATATTTTTGTGATTTATTTTCTTAAAAAAATGAATGTGAGAGAAAATAAGATATTCCAAACAAACTTCATTTGTTTGACCAATGAGAAAAAGAGGAATTTTGCACAAAGTGTTAAATTATATCTGACCATGCATTAAGCTGAGAAACCAGTTTCTGGCCTCTAACCTGTTAAAAGAAAAAAAAATCCTTTAATTTTACCCCTCACTTAATGATATAGTATGAGAAATTTGCAAATCAGGAGTTAGTTCTAGATTCCCAAGTATTAGGTAGGGTCTCCTCGCAATTACTGTGTAATTACATTTAAAATTTGCATTCATATTAGCAAAAATTGTACAGTGATTAGGAAGCAGTATGTTGCGTCTGTTGGAAGTATTATTATCAACTACTTGCTTAAGCAAGGTAATAAGATACTGCAAAACATAAAACTTTATGGCATTTTTTAAGGAAAAAGAAAGAAAAGGATATATAATAAGATTGGTGTGCGCAATTTTATCACACGAAGTTTTCAGTAATCATTATGAAATCCTGAATATTAATATAGTGAATGTAGTGTTTGCATTGTTAGCTTGATATCTCTGGTTTCTAACGTAAGATAAAAATCGTTTCTTCATTGGACTAACAAGTAACACCTTTTAAACGCGCAAAATAAAATCCGAGCAAGTGACAAAATTGCTCCGACAGAATATAGAGAATCTCGCCAATACACTACAATATTATCTGCTAGCTGTTTATATTTAATTAACGGAACCTTGCGGCAAAATTATTTTGTAGTTCATAGCATTGTATAGTTATATAGTATCTATATATAAACTTGAAGGTTTTCGTGTAAACTCATAAACGAGATGATGAAAACAATTTTTATTTCAATTCATTTCTTAATCAATATAAACAAATTTAGTATGCCTTTTACGTTACTAACTATGTCATCTTTTGTATCTCGTAACTCTGTACACCAAAGATTTAATGCCTAAGTCATTGGAATGGCTCCTGAAAGTAAATATAAGTACCTACTGAAAAAGAAACGTATGTATCAAATGTACTCAATTAGAGAGTCCAGGAGAAAACACATGAACATCCAAAATCTTCGAAGTAGAAGAGGAAACAATCTTTAAAGAGGAAAAGTACATAAAAATCCAAAATTTTTGAAGAGAAGAAAACATGCAAATCCAAAATCATTAAAGAGGAGAAAACACATGAACATTCAAAATATTTCAAGAGAGAAAAACAAATGAAAATCTTTGAAGAGGAGAAAGCACATAAAAATCCAGAATCTTTGAAGAGGAAAAAAACACATGCAAGTTCTGAATCTTTAATGAGCAGAGAGAACTGCATAAAAATCCAAACTCCTTGAAGAGGAGAAAACATTGAAAATGCAAAATCTTTGAGAGGACAAAACTCACTGTAGTGTTAAAAAACCTAAGCTAAGGGAAGAATCTAAGAGAAGAAACCTTCATACAGCTTCACGAAGCTTTACAAAATAATTAATGCTACTTTCTTCCCTTAGTTCGTAGGCCCTCAGGAGCCGTCAAAAAAAAATGCATGGAAGAAAGCGGGAAAGGTAGTAGAATGACATGGCTAGTTTGGTTGTACTATTACAGAAAGCTGTAATTAATTATAGTAAAATCAGAAGTATTTTATTTGTTAATAGCGAGGAAGATACAATTGTTGCCCTGCCCTAGATTTTTTGCAATACATGACAAATCATATTATATTATAGCTGAAATGTCGGTTTCTTCGCACGGGCAGAATAGGTTTATAAAAAGTATTTGTTCTCCTTCCGTTTTAGGACGTACATACGGTAGATTAATTTTGATCTAAACAGCTTTGAGAGTGTCACTATTCAGGTCAGCGACCCCAAAAACTATGAATTGGACACTAATATCGGCCGTTTTTGATTATTTTTACAAGCTGCTTCTTTCACTCCCACACGACATCCCCATGCGATGAGAGATGAATTTGAAATTAAGCGGCTTTATGAGTTACAACATTCATCTCAGCAACTTCTAAAACTATGAATTGAAGAATAATATAGGTTGTTTTTGATTATTTCTTCATGTCTCCCTCCTCACGCCTTCTCCTTCCCCTTGCCAAAAATGTGCCGAAAACCTAAGGTAGATCAGTGCTCATTCATAGTTCATCGAAATCAGCGCAGTGGTCGAGGAAATATTAAATGTCAAACATCATCAAATTCATTTTCATTTGTGTAGATTTTCTTGTTCACACGTTATATTATTTCGTATATTTATATTAAGCACAGTAGGCCTAGTAATATAGTACAAAGTATATTTACAGCAGTTAATAAAGTAAAACAATGTTCATAAATAAATGTTTTACATAAAGTATTTGGTGCATGTGTGCATGATGGTGTGTGTGTGTTGTGTTCATTAATGACTGCTGTTTTGTACCGCTTTTTGCACCCCCTTCCAAGAAAATCTGAGGGCGTCTCAGTGTGGAACGCAGAACTTCCTTATTTTGAATCAAATTTGTTGATTACACTGTTCAACAACGAAAATGTAAATTGAACAAAATTAGCTAATTCTTATTGATTTTGTGGTGCTGATCACGAATTTGAAAGCTATTTTCGAATATTAGCTCTACTTTTCGTTTTACAGGCATGCCTAATAATAACGCTTTAAAAATAAATATATTCACTTCGTTTGGGGTAAAATGTTGCACTGATTCGGCAACACTGGAGAAACTATATGAACGCTTGGTTTCATTGTGTTCCTTATCTCAGTAGTGTTCTGCTATTGTTAGAAAAGACAGGTTTAGTGCAGTTATCAGCGTTTTGGGTGTGACGTTTGTGTAGTGCAGGACATAAAAATACAACTACAAGTACGCAAAAATACTGGTGTTTCGAATGTATATTTTTAAATAGTTGTCGGAACTATTTCAAGTGACATTTTGAGGATTTCAATAGACAAAAATGCCGCGAAATTGTGTAAACAGTGCGGATAGCTTCTGCTACGTGTGTGGGGAAGTGACATTTTCCTCACAAAAGCAGACTATAATACCACTAATAAGAAAAGCCTATCAATATTACTTTGGTTGTAAAATTGGAGACCAAGATAAATCTTGGGCACCCCACATTGTGTGTAACACTTGTGCCAGCAATCTAAGAAATTGGATTAATGGGAAGGGGCGCTCAATGTCTTTTGCAGTGCCCATGATTTGGAGGGAGCCAAGCGACCTCATCATAGTGAAATAGATAAAAAAAAAAGTGAAATGTAGGTTTTTACAAGGATTTTGCTTAAATGTTCTATAAATATTAATACATTTGTATATATACAGCTACTGTTGTACAAGGGCGTTTTTTTTTTTTTTTTTTACAACCTGAGCTAAGAAAATTTTTCTATTATCATTTCCTTTCATATTATGCTTAAATGAATGTAAAAATCACAGTTTCAAAGAATTTAATACTTTCAATCAAAATATAATATTTCAATTTTTGCAATCTAACCGCTTCAGCTTTATTCATCACTTTTTTCTTAATTTTCAGTGACAGGAGCTGTAAAACCAGGAAGTTTGGTCGCCATGATGGGAGCCAGGTAAGAATGAATATCTTTGTAGCCACTTTTGATTTCTCTTGTAAATATTTGCTTGGTGCAGTGGAGTTCGGGCAAGGAAAGAAAGACCGCGCCCCAACTATCATTTGCTTTCTACTAGGTAACAGTAATACTATCACGTTTCTTCTACCTCGTCGCTATTTAGCTAGAATGTACGCACTATCACCCTAATCCATAAAACTTAAATAAACAATCTCAGAATCTTTGTATTTACATCAGTTTCTCGTTGTTCTTGATCAGAGTTAAGCTTCCCTACTCAGTACGGACGTTATATGAGACGTGGATCTACATCTTAAAATGAAATTTGTAGCATGCAATACCTCTGGTAAATTTTTAAAATTAGACTGAAGCCAGCACGGGTCTAAATTAGTATATATCATGTGAATTATAATACGAAATTTGAAAAATAACAAAATATTTATTAACAAGTAAAAAATGATTTTTTCTTGTACACATTGAATAACAAGGCAATCTCTGTTCTGTTCTTTAAACAGCAGGTAATACGTAGAAATCGAAGATAAGTAATAGTAATATATAAATCGTATTCTTTGAACTACTCTTTACCATAAATATTCTCTTTAAGGTGGATCACCACCCGGAAGTCAGTACATATTTTAGCTCATTGCCTTAACTATTGCGCAATGAAGCGTTACATATTATAAATATTGTACTATAAGATAGAGTTGTTTCAGCTACAGCACAAGACACTGACTCATTTGGTTGTGTCTCCTGACATCGAAAAATGTAACAAATAAAAGAAAATATGTTGATTCGTTTTACAATGAGCACACAAGATGGCACTTGCTGTAAGATCTTACAAGAAGTGCTCAGTTTTACGAAATGTTTATTTGTATGTGTAAAGTATTTTAAAGAAACGATCTTATTGCGAAATAGATATATTGTTTGACCGTTTTTCGTGTTACATTTCATATTTTATTTAAATATTAATTTACAATTAAGGAAATAGATTTAGAGACGAAACTTACGCAGAACGCCATAATGCGTTGTTGCCAAATTTGTACTTTTACAGTAGTAGTTACAATAAGGAAATTCCTGGATTATAGCGTTGCAGTTCGAGAAGCACAATTGCGCTAAGGGTCGAAAACTAATTTCTCTAGTAAGTATCTAAGCAGAATTCCATGATTACTTCCTTTATTATCTGGCATCAGTAAACACTCGACACTATCTGGCAACGCCACACTATTTAAGCAGCGTTTAGCATAGCACTGGGAACACCTAGTGATCCACATTAATACCCAATATTATAAAACAACGCTTGAATAAGAAAAGTGAGCACAAGATGATACCTGAGCTAAGGCCTCGTGGCGAAGTAACAAAATATTTTGAAGGTTAATATAACTAAATATAAAAGTAAATGAGGCCTTTTTATGCCAGAATGGTACCATGAAACTTCCTTTCCCATTTACATAAATATTAGAAAGAAGATATATTTCTTCAATGTATCTTTTAGACCCTAACCAGACTAGGTAAATTACATGTCCCTAAGTCTTACCTGCTAAATCCAAAGTGATTGGAAATCGGTACGGCACAGTTAAGTTCCGGCACTAGTACCGCAATTGCCCACCTGGTGGCAGCACACTTCAGACACAGGATAGTACGCAACAGATTACAGATTATCTCTCTCTGCAGAGTTTTTTTTTTTTTTTTTTTTTACAGGTATCATCGTGCTCTTAGTACAAATATTTTCTCTTATATAGAAATAAATACAAATACATTTGTTGGGGCTATTACGTTACAAATTCGAACCATTGCAATGTGTTCAAATAATAATAATAATAATAATAATAATAATAATAATAATAATAATAATAACATTGAACTTTAATGAGTAGAAAAGCAAATTCATACAGTTTTATTTCACTTCTGGCTAGATTGGATTGGACTGAATTTAGAGTTTACCGCCCCGTTAGTGAGACGTGGACCTAGAGCTCTCGCCGGGAAACAAACCCATATCTATCCATCCAAAGGAGCATACGCTATTAACATATCCACTAGAGAGCTCACTTTTGGCTCGAGCATAGGCCAAAGAGAATCAGTTGATTTCCCAATCAAATGATGGGTTATTTCATTTAATAAGGTAGATGCAGGTAAATACGCCATGTTAACGGTGTTCGATCTTTTATGGCCTTAATTTTCATGAAACACAAATAACAAGATATGCATGTTGCAGAGTAGCCTTTTCCACTTGTAGAAAAAAAATGTGGCAGTGATGCCACTCACATCTATACCCAAGGTAAAAGAAAAAAGTGTTACAAAGTGGCGTATTTACCGACAAGTGCAGGTAATTACGCCAAGTCTAGGATACTACTAGAAACCTGTAATAAATCTTGCAACTGCTTACATAGTCTGTATTAGACGAACTCAAAGATTAGTACACAACATGGCTGAAGCAGGAAATAGAATAACCAAAGTGGAAGACGAATATCTTGTATTCATTTAATGTAATTTAGAAAGCTAATAAGTGTCACAAATTCACGGGGAGCAATTTTCCTCTCTGAAACCCCAAATGACGTCACTGCTTTTATTAATCATCTGTTTTTCTTTAAATCAAAAGGTACAATAGTGCGATGTTGAAGACTTATTTCTGGATCAAAAATCCAATATATTTCAATCAAAATATTTCTTGTACGCCTTATATCTGGAGAACTACATGCAGTGTAGCTAAACCCAAACTATATCAGTTAACTCAGTATCATGTGCTTATTCCGTAGAAAATACGAAAACATGATTTAGGGGCCATACAAAAATTTTGCTGCCCCTAATAGAAAAACTAATTACTAGTTAAGATCGCAATCTTTTGATGAATTTTTTTGGCATCATTCCTAAAATTCTTGTTAAATATTTTATCTCCTTTCACAACGTAAAACGTTCTGCTATCACTAGAGTTACAAAATCTTAGTTTTACTGTTTAATATATGTTAAATGATTTATCAAATGGAAAGAGTCTCGTATATTCATTCAAGGAATCTTCAGATACACCCTACGAGGCCAAGTTACAACGAACTCTTCAATAACCAACAACAACACTAAGAGGAAGAATGGAAAAAGAAGTCGGTAAAGGTTTTTATTTAAGTTACTCTCCCGGCATTTACCTGTTGGAACTGCGAGGAAACTCTTGGTAAAAACCTCACTTAACATGATGCTACTAGATTCGAACACGAAGCTTCCCGCATGCGAAGCAAAAATGATAACCACTAATCTACTCCTGCTCAATTTTTATTAAGCTTTGTATAACGTAATTTTAGTTTCCGTTCATTTATTTAATTATTCAAGAAAAATACGTTTAAAAATTGATTTGTTTTTAATGGTTTCTTCAATATTTCCAGCCAATTAGTGACTCTAACTTTCTTTATTGGGCCTTATTCCGTACCAGTCTTCACAAAACTTTCGGAGTGTGATGAAAATCAAACTATATTAACTGCTATGCCTATTATCGTAAACTGAAACTCAGATTTGGCGTTGTATTGACGTAAACTGTTACGGAATAAGGTCCATTACGTTTACTGCTTTCATATCATTTGTTTCCAACATCAATTATTCACAAATTATTTCTGTACGTAGACTAAACCACAAACAGAATTAAACTTGGTCTCTCGTATATAAATAGAGAAGGGCTAACCAGTTGACTGTTGTGAAGTTCTTATCTGGAATATCTTAATAGGGTTATGTACTTTTTTTCCTTTTCAGTGGCGCAGGCAAGACTACCTTGATGCGAACTTTAGCTCACAGAAATCCACGTAAGAATTACAATATTAATTTTTTTAAATCTTATTTTACATTTACTTTAATTAATTTTATATGAGAGGAATTCTTTCTTGAGCAAGTATACTGGTATGAGAAATAGCGGCCGAGGAAGAAATTCTCTCTTCCAAGTTGCGAACATGTGACCTCTGACCGATTGTCTAAATGCTAATTCCTGAGTGACCGAGTTCCATTGTATTGATATGGCACATCATTAAAACTTCCTTTCATTTTAAATCTGTGCCCCTGAAGTGTGATTTTATTCATGGACTTTTTTTTAGTTCATTTCTCAAGGCTTTGGTTAATAAAAGCATGCTCACTATTCTGTGTTTCACCCTAGGAACATTCAAAACGGAAGAACGTCAAACCAGTGTAGCCAGTAGCAAAAATTGCACTTTTCTGTCAGAAAAGATGAATACCCCTTTATGCATGTGCATATAGTCTTGTGCAACAAGGCTATGGTTGCCTCTCTTCACAGAACGAGTGGGAAGTGAATGATACAAGTCACTTTATGTAATTATTTATAACAGTATCTTTACTTAAATAACTTAATAGTGTGTGTAATCCAATTTTATGTATGGCAAAACGGCAAAGCTGAATGAAATGATTTTCTGTTTATATTAGACCCCAATCCCAATTGAGATGTTATCATATCACTTTCGTTATATTAGTATACTAAGAACGAGTATGAAGGAGTCCAAATTTTTGCCAAAAATTGAGTATCTCACTAGCTGCTCAAGTTACAAAGCTGAAATTCGGCCTACTAATAGTTACACTTCCGAAGCTGTTCAAGTCTAAACTTAGCCTTCATCGACATGAAGGGGGGGGGGGGTGATGAAAATTAAAATGTTCAAATTCGCTAAGATGAGTGTAGAACTCATAGTTTTCGGGGTCACTCAGATGAATAGAGACAATCACCAATCTGTTCAAATAGTGTTGATCACGAGGCGATAAATAAGGTTTTGTCGCCTCGTCTTGATTATCGAAGGATTACTCCTCGTCTCATCTCAAAGTTTACTCGGATTGTTTTGTAAATTTATGTACAGAATTTATGCCCTGTTTTTTTTTCCTTTAATTTCATCTACAATTTATCAGATTTCCTCATCACGAGAGGTTTACGAAAGGTGTAGTATAACAAAAAATTAAATTATTTTTATTTTTGGACCAGTAGTTTGACTGAGGATTTGGGGCTATGCACTAACCCCCTCCCGCAGTGGAATGTGGGAGGTTAAAGCTTCAAATGTGAAAGCCTAACCCTTACAAGGTTCTATTGCTCCACTGAAATTCAGTTAATTTTCTCTGAATTATTAAAAAAAATAGAAAATATATTTCAAGGAATAAAAAAATTCTCACGGACATTAAACGGCGTGACAAACATCATGGCAAATGAAGGTTGCACTCCAAGTTCCCTTTAAATGCTGCTAGCAAATGAGAGGCCAGTGGTATTGCCACGTTTATTTTGTATACATCCATGTCTATCCTCTGTCACCTGGTGGCGCTGTAGTTCGTCTGCTTAGCCATAGCCACACCCCTTAGCACCCGGCAACGTCGCGTCAGAGCTTGCGTTTTATTCGTTTAGCTGAAATGCCAAGATGTTTGTCACAGGCTTTAATTCTATGACCGATAAGAGTGAAATTATATCTGAAAAATAACGTTACCCACATAATATTGTTATAGAAATTCGCTTCGGTTGCTAATCATACTAGAGGCAAACAAGTTTGAGAAGGAAGTTTATATTCCTTTGTTATCTCATTGGTCGAAGATAGCACTAATTAGGCAACTGGTCGGAAATCACAGGTCATTTCTTCAACTAATTTGGAAGAAATTGGGCAAAACGTTTGTTCAAGAAACCTTCACGGTATATATCTAATGCAAACAAGCAAATACTAACCAACTTAAAAATGATTCGAATTCACTACTACGACCTGACATTACCCGTACTGGCCACTATCTGTTCAGACCAGGTTAATACCTTGGGCCTTATGCAGAGTCGTTGTGAAGCGTTATTAGTGCCATACTAAAGAGTTCGACTAACAAATGTTTCCTGCAGTAGTTAGGCCTTTAATATAACGCTAATCATACGTTAAAACGACTGCATAAGGCCCCTTTTCTTTTGTGCCGAGTTTGCTTATAGGAGAATTTAAAGTATACCTAGGGAACAGCCTTCCAAAGACATTGCTGTCGAAAAGCTAGAGAAAACTGTGCATTACAGTGACCTAGCTAGTTATGAATATGGAAAGGTATATTCTAAAATTCTTTGGTAGTCAATCATCAAGTATAAAGATATTTCTTCCCTAACATTACAATTTCTATAGTAGTGAAGGAGCTGAAACAAAGAGGCACATGCGGTTGCCACTGGGCAGAAGAAACCTTAGTTCATTCTAGGCCGTAGTATTGGTTTGATAGATATAAACATCATGGCAATTGAAGGTGGCGCTCCAAGTTCCCTTTAAATGCTGCTAGCAAATGAGAGGCCAGTGGTATTGCCACGTTTATTTTGTATACATCCATGTCTATCCTCTGTCACCTGGTGGCGCTGTAGTTCGTCTGCTTAGCCATAGCCACACCCCTTAGCACCCGGCAACGTCGCGTCAGAGCTTGCGTTTTATTCGTTTAGCTGAAATGCCAAGATGTTTGTCACAGGCTTTAATTCTATGACCGATAAGAGTGAAATTATATCTGAAAAATAACGTTACCCACATAATCCTCTTAAATGACCCCATAGCAATGTCGCGTTTTCGAAATTAAACAATAATCATATCAATATTATGTAATCTTGAGTTAAAGTATTCAATTCCTTAAATTTCAAAGACATGACAATTATACGAAGTGTAACGAAACCATGGATACCTGCAACTCTGACAAAAGCTCAAGGAAAATTATGTATTTCATAGTATTTTTTTCTCAATTCAAAAGTTGAGTTCAGTTGATTTTGAGTTTAACGTCCCTTTCAACAGCGAGGCTACATGAAACGGGACCTATTGATTAACGTGGAATCCGAATCACATGAGCTCCTACCGAGAATCGAACCCAGATCTCCAAAGATGCGTGGGGTAGGAGGGTACAATTTTGAACACTTTAGAAACTTTTTTATTTTTGGACAAACTAAACAGTAGAACAAGACAATTTTTGGCAAATATAAACTTTATAATCTATGTGTTGCGTTACAGAAATATTAAGAAAAACAAACTGTTACAATGTCCATAAACATAATTTTTTTGCTAGTACAGAAACGTTCAGATTTGTACAACATCAGGTACAATTCCGAACACTGGTACGTACAATTTCGATCACTTACATTTTCCACAAATAAATTGTTTCTTACCTTGTGCACTTACACACACTTCATGATACCACACTTGGCAAGACTGGCATCGTATACAGTCGCCTTTCACGAGGGACTCTTCACTGTAATAGCTCAACTGGCAAAAGCCACATATGTCCTCATTTGTTGGAGTTAATGCCCTACTTCTTTGCGGCTGTCTTGTAATTTGAAGCTTGTTTCCTGGAGTAGGCCGGTTAACAACACAGGATTTCTTAACCTGTACTTCAACAATGTGAGCATTGCTTGTAAGATGGAGCGAGGTTAGGAGTTTTCTTTTACGTGTAGAAGGTTTCTTCTCAGGGGTTTTGAGGATGTTACGAACCAAAGCATTTTCCGGAGAATCGGAGGGGGTTTGGTGTAGGTAAGAGAATGGTAGGTTTGTCTTCGTCTTGTGGCATAGGAGAACCTGAGGTATTTGGTGTAGGTGAGATAATGGTGGGCCTATCTTGATCTTGTGACGTAGGTGAATCGTCAATTTTCGATGTTCCTGGTGCACAAATGTCATTAGTTTCAGTGTTTTTCCTAGACTGATTATTTTCTTCCGAAGACGATACGAACAGGAGGGAAGGAGCAAATTTGGACTTTGGAACAATATCGTCCGAAAAGGGCCTTTTACACGCAAAACCTTTTATGGCCGAGCCAACAGAAGCTGCCTTGTTCCAAGCCTCGCAAAAGAGATTAAATCTGAGCTTCGACAGAGCCTCGTTGGGATGGCGATGTTGCCAGTTTGTTGCTTTCCTGTGGTAGTGTGTCTTCAGAGACTTGAACAAAGTTCTATCTAAAGCTTGAAGAACGTGCCTACTGTGAGGTGGTAAACCCACGAGCTCGATCTCATTCTCCTGGCAGAATTTCAAGGCATTGAAATTGGTGTGGCTTCCATGATTGTCCAGTATAAACAAAACTTTACCAGGAGTTTTGTATGTACATAAATGTTCCAACCACCTAAGGAAAAGCCTTTCGTTGATGTAACCAGACTCGCTCAACTCCACAACTGGGCAAGGTGGCAAACCGTCATTGAATACTGGGCGCATTCTGACACCTTTGAAAATGATCATCGGTGGAATGTAGGAGGCAGAAGCATTGCAGCAAGCAATGACCGTCACGTTTTCCCCTTTTTCAACGTTGGTTAGTGACACGATCTCACGCTTTCCTTTTTGACTTACTATTTTCATGGGTCTGTTATTCAAGGGAATCCCTGTCTCATCCATGTTGTATATACATTGAGGCTTATCAAACAAATTAAAGTCATTCATTACACCTTTCAGAATTCTAAAGTAGTTCCTCACTTCTTCTTCATTCATACCTGCAGCTCTAGCTCTCGATAGTCCTTCTGGTTTCCTCAAACTTATGTTTGGGTGCCTTTTCATAAAAGCTTTGAACAAGTCATCACCAGCTATCTTCACATTTGGATTCCATGGGTGCCAAACTCCACAGGCCTCAGCCACATCAGAAGCAGCACTTTTTACTTGCAAGGGTGTGAGTCCTAATCCTCTGTTCTCGAAATACACTAACGTATTCACAAAAGCCTTCTCTGTTTCTTCCGATAGTACTGTGGGATGTCCAATTTTGCCTGTCACCCGTGGAGTAAGTCCAATCTGCCTTTCCTTTTCCTTGCCTACACGGTCATGAAGGGTGCCTAGTGGAACGTGATACAATGCCGATGCTCCTCTTAACGATAAATCACCCGATAAAACGCTCTTCACTGCTGTTGCCATATTAGAAGGATCCCACAAAAGACGCTTCTTCTTTGCAGTTTTCCGTCGTGGCATCTGTAATGACAAAACACGAAAGGCACACTGAGAATGGTAGCACAACTGGCTGATATGTACCTTCAACCTAGTGTTCAGAATTGTCGCTTATTGGTGTTCGAAATTGTACCTTTCGCTATAATTTATCTGCGACTAAACAGTTACAAATGCTGCTCATAGATGGCATCTGGTTTACCATGCTTGTTTCTATCATGGACCGTGCAACGTGCTACAGTAAACTAACAACCAACATTTCGCAATTTAAAGCAACAATACAACGTCAAACAATGAGCTATTTTATAGTACGACATTTTCTATGGTTGATATACATACCTTTGCTTGAAGAATAATTTCTGTACGGCCTCAGCAAACACCTAAACACACGACTCTATCAGACACATACAAGCACAGGAGTCACTGTCAACGCCATATTCTTCGCTCAGTGTTGGAAACTGTTGTATTTCGAAAAATGGTGCAAAAGCTTACTGTGTTCAGAATTGTACTTGTTCGAAATTGATCCCCTACCCTACGCTAACTACTTAGTCACAACTTAAAAGTTGTACCTCGAAACATGTCAAATAATCAGGCGATTATTGTAGTATAGGAAGAGAATGATGTTAGTACTTGTGATGTAGAACGAAAAAACTCATTCCCACTCCTAAAAATTGTAGCGATAAGGGAACTTCGTCTATGATTCACAACCAGATGCAAACATTTATATGATTAAAAATGGATTTGGAATCACATTTTTTATTTCGGAACTTGAAAAATAAAGGCATTTTTATTTTTATCCATAGATGTGCACAAGGGCACCGATTTCTCTGTAAATTTGCGAGGTGGCCCATTCAGATGCAGAAAGTATATATATGAGGATTTTAAGACAAATTACATTCAAATTATGTCAAATATTGTATATTCATAAATACAATAGGGGGCCCACATGAGCTTTGAGGGGACCCGTCCCCCGGTCCTCCCAGGATCGGCGCCCTTGGATGTGCATGTAGTAGGCAAGAGGCTGTTAAATTTTGGCGACAAGTAGTTAGGTCTCAGTTCACTGATGAGTGTGTGTATATAATCTTAATTTGGTTATTATAGCAGATATGTTGTACTGTTTGAGAACACAAGTATTTAATTGGAAATTATGAAAATAACTTTTAAGTCCCTGCACATAATTTGCTTCTAGCGATTGTTGAGGTGTAGTATTTAATCAGCAAAACATTGTATATTTAAATTTTATAGAATAATAAGATCGAAAAATAAATTTTATTTGAATTGCGTACTTCGGAAGATTAATATGTACTTGGACAAGTATAATATGTAAGGTAGAGTTGTCATTTGTTCCGGAAAATCCGAGTGCATCACAGAATCGAAATCTGCGCCCCGGGTGTCCAGAAAATGTTTATCGGGACGCTTAAATGTCCCGAATTTCAGCGAAGAAGAAGAAGAAAGGGAATATTATAGTTTGCTTTCTCCGGAAGATTAGTTATATAATTATTCTCTGAGTATGCCAATTCAAAAGTTGAAAAAAAAGTTGAATATATAAAATATGGAGTTATTGAGTAGTTTAGTTTCTTAAAAATAACGGAAATATAAAGTAAAAATTCAACGAAAGAAATTCTTTGAAGATAACAAACGCCATCACAAAATATTGCCAATGAATTAATCGTTCTAGAAAAAAGGATATGACACAGACAGACAAAATGTGTGAAACGAAACAGCATACTTTGAATAAGCTAAAACAGACTCTGAAAGCCACGAAACCCTGAGAAAAAAAAATTACTTACCAAGCGGGACGGGGGGGGGGGGGGGTAAATCATCTGTCTACGTTTACAAGAGGGGAACGTCTACTAAAATTACTAAAACATGTGATTACGTAATAGTTGAACAACTCTATAATGAAGGATATAACACTTGTTTTCATTTTAAGCATTTCTAAGATTCTCATAATTTAGTAGCGTCCCGGATTTTCACTTTTGAAATATGGCAATCCTAATGTAAAGCTGCAGAGTAGGGCGGATGGAAAGAATTTACCACTATTGAACAACGAAGATAAAGTGATTTCATGGTTTTTGAAGTACGGAAACTCAATCTTTAAAATTTGGACATTAAGACAATACCTAGGTAGTGTTTCTGATTATTTAAAAAAAAAAAAAATGCGCGAACTGAAGATGAAGTATGGGAATTTCTTCCAATAGCTTTTCCTTTATTAACATTCGAATACACAACTTTTTCGCACTATTAAAATTCGATAACTTTTTTCGACCCATCCTAACAGAGAACTGTAGTGAAGATCTACCCTTGTATTCATACGACAAAATTGAGAATAGTATATGTTGCTTCTATCTTATAACGAAGAATAATGATACTCCATGTTAAAATGTGGACAGATTTTTGTTTCTTTAGGTTTTAAGTTACTTGTGCCCTTAAACTGACTAGCCTAAACAGGGTAGGCAGTGGATTCGAGCCCTATTTCGTGTTCTTTGTCCAAATGGCTAATTCCTTTACACATTATTTGCTCGTCGTCCAAGATTCAATCCCCGGTAAACACAAACCCCAGTAAATGATTTCGATTCTACTTTGAGCAATAGGTCCTGTTTTATAAATCCTTGGTATTGAAAAGGGATTTTTAATTTTAATCAACAAATCAATCAGATAATTTGTTTCATTTTCATGACTTACATATTTCTTAACTTCCCTTGTAGCTTGCAGAGCGAAATCTTGGAGTGAGAAACTCAATAAAATAAGCAATATAGTTATTGGAAAATCAGGTTATTTTACGTCCTGACAACACTGATATAAGATGAGAAGTCTGGGTACCCTATTTCAATTCCACATGGGTGAAGTTGAGAATACAGAAAGGATAAAAGTAATATTTTGAAAAAGTAGTTATCTCATGCATTAATTAGGTATACTTATTTAGTTTATTATTAATTACTTTGGAATTTAAGTATATTTTTTTAGTTAGTCGCAGGAGGCTTAGCAGTGGCGGATCTAGGCCAGGGCCGGGGGCCTAGGCCCCCCAGTTTTTCAGTGACAAAATAATTTAAGCTATTACTTATATATTTTTCAAAGTTTATATGTATCTATCATAGTCTGGGTACTGGCTGTCCCCCCCCCCCCAGTTTTTACCTTTTAGATCCACCACTGAGACTTAGGGCCTAATATATAAATCTCTAAGATTAGTTATCTTTTAAATTAAATAAATCATTTCAGGAGACGTTGTGGTTGATGGCGACATCCGAGTGAACGGGATTCCAGTTGGAGACTTCATGAATACAATCAGTGGATATGTGTATCAAGAAGATCTGTTCATTAGCACGATGACCGTCAGAGAACATCTTAACTTTATGGTAAGTATTTCTTAAGTTTGTTGTAACTGTTAGAACATCTTGTCTTAAGGTTATCATCTTTCCAAAGCAAAATGTAGGAGTACTTCACACATCTAATGGGCAAGGAGGGCGGGTACTACCGGTTCTTTTCCCGTAATAATGTAATACAAGTTTATCTATTGAAGAACGAATCATATTTATTTCATTGATGAAAAGAAAGTGAGGCAATATGAATCATATACAGGGTGTTTCAAAACAACACCGACGTTTGGGAGGTGATTCCTGACACCAAGATAAGACAAAAAGTATAGACCGACCTGGGTGCACAAATGCTTCCTTTCGGAGTTAAAGGCTGTTAAAAAGATGAAAAATTGAACTTTAAAGGTTCATAGCTCCAAAACTGTGGGACCTACCGAAGTCGAATCAAGACTTCACTTAGGAACTAATGTGTGCACTATCCAAAAAATACATGTCTCAGAATTCTAAGGTACTCACATAGTAATTTTTGCAGAGGGACTTTGCCTACAGCATAACTTGAAGTACTCACCAACTATCTTTTTAAAATTGTTGCGGAAGTACCTCAGGATTCTGAAGCACGGATATTTGACATGTTAGTTTCTAAGTGAAATCTTGACCCCACTGCAGTAGGTATCATAGTTTTGGAGCTATGAACCTTTAAAGTTCAATTTTTCATATTTTCGGCAGCTTATAACCCCGAAAGGAAGCATTTGTGCACCCAGGTTGGTCAATACTTTTTGTCTTATCTCGGTATCAGGAATCACATCCCAAAGGTTGTCGGTGTTGTTTTGAAACACCATGTAGACTATATCCTATACGTGGATTGTCAAAACAGTATTAAACCTTTCGAGGTCAATATTCAGAATACCTAACACTATGAAGCCACATATGCACCATTTTGGTCGAGGACCTTCTGCTATTTTTCTGGCAACATCATTACTTCGTCGCTGTAGAACTTCTCTGCTTCTGAACAAAAATTGTGACACTTTTTTCCCAGGCCTCTTTTAAAACTAATTTAACACCACTCTTAGAGTTCTGCAGAGACCGAAACAAATGATACTGTGAGGTACCAAATTCATTCTATACGGTGGATACATTAAAACTTCCAGTCTAGTACTCTAAAATTCTGACAAGTCGTTAAAAATGCATGCGGTTTGGCGTTATTAGCGTTGTATGCTACATCCTTTCTGCTGACCGCTTGTTTTGAATTACTAGTTGCGTTAGGGCTAATTGTGGACAGTGCAGCTCCGAGTCTATTGTGCTACCCGATGGTAGTAGCTCGCGATGCACGATACTCTTCCAATCCCACTAAACGTGCAGCATTGCCATCCTGGGCGAGTTTTGCTATAAACAGTGGAGCTTGTCATTATGATCTTCTTCTCATATTGCTGTGGTAGATTATCTGCGTTTCATTACTAGTGATCAACTACTTCAAAAATACTTTCAGCTGGTTATATTTCAATACAGATTTGCGAGTAAAAATTCGACCGAGTATTTTCTTTTTTCAGTCAGGTTATATGGTACCCAAATTTATGGTACTTCCTTTTGTAAACAGCTTTCTCCAAATTCTTTAACACTTGTTGGTTATGGATGTTTAGGTCGCTGACAATAAGACGAGTACTTTCATATAGATTTTGTTTCATTTTTGACACTTTTTCTAGGATTGGTCACCTACTGTGAGAAGTTTCTTCGACATCAACATTTCCAGAACGAAAGCAAACGAACGTTTACACTGTTACCTTTGATAACGTGTTTTGCCGATAAACAAACAGCATAATAAATGTTTTCATTAGTTTGGGAACTATTTGTGCCTTTATTGAAGTAAAATTGTAAAACGTAGCAGATTTTTATGGAAAGTTTATTCAACTCCACGACGCAATATTTTCCGTTTGACTACAACAATTTCATCATTTTTTGCACTTGTGGCAGCTTTAACTACCAGCTGTCAAAATTAATGACGTTAGATCTGCCCCACTTCGACTCATATACACTGAAATTTGTGACAGTAACGCAATCTCGAGCAGTAAAAGCTTACTTTTAGACGACCTGATATGTATATACTCAAATCTAAGACGCACTTTTTCTACCAAATTTCAAGTATTAAATGGGAGATGGGTCTTAGAGTTGCTTCTGACTTATTTCATTAAAAATGAAATGAAATGAAATCTTTGAGTTTTACGTCCCACGGTTATGCCGGTTAGGCTAAAGGAGACGGTGATTATGAGAAATGAATGAAATAGTGGAATGATGAAAGTGGGAGGAAACGGGAGAACCCCGAGAAAACCGACACACACACGGTGTTTGTCCACCACAAAGTTCACTTGGGGGGAGCAGGGTTTGAACCCGGGACCCCATGCACCAGAGGTGAACGGTCTACCACTGAGCCACCACGGCCCCTTGTTTTATTTAATATCCAGGATGCGTCTTAGAATTGAATACAAGAAATTGGCCCAACTTTAGCCGTTTAGAAATGGGGATGCATCTTAGATTCGAGTATATACAGTAATAAAAACTATGGTGAATTTGAACAGTCTGTAGCTTATGTATAGTCCTGCATGTAACTTATCTGAATACATGGAAGGTACAAAAAAATAGAAATAGTTAATTATCCAAATACTTTAATACATAGTTTCTTATAGGTGCGTAGTTCTGTTCAGAATACGGAGAAACATCGTACCGGCAAACGCTGCATGGTTGATCGGCTTAACATTTTGTTGCTGGCTCTGTCCTCCTCTTTTGAAGACAGAGCAATAGCTCAGACTTTGTGTTGCTAGCACATTGCTATTTGCCGCTGCTGTGAGATTTTCTCTTATTTTGAAGGCTTTGTATAAATATGTGGAAATATAATAATAATAATAATAATAATAATAATAATAATAATAATAATAATAATAATAATAATAATAATAATAATAATAATGTCCCGTCAGAGTCATGTCGGGACATGGGATATTTTCTTCGAAATCGGGATGAATAGTGACCCTACATTGTCCTCTGTAAGTTGCAGGAGCATCCACTCAGTATTTGTTTCGGACACAACCTGAGGAATGATTCGGGTCATACTTTAGCAAATCTGACCGTCCTATATAACATGAGTGCTGAAAAGGAACGTTAAATATCCATCAATCAATCAACCAGTCTAAAGAGAGAAATCATACTTACCAGGAATCGAACACGGAATCACCCATACAGAGAGCATACGCGCCAGGAACACTTGCTGTTGGTTGTAGACGAAAGATTTTGCACAGGTACTAATCACTTTGCTGGCAATTGCATATCTACAATCCTAAAAATTACGTGTATCTTAGACTACACCGTTGTGTAACTACCTATTCTAACCTCAAACTATGTTTCTGAAGTATTGAAGTAATAGTATTGGAGTGAAAGTAGAACTTTGCGTTTCAACGCAAGACAATATTGATGCATCTGTTAACAATTCACATAAGAGAAGCTGAAAGACACAGAGATAGGTTTACAGTATCTCCTCGAGATTTTGTAACAGATAATTTAATATTTATGTTTTGTCTTCCTTACATTAGGCCTGGCTGAAGCTAGATCGACGAATAGGAACGGCAGAACGCAATCGTCACGTTATTGAGCTGCTCTACTACTTGGGTCTGATGAAGTGTGCGGACACAACAATCGGTGAAATTGGTGAAAATAAGGCGCTATCTGGCGGCGAAAAGAAGAGACTAGCATTTGCAACAGAAGTAAGAGTTACATCTACTTCTATTACTACTCGAAATATCAAACACAAAAATCGAGAAAAATGTATTAGTTTCCAGAACAATGTAGTTAGAGGCAGATCTGTAGGTAAGGGTGGCCAAGAGAGCTCAACCGTCACCTGTGACCACCTTCAGCTAATCCCTGAATCTTCTACTTGTTTGTCAGTATGTACACTCATGTCCAAAATTATTGTCGCATATCTATAAATAAGTTGTTGTAGGAATATGATTTGATAACGAATTCGCCCGGTATTTCTTATAATGTTAGTATGTGTATAATCGGCAAAGACATGTATGCATGTCGCAAATTTCCTGTCAAAAGAGCAGTAAATAATAACAATAAAACGAAAATAAAATTTTCTTACCCATTTAGCAACATTTCCTTTAACATATTCTAATTTTCGTATTTTTAATTTTTTTCCAATGAAATTTACCACAAATATACATTTCCCGATTATACACATAGTATCAGTATTAAAAGTACCCTGCAAAATAATTATCAAATTATATTCTTTCAAGAAGCCAGTTATAGATATGCGACAATCATTTTGGCCATGAGTGTACATATGAGTGTTAGGTTAACTCAAATTCTTCTTTTGCGATACAGTTCATTGTGAACAGGGCGTCCTTATCTACGCCTCTCATTGGATCATGTGTCCAGGATCATTGTCCTTCCATTCCCCAACTCCCATTGCTCGTAGGCAGTGGCGGATCCAGCGGGGAGGCGATCGGGGCGATCGCCCCCCCGCAGAGGAGGAAACTTCCTTATTTTATATATAAATAAAACATATTCCTGAGTTTTGAGCTCTTAAAAGTAGCAGTATTACAACCCACCGCCCCCCCAGAAGTCCGTCCTGGATCCGCCCCTGCTCGTAGGTTTTCCCCATCTTTCCTTCAATTGACCCCTAATTCTCTTTCTTTCGATACTTTGGTTAATGATCTGATTTCGGATTCTCTTATTTTCCATTCATTTGACATGCCCTATTCACCTGATTCTTTGTGATTTTGCTATGCGTACAATTAACTATTTATAGCTGGCCTAAATTCATGATTGTATCACTGTCTATATGTATATGGTCTATGGAACCCGGAGGTTCAGTGCCGCGTTCACAAAAGCTCTCCACTGACTTCTATCCTTAGCTAATTGGATCCAGTTTCTACTTTGTATTCCTATCTCTGCGAGATCCATCTTAATATTATCCTCCCATCTGCGCCTAGGTCTTCCTAATGGTCGTTTTCCTATGGGTCTACCAGTCAAGATTTTGAAAGTGTTTCTACTTTCTTCCATTCTAGCTACATGACCTGCCCACCTAAGCCTCCTAGACTTGACGACCCTAACAATGTTGGGTAAACCGTATAAACTATGTAGTTCCTCGTTATGAAGCTTCCGCCATTCCCCATTCTCGTTCCTCTTGGGTCCGAATATTCTTCTCAGGATCATGTTCTCAAATACTTTCAGTCTATGTTCTTCCCTCAGAGTAAGCGACCATGTTTCGCAACCATACAGAACAACAGGCATTATTATCGTTTTATATATTTTAAGCTTCAAATTCCTCGACAGAATTCGCGACGACAAGAGATTTTGAACCGAATAGTAACACGAATTCCCTGCTTTTAGTCGACATTTAATTTCTTCGTGAATATGATTTTCGTCTGTTAATATTGATCCTAAATATTTGAAAGTATCCACTTTATCAAAAGTATTATTTAATATTTTAATGCCTCCACAATTTGCCGTATTACGGTCCCGACGCACTTCCATGTATCATAACCGTTCTTAATTGGCCCTAAAATCGATCTTCTAATTTTCCTTTTCAAATGTTAACAGCTGCTCTGCAGAATTTATATCACTGCAAATATGTGGCCTACTGTTCTTCGTTCAGATCTGATGAATCCACGTTGATACTCTCCAATGTTTTCTTCAGCGACTTTCTTTATTCTATTAAACAATGCATTATTTTGTGCTGTATTGAATAGAATACGTATTTTATGTGCTGTAGTGAATAGAATACGTATTGTATGTGCTGTATTGAATAGAATACGTATTTTATGTGCTGTATTGAATAGAATACGTATTTTATGTGCTGTATTGAATAGGCACATATTCCTGTTTTATGGCAATGAAGTTTATCACCGTTTTTGAGAATAGAGAAGTTAATTCCACATCCCAGTAGATTTTTCTTTTCTCTGTATTTTCTCCATTAACGTGTAACACTTTTTTTTTTAGTTCTTCTTCTCTAGCTTTAATCATCATCTCGCCTACTATTATGACCTCTTCTGGTGCTTCAACCTCCTTCAGCATAGGGAGGGCGTTCTCTACTTCTTCACTAATGTTTTTTTTTAAAATCATTACTTCCTTGTAGTGGGAGATTTCATTGAGCTCTTCGTTCTCTATGACGATTTGTTGCTCCACATTCAGAAATTGTCTAAAGCATTAGACCCACCTATCCATGTAATTTAAGCATTCGAGTTCCATGTATCCATGTAATGCATTCGAGTCTATCTCAATTACAGACCTCAAAAATAGATTGGCCGTGCATTTATAGAAAATAATGAAATTTCGTATTGTTCACTGTGGTTTCCACATACTACTCCGTACTTTAGAGTATCCAGAAGGATTATGCACTTGTATCACTACACTATTAGACCAACACGCTTGTAACTGGACAGAAATTTATCTCGACACCCTAGGCAGAGTTTGGCTGCAACTTGATAAAGATCTGAAATGTGCTGCATTACGCGTGGATCGTACATTAAACATATGTATTACGTAGGAAAGCAACCTCCTCTATTTTTCCTTTTGTAAGAAAACAACTTGTTCGATTTTCTTTCCTTATGTGTAAATTATGTTTACCTGTACATGATTAAACTAAAATAAATCATCATTAAAACCAAGGAGCTCCGCCCTTTTTTTTTACAGATACTAACGGATCCTCCTCTGCTCTTCTGTGACGAACCAACGACTGGTTTAGATTCGTTTTCAGCGCAGAAAATAGTACACATGATGAAATATATGGCATCTAAAGGAAAGACTGTTGTGTGCACCATTCATCAACCGTCTTCTGAACTCTTCGCCTTGTTCCATGAATTGGTGTTACTTGCTGATGGAAGGATTGCGTACATAGGATCCACTGAGGGGGCGTTGCAGTTCTTTAACAGGTATTGATTAGTCACCAAATAATAGGTATTAAACTGAGTAATTTGTATTTCAATGGAAGAAATGTTGAAGAAGTTAATCTAATATTATTTTTCTATAGTTGTTTTAAAAGGTTAGATTATTTTCCCATTGCTCTTACATTTTGGGATGATTGAAAATTGCTATCAGCGAGTTTTAGCTTAGATTGTTCCATTTTTCGTAGCATGGAAATTCCCATCTTGCTCTGATTTCTTCATTTCTTCCTGCCGTCTAAAATTATCCAAAGAAGTACCCATGTCCGTAGAACCTCATGAGCCAATATTTTGAGAATAAATTTTAAATTGAGTTGGATGCTACAATGACATTCACGTCAAATGTCTTCTTCTGGTATCTTTCCACTGAACATGTGACACTTGCTATGGTGGATATCCATATTAACTCTGGCAGCATCGTATGTTTAGTTATTCAAGATGGCGAATTACATATCCAAGGTTGCCAGTGCACAATGCATTATTTGTTTTCCTCTTAATGAAAGTTTCAAAGTGCTGATATTGTGCGAAGATTATCAGCAGGAGCGGATTAAGGCTTTTGAGGCCCTGTAGCCAACTATTTCAAGGGGGCCCTATATTACGAATAATTTCAGGGCATACATTTTCTTTGCTGCCTTCCACAGTCTTATAAGCTTATTGAAACACCAAGAATTATGCTGTAATATTAGTTTAATTACGTTTATTATTAACAGATAAATGCTGATATACTGCAGTGTAACACACAAATACCAAACAAAAACCAAATGGTCAACAATCCCTGTAAAAAACACTAATAGAGTGAACGAAATTTAGAAACTCTCCTAGATTTGACCTAAATAATGGCAGAGATATTTCAAAGGAATTGTCACCACAAGCTAATAATTTGGTTTGTAACCGAGCCGTAAAATAGCTCACTTCCTCACAAAATAAGTATCGTGAGGATGCGTGGAAGAAGACTTAACTAGTGATACTGCGAGCAGGAAAAAATAGCATGGATCTCAAGCCTATACAAAAAGTTGCTTGCTAGATTTTAGTGTTAAAGGGCCTGGGGGGCCCGGAGCCTGGGCTCCATTAGTTCCGCCCTTAATCCGCTCCTGATTATCAGCACAATTTCGCAAATTAGCTGTAAAAAAAAGATGCAGGCGAATCAACGATGCACACTTTCTAAAGAAGCCACGAAGCTGTAAGGAACAACGAAAAAAAGAAGAGGCTTCATGTGGAGATGCCTGCTTGAGCGATATACAAATAACTCTTCATTAAATAAAGTCCATAAGCATTAAGAAGTATTGGAGAAATCATGATCTAAAGATAACCACAATAAGTACCAACACAACTGACTGATCTTTTAAAGTAATAGCTCTAGACTGGGATATTTGCTGTTAAATCTTCTCATATGCACCTCTATAGTCCCGATTTAGTAGTGACTTCAGCTTGGTATATGTATGGTCTCCTAGAGGAATATAAGTGAGCCAAATGCTTTAAGTCAGAAGATAAACTTGGAATTTCTTTTACAGTGCTATAGATATCAAGAAATTTGGTTCTCTCTAGGGAAGATATATTAATTGATGCTGAAAAATTTTGATAAATGTAGAAGTCGGATGAGGGAGGGGAAGTAGAACAATCACTAATTTTTCAGGACTTAGGTAAACGCATTGAATAAGAAATAGTCATTTCGTAACCTAATACTGGATAGTATCATCTACAATAACCACCTGGATTATACTTTTTGAAGTGACTTCCAGGTGTTGCTGGTATTTCATTGATGTGAATTCACTCGCTCATTTGTAGATCCTGTAGTTCTAGCAAAGTACAGAAATGCCTATTCTTGCGTTTTACCCGCTCCAAATGGTCCCTAACATTCTCAATTGGGTCAAAATCTGGTGACTGTGCAGGCCTGACCGGAACAGAAACCATAGGGTGACTGAATGTTCCCCAAATTATGTACAAACGCTTTGAATCCCGAGAGCATGACTTGTGATATTAAAAGATCGGATATTCATTGTATACTAATCACAAAGATGTTGGGAAAAAATGGAATATGTAGCTCCTGAGGATGTCCAAATAAACAACCTAATTCATGGTCTCATTCACCTCTATGATAAGTCCAAATCATGGTGCGGAAAACATTTTCACACCACCAAAGAACCTCCTTCATCTTGAACAATGTCCTCCATACACTACAGGTGAAGTACTTTATTAAGCTTTTGGTACACTCGACCCCTTGCACCACTAGGATACAGATAGGAATACCGCTTGTCAGATGACACTACATGTTTACAGTTAATTGCAGTTCAATGTCTGTCTTTTTGAACCCATTCAAAATGTGCAGATGTATAAGCTACACCTAAACTAACTTGCTAAACTCTTAACAGGGCCACCTAGGTATACTGCTCTAATTCACTTGTTACGGATTATATAATTTGCTCGCCCTATAAAGGCTTCTTTTCTTTAAGTTCTAGTTTTCATGTACATTTTACTTCGCGAAGCTTTTATGAATGCCGCACTGAACCTTCGGGTTCCATTCATCATAGAGTTTGTCAGTTAGTTACTTAGATCTAAAATCTAAGAGTGAAGAGTCAGCGAAAGTTGAAAAGAAGAGCAATGCCATAAATAATTGAGAAGAAGAAAAGAAACCGGTTAAACCGGTACTTAAGAAATTGTGTTATTACGGATGTGATGGAAACTAAGCGTAAGTATTGGATGAGAATAGAACAATATTGGAGATAGTTGAAAAAGAATATATGTTAGTTAGGTCATTATTTGAGAAATTGTGTTATTAGTAATGGGATAGAAGGTATGATTGAAGATAAGAGAGAGAGAGAACTATATTGGAGATAATTAAAAAGAGAAAAGAAACTGATAAGGATATAATTTAAAAAGAGATTGTGTTATTAGGGATAAAATAGAATCTTTTTTCTTTTTGAAAAGAAGAGTAAGGTTGGAGGAAAGAAGAACGGTAGTGAAACTAGTTAAAAAGATAAAAGAAATTGGTAAAGACATTATTTGAGAAGAAACTGAATTATTAGGGATGTGATAGAAGGTGCGGTAGAAAGTCAGTATTAGAGAAAAGCAGAACAGTACTGAATATAGTTAAAAGGAGAGAACGTAACTGGTTAGAACATTATTAAAGAATAAATTGTTTTATTAGGGATGTGATAGAAGGTATGGGTAATTGTCGGAGTAAAGAAAAAACGACTGGAAATAGAAGAGAAAAAGAATCTGGGCAAGAGATTGATAATAAAATGTGTGATAGAACATAAGAGAAAAACGGTAGAAAAGGCTACAATTAATGGGTGATATTGCCAAAACAGGTAATTTTTACATCAAAACTAAGAGTAACACGTGTCAAAAATAACAGAAGAATTGTGATGATGATGTTAACGCATTAGAATATACATAACATAAATTCTGAGACGTAAATAAGAGCAAATTATTGATTTTTACGGATGTTTTTCCTTGTCTAGTAGTTTAATTCATTCAGATTAAACTAGTAACAAGAATAATTGTACCACCGACTGTGCACTCTTTGACCAACTGTCTCTATAGAGAAGCCAGCAAGAGAAGGTCTCTGACAGCTTCAGCGGCCTTGCCACTGCTCACGACTCAAGGCTTTTTTCAGTGCATCTTTAATGGCAATTTAATTAATAGTGTAAAACAGAGTGACCGTAGTTGGTAATACTAGAACCAAGGGCTACATTTTCCCTTCGCATGTGGTAAGAAACTTCAGGAACCATTTTTTGATGGCCCTGCTATAACAATCTAGAATATGTGACTGTTACAGATCAAATTTTCTTCTTTCTAGTTTGGGTTATGATTGTCCTCGAAATTATAACCCGGCGGATTTCTTCATTCATATGCTGGCGGTGACTCCAGGTGACGAAGCTAACTCCAGGAATACAATCAAAAGAATCTGCGATAATTTTGCAGTCACTGATCACGCAAAGGCCGTCGAAGTTCTCGTCCATTACGAAATGCATATTGGTTCCTCAGGCATAGTAAGTTTTTATTTTATTTTATTTTAATCGCGAAAATTTTTTATCACAGATGTGAACTACAATTTTATGATCCATTCATAAAAGCATTAATAAAAAATTCGCAAGTAATAAATTGAAAAGAATTTCCTATGTTTTATAGTCGCGTACAACTATATTTTGCAACAAGATTGCATAATTCAGTGCTTCAGGGTGGAGGAAATCATGTCCTCTTCTAACTACAGAGAAGCACGTTGAAATACCTGTCTCTGTTTTGAAGTTACTAAATAATTGGCGCTGATTTCGTGGAGATTCAATTGACTTTTGTTTCACTCTTTGCGAAATTTGATCTTACAACAATTTTATAATAGTTAAATCTTGTAATTTCATTGTAATGTTTGGCAATTTTATTTTTGATTTTCGTTTAACGAAACGGAACACAATAGATGAGGTACTCAATTATTCAATTCATTTACAATAGCGGATTTAGCTAGGGGCCAGAGGGCCCTAGATCTCCAGTGTTTTTTTAGTTGGAAAAATAATGTAAAGCTATTATTTATGTGTGTTTGGAAGTTTATAGCAAACTCATAATCAGGGGCGGATCCAGGGGGGGGGCGATCGGAGCGATCGCCCCCCCCAAGAAGAGAAACATTTCTTGTTTTAAATATATATATATATATAATATCAATCCCAGAGTTTAGAGCCCTTAAAAGTAGCATTATGTCAACCCACCGCCCCCCCCAGAAGTCGGTCTTGGATCCGCCCCTGCTCATAATATACCTATCAGAGTCTGGGTTCTGGCTGCCCTCTGCCAGTTTTTACCTTCTATATCTGCCGCTGTTTATTTACTTATTACTTTTTAATACTCACCATGACTTCAAATTCTCTTATGTCTATCTAAAACTTACACTGTGTTCAGGTGGTCATTTTTCGTTTGTGTACAAATACACAACCAGTGGCAACTCCAGAGGGAAGTCACATCGGATAAAATGTAAATATTTTCGCTAGAAGTTACGGGAAGAAAGCTCTATACAGGCTCTCTTGTACAGTACACAACAAATTCATTTCAATATTCAAGTCCTTTCTTGCATCATATATGAATGTAAAGCATATCCTAAAAATATCTTCTGGATTTTGATTGTCTAAGAATTTTGGTGTGTAAAATTTATGAAAATATTTCGTATTTGTATGGTGTGTCAATTCTATTGAAATGATTTCCTTGAAAAATGTAACTTTGTCCATTGTATTTGACATTATCTTGTAATTAACATTTTCAAAATGAATAATTATTTTTTTTCACTTAACATAATGGTGATATTGTCAACATACACATGAATGTTTCGTTGAATGAGCTTTCAGATTAGTTTTATTTTCAAATGGTTACAGATCTTTGTAACATTTCTTTGCAAGTCAGTGTAACATCGTGGAAGCAAACTCGGATCAAAATCCAAACCTTGATTTTCGAAGGAAAGATACATCAACATACTGGAGAGAACTGAAAGTAAGCTATAGTGGAGTTAGAAGCTAAATCAGTGGCGTATATGTGTTCTTCAAAGGACTCTACTTTCCAAGTTAATATAATTTCAGGTGTTTGAATACATAACTTATTCACACTTCTCAAGCAATCTGTGGGTTTCAACTGCGATTTTCTTCAACTTGAAATAAGCAAATCCAATTCAAAGGTCACAAACACAGCAGCGTACGACGAATAAACTCATGTGCTCAAAACAGTGCCATTTGGCAGACTCCTACTTGAAATATACTGTAGTAATGGGGTCACTTTGCCGAACTTTTTGGCCCCTGGGTCCCTGCCCCAGGACCCATGGTCCCTGGCCCGGGGTCAAGAACCTAGGGGTACATAGGACCACCCCCTAAAATTTGGCAGGGGTACATAGGATCACCCCCAGGACCCATGGTCCCTGGCCTGTGTCAATGACCTAGGGGTACTTAGGACCACCCCTCTAGATTTTGGCAGGGGTACATAGGACCACCCCCTTAAATTTTGGAAATTGCCAAATCTAAAAATTTGGTATGGTAGCCTGGGACCATAGTATGTACCTCTATCAGTATTGGGTGTCTATGTCGTTCCCTTTTAGGGGTACAAAATTGCCAAATTTTAGTACAACCACATGTTTGGTTTTTTGGCTCATTTTATTCCCTTGGATGAGGTCCTATTACCTTATATAGTTATATGGGTGTATACAGGTGTTTATTTCCTATTGTAAGACATAGGTACATTTGTGCACCCCGGCAGGAGTGCCTTGGCCCACCCCTTAAATTTTGGAAATTGCCCAATTTAAACATTTGGTATAATAGTATAGAACCCTAATATAGATTACTATAAATTTGGGTGGTCCACCACTTCGTTCCCTTTTAGGGGTACAAAATTGCCAAAATATAAACGTAAGCATTACGTTGTACCACGTGTTTGGTTTTGACCTAATTTATCCCCTTGGATGAGGTCCTATTACCTTATATAGTTATATGGGTGTATACAGGTGTTTATTTCCTATTGTAAGACATAGGTACATTTGTGCACCCCTTTAAAAATTTGGCAGGAGTGCCTTGGCCCACCCCTTAAATTTTGGAAATTGCCCAATTTAAACATTTGGTATAATAGTATAGAACCCTAATATAGATCACTATAAATTTCGGTGGTCTATCTCGTTCCCTTTTAGGGGTACAAAATTGCCAAAATATAAACGTAAGCAATACGTTGTATCACGTGTTTGGGTTTTGACCTAATTCATTTCCTTGGATGAGATCCTATTACCTTATATGGTTATATGGCCATGTATAGGAGTCCATTCCCTATTATGAAACATAAGTACATATGTGCACCCCCGGGAATGGTACCTTGGCCCGCCCCTTAAGTTTTAGAAATTGCCAAATTTAAACATTTGGTATCATAGTACTGGACCCTAATATATATTACTACAAAATTTGGGTGGTCCACCTCGTTCCCTTTTAGGGGGCATTTTGTTCCGCTTTAGGAGTGAACATGGATACCTTGGAATCGTCCCGAGTTTGATTCTTGGAAATGTTGAATTTAACGTCCCCGCGAAAACGGTGAGAGATGATAGGACGAAACATGAACTTACTTGACTGAGGATTGAAGCAGGGACCTCATACAGTAGAGACAAGCGCTGAGCCATCGTATACGTGTGTTGATTACTATGCAATGGTCCCGAGTTTGATTCTAGGTGTTAGTGTTAGAAAAATTTAACGTCCCACTTGAAACGATGATGAGAAATGAGAAAACATCATAAACTTACTTGCTTGCGGATTGAAGCAGAGACCTCACACATCAGGAAAAAAAAACGCTGAGCCACCATGCCAACTTCAGTGCAAGCAATTTTTGCGTATGAAAAAGAACATGAACAGATTATGTTACATTACTACATATTTCTGCTCGTTGTTACGCATAGAAGCTTGTTATTGTGAAATTGCAGAATCTGCTTATACTACATCAGCATTTTTTCTCAGCTGACGGACTTTTAAAGCTCAACTTTACATTTATGTCAAAAGACAGTTTCGTAACATATCGATGAGTGTTACATTTTTTCAATCAAGTTTAAGAAAAATGAATCACATTTTAGATGTGGTAATTTGAATGTCGTAAGAAACTATGATGATGTCATTATCAAAATTGCGATACTAGATGTCGTAACGATTGATGTGTAAGGAGAAAAAACGTGAATAATGTCACAACCAATCAGATTGCTTCTTACATCCCGTTTCGGCTCATGATACATGATGAAAGCTGTGTTTTCATTGGTTCTCCGTGATGTCATTGATTCATTTTCCTCGTTTCTGATTGGCTGATAGTGTTGTCACTTTATAGTTGAACCCGTTTCAGACCTAAATAAAATTCTTAATTTCATTTTTGAAGTCCTACTTCCACGAAGATCGTGAATGAACGTAGGTGTACCTCTAGTGACAGCGTGACGTTACTCCGTTCCTTGAATTTGAGGTAAGTATCGACCGCGTTTTCTTAACATCAATGGAGTGTTTTTGCATGAGGATAACATTGTTATCATTGTTTTTATTTAGCATGAATTATTTAGCAAATGGAAGAATAACCCTCACTTACTTGACCGGGGATCGAATTAGGAATCCCACACATTAGAAGTAAGCACGAGAAAATTGTTGATTTTGGTTTTAGCGTCCCTTCAGTAGTGGGGGCTAGGAATACAGCTTAATGTTGAATCTGATCGCATACTGGGTGTTGAACCAGGGCCAGCGTTGCGTAACGCTAACCACTTAGCTCAGTTTCTGAAAGTAAACAAAGAAACTACGCACGATTTTGTTCCCTACAACGTGAGACGTGGACCTACAGTTTAATGTGGGATCTGATCTCCCGCCGAGAATCGAATTCGAGTATTCCTTGTCTAACCGCTTGAAAAAAGCAAGCGCATGAGATGTTGTTTTCGTTTCATGTTCGTCATACGTTTAAAGTTCAGTGTCAGAGGAAAAAATGCTTACTACAATGATTCTTTCAGCACAGTTAGAAAAACAATTTCATTCATTCTTTTTATCACTACAGAAACTTAGGTCATTTACATGTTGATGTTGGTCCGGGTTTGATTTCCAGTATGACGACAATAAAAATTTTAACAGTAAAACTATTTGAGATATGATCATTCTTTTAGGATTGATCGTGTAGTCATTTGATAATGTAGTGATCTCTGAATTCAATTTTAATTCGTGCTTTTTTTCTCTCTCGTTTTAGATATTTGTTTTCTTTGCCTATTGCTTTTTTTTGCTTACCTTACCTTTTTCCCTATTTGAATATGGCTACTTCTGGCTTTACTGTCTTGCGAGAAATCAATAGACATTATCGGCGTTTTAATCTCGAAGGACGAATGCTGGAAATTCAAATTAATGCTCCGGCCAGTGGCACCGATATTGTGGAGTGGGTTCAGGCCTCCTTTCAACAGATGTTGGATTATTTATTGGAAAACGTCGACGAATCATCGATGGTTGGATTATCGATTTTATCCCACGATGAGAAGAACAAGCCATTTTATTTATCTTTCCGGCATGCAAGTAATTTGACACTGGAGACTTTATGGGCTTCCTTTGATCGCATCCTTCAAAGTAACGATAGTTTTCTCATGAACGAACCGTTCATTGTACATTTTCATCATGTGGATGTGCCCCGTGGATTTGGAAGAATGCGTCGAGGTCTTTTATCAAACGACGAATTATTAAAACGCAAGAAAGGCATTTTACGTGTAAAAAACACCGACAAGAAATGTTTAGCGTATGCAATTGTGATTGCTATTGGCCTAAAGAAATATAAGGATACGAACAAGAAACTGTACAGACAATACCAGGACCAGAGCAAGTGTGTCGTTCTCCCAGCCGTACATGAACTTTTGTCTCGATCCTCAGTGAATTTAGAGCATGGGGGATCTGTGGAAGAATTACGACAATTGCAACGCTACTTGACAAATTATAAACTTACCGTATACACTAGCTTTTCCGGAGAAGATATTCTGTATGAAGGACCGGGTGGCGAAGACAAGATTCCAATCAATTTAATGTGCATCAATTCTCATTATGACATCATCACGTCATTAACGTCTGTTTTTTCAACTGTGTATTATTGTGCTGCATGCCACAAAAAATATAATAACAGAAATAGACACGTTAAGAACTGTTCGGCCATGTGTGAGAAATGTTTGCAGAAACCGCCATGCAGTAAGACCAATACGGAGAAGCAGTGCCTAGAATGCAATCGTGAATTTTATGGTGAAACATGCTATATAAATCATCTAACTGTACCATATCATAAGGGCCAACCAATATGCAAGATGGTGAAACAGTGTGCCAAATGTTTACGCATTTATTCGTTTGTCCATACAGGGGAAAGAAAACATGATTGTACAGATTATTTTTGTAATGTGTGCCATAAACACGTTACGTCTACCCACCAGTGCTACATGAAGCCTGATATGACTCAATTAAAACCTGGAGTTCCATCAGTGTTACATGCCAAGAAGGCTATGATTGTCTTCTATGATATCGAAGCCACACAGGATACTTTCTTCGATGAAGACACGTTCATTCATAAGCCCAATTTACTGGTGGCCCAACAAGTATGTTACAACTGTGTTCAAGATGAAGATATACATCATCCGTGTGAAGTTTGTGGACAGCGAGAACATATTTTTCAAGATGATCCGATCAATGCCTTTCTTGCGTATTTACGTCAACCACGACCCAACATCAAACTTATTGTATCTTTGGCACATAACTGTAAGGGATATGATGGTCATTTTATTCTTAAATCTTTAGTGGAAGAACATGAATTGAAACCTACTTTGATCTTGAACGGAGCAAAAATTTTAAGCATGAAAGTGAATCACTTATCGTTTATTAACTCTTTAAATTTCATGCCAATGGCTTTAAGTAAATTATCCAAGGCATTTCATTTACCCGCGACCAAAGGATATTTTCCACACTTTTTTAATACTGCTGCAAATCAAACGTATGTGGGAAAATTACCGGACATCCATTATTATGGTGCAGATGAAATGAAAGTGGATGAACGAGAGAAATTCATGACATGGTACAACGAACACCAGAACGATACGTTTATTTTCCAAGAAGAATTGGTAAACTATTGTGTCCAGGACGTCAACGTACTTCGAATGGCTTGTATATCTTTCATGACCACTTTTGAACAAGAAACTCACGTCAATCCTTTCCTGGAGGCTATCACTTTGGCGAGTGCGTGCAATTTAGTATTTCGACGAAATTTCTTAAAACCCAATACTATTAGCATTCTTCCTGCACGAGGATATCGTCACAGAAACAATCAGTCACGGATTGCTTTGCAGTGGCTTGCCTACATGGAAGAAAAAGAGGGTCATTCAATTCTACATGCGGCCAAAGGCAAAGAAGTTTATGTTGCTGGTTTTCATCTGGACGGCTACTACAAAGATCCCGACACTAAAGAGGAACACGTGTATGAATTTGAAGGGTGCATATTCCATGGATGTCCTCTATGTGTCCCTACAGGCCGTGATCAACCCATTTATGAGAACTCCGAAGAAACAATGAACTATCGCTACGAGAGAACACAGCGTAAAATGAAATTATTACGATCCATGGGATATAAAGTACATGAAATGTGGGAATGTGAATTTCGTCAAGTGTTAAAATCCAATCCAGCATTGGCCTCTTCTTTAAGCACACATCCTTATACTAATAAGACACCATTAAATCCAAGAGACAGCTTCTATGGTGGTCGTGTTAATGCCATTAAATTGTATCACGTCGCAAATGAAAATGAAGGCGAAGAAATAAAATTCTTGGATATCGTTTCCCTGTATCCTTATGTGAATAAATGTGGACGGTATCCAATAGGGCATCCACGAATATATCTACAGGGAGATCCAGAAATGCCCGACATTCAAGATGTCAACGGATTAGTCAAGTTGAAGATTTTGCCTAGCAGAAATGTGTTTCATCCAGTGCTGCCATTTCGTTCAAATAAGAAGTTGTTGTTTCCACTTTGTGCTGCCTGTGCCACAGCATTAAATCAAGATTCTGAATGTACACATTCCGACAGTGAACGAAGTCTAACGGGAACATGGGTGTCCTATGAAATTCAAAAAGCCATTGAACTTGGGTATCAAGTCATTGAAATTTACGAAATTTGGGATTACGACATCACCGTATATGATCCAGAAACCAAGACTGGCGGATTATTCAGCGAATACATTAACACATTTTTGAAATCTAAGCTGGAAGCTTCTGGTTGGCCTGCCAATTGCGTCACCGAAGAAGAAAAGCAGCAGTATATCCAAGTGGTACAACAACGGGAAGGCATAACTTTGGATGCAGCAAATATAATGACAAATTCAGCACGTCGTAGTCTTGCAAAACTCTGTTTGAATGCCTTCTGGGGACGACTCGCTATAAGAGACAATTTCAGCCAAACGACCATCATTAACGACCCCAAAGAACTGTATCAGAAATTAACTGCTCCAGACATAAAAGTCAACCAAATTTTACCTGTTAACGATTCGATGTTATACCTTTATTGGCAGTATGAAGATGATGTTCCAGTACAAAATCACAATGCTAATGTTGTCCTTGGAGCATTTACAACGTGTCAAGCTCGTCTGGAACTCTACAAATATTTAGAACTGCTGCAAGAAAGAGTACTATATTTTGATACAGATTCCGTAATATTCACGCAGCGACCATCACAGCCCACAATAGAACCAGAAGTATTTCTTGGTTCAATGTCAAATGAACTTGAATCAATTGGACCAAAAGCATACATTAAAAAATTCGTGTCTGGTGGCCCAAAACAGTACGCCTTGGAAATCTACAACCCCGACACGAAATCAACCAGTTATGTATGCAAAATTCGTGGATTCACACTCAATTATACTGCAAGTCAAAAGCTAAATTTTAATAGTCTGGAGCAAATGATCATAAATCAATCGAGTGAAAAAATCTCCATTAGCACGCCGCACAAAATTTACAGAACCCACGATCATCATCTTGTCACAAAACCTGAAGAAAAGAAGTACAGTTTCAACTATAAAAAACGCCGATTAATACCAGACACATACGAGACATTGCCCTATGGGTATAAAAAAGCCAGAACAGAATAACAGCCATATTTTCCCCTAATCCCACCAACATCACCTCCCAAAGACGGGGCAAAGAATCAACGCAACACGGGACATGCTTCAACGAGGCCACAGCGGAAACAAAACTCAGATGACATCACCTTGCAGAAACCCGTGGAGAAAAAAAAAAAAAAAGGAATTCAGGTACGTCACATTTGCGTTTTCTTTTCTCACCTCACTCTCTCTTGATCAGTTAGTTCGATGTTAATAATCTGTTTTTCTTCTTTCACAGGAAACAAAATAAATATTACCGTGTATATTCATATGTTTTTATTTTCTCTTTACAGAATTTGTACCCGTCACGGACACGTCTTCCTTTGAAGAAAAAGAAATTCTGTATTCTATGTCACATGCTAAAAATAAATGTACAAAAACATGATTCTGTGTTTTTATTTCACATCCTAAAATCAAATTCTTTTCCTGTACTGCGATTTCAATTTCTTTTTTCTGAATCAGTTTACCGATAAAATAAATCAGTTTTGCGGAAAAAAAAATCAAACTAAATTTTTGTTTCAGAAATTTTTTTTTGTGTACGAAAAAAACTGATTCAGAAAATTTTTGTGTACGAAAAAAAATGTTTTCAGAAAAAATTTTGTGTGTACGAAAACAAAATTGTTTCAGAAATTTTTTTGTGTGTACAAAACAAAAACTGTTTCAGAAAATTTTTTATGTACAAACAAAATTCTGTTTCAGAAAAAATTTTTATGTACAAACAAAATTCTGTTTCAGAAAAAAAAAATTTGTGTGCAAAACAAAAATCAGTTTTCGTCACGAAACTGCTCCGACTAAATGAATCGATTCATTCTGATAGTGTTGGCAACACTGGAAAAATTTCGGTAAGTATCGCTCAGACCCTGAGTTACAGCGAACACAACTAGATTCGAACCAACAACCTTACATGTCTGATTCATCTCTAAATACAGCCAACTAAACAATAAGATTATGTGTATACGTTAATGCTTAGCACTGAGTCAGCAATGTTTTCTTCAAGGTCAAAGTTGCACACGAAGTAAAAAGATGACAACACAGATCTTCTATCTTTCTATATGAAACATAAACCTAGTATAAACTGCTCGCACTGAAGTGTGTAATGTAACATAATCTGCTCGTCTTCTTTTCATACGCGAAACTGTTCGCACTGAATGGAGTACGGCGGCTCAGCGCTTCAATCCACAACGAAGTAAGTTCATGTTTTCTCCTATCATTTTTTCATCATCGTTTCAAGGGGACGTTAAACTCAACATTTCTTAAACTAACACACAAAAAAAAAAAATCGAACTCGGGACCATAACATAGTAATCAACAAACTGAACTTCTCAATGGAGTACGGTGACTCAGCTCTTATTTCTGATGTGTGAGATCTCTGCTTCAATCCGCAAGCAAGTAAGTTTATGGTGTTTTCTCATTTCTCATCATCGTTTCAAGGGGGACGTTAAATTTTTCTAACACTAGCACCAAGAATCAAACTCGGGACCATTGCATAGTAATCAACACACGTGTATGGTCGCTTAGCGTTTGCCTCTACTGTATGAGGTCCCTGCTTCAATCCACAACGAAGTAAGTTCATGTTTCCTCCTATCATTTCTTACCATCGTTTTCGCAGGGACGTTAAATTCAACATTTCCAAGAATCAAACTCGGGACGATTCCAAGGTATCCATGTTCACTCCTAAAGCGGAACAAAATGCCCCCTAAAAGGGAACGAGGTGGACCACCCAAATTTTGTAGTAATATATATTAGGGTCCAGTACTATGATACCAAATGTTTAAATTTGGCAATTTTCTAAAACTTAAGGGGCGGGCCAAGGTACCATTCCCGGGGGTGCACATATGTACTTATGTTTCATAATAGGGAATGGACTCCTATACATGGCCATATAACCATATAAGGTAATAGGATCTCATCCAAGGAAATGAATTAGGTCAAAACCCAAACACGTGATACAACGTATTGCTTACGTTTATATTTTGGCAATTTTGTACCCCTAAAAGGGAACGAGATAGACCACCGAAATTTATAGTGATCTATATTAGGGTTCTATACTATTATACCAAATGTTTAAATTGGGCAATTTCCAAAATTTAAGGGGTGGGCCAAGGCACTCCTGCCAAATTTTTAAAGGGGTGCACAAATGTACCTATGTCTTACAATAGGAAACAAACACCTGTATACACCCATATGACTATATAAGGTAATAGGACCTCATCCAAGGGAATAAAATGAGCCAAAAAAACCCGAAATTTGAATTTTTGGCAATTTTGTACCCCTAAAAGGGAACGATGTGGACCACCCAAATTTATAGTAATACATACTAGGGTTCTATACTATTGTACCAAAATGTTTAAATTGGGCAATTTCCAAAATTGAAGGGGTGGGCCAAGGCACTCCTGCCAAATTTTAAAGGGGTGCACAAATGTACCTATGTCTTACAATAGGAAATAAACACCTGTATACACCCATATAACTATATAAGGTAATAGGACCTCATCCAAGGGAATAAAATGAGCCAAAAAAACCAAACATGTGGTTGTACTAAAATTTGGCAATTTTGTACCCCTAAAAGGGAACGACATAGACACCCAATACTGATAGAGGTACATACTATGGTCCCAGGCTACCATACCAAATTTTTAGATTTGGCAATTTCCAAAATTTAAGGGGGTGGTCCTATGTACCCCTGCCAAAATCTAGAGGGGTGGTCCTAAGTACCCCTAGGTCATTGACACAGGCCAGGGACCATGGGTCCTGGGGGTGGTCCTATGTACCCCTGCCAAATTTTAGGGGGTGGTCCTATGTACCCCCTAGGTCCTTGACCCCGGGCCAGGGACCATGGGTCCTGGGGCAGGTACCCAGGGACCAAAAAGTTCGGCAAAGTGACCCCATTACTACTGTATATGTGTTCTTCAAAGGACTCTACTTTCCAAGTTAATATAATTTCAGGTGTTTGAATACATAACTTATTCACACTTCTCAAGCAATCTGTGGGTTTCAACTGCGATTTTCTTCAACTTGAAATAAGCAAATCCAATTCAAAGGTCACAAACACAGCAGCGCACGACGAATAAACTCATGTGCTCAAAACAGTGCCATTTGGCAGACTCCTACTTGAAATATACACACCAACAGGCAACTTACGACGGGAGTTTGCACTCGTAGTTTGGTCAGAACATCGAACTTTCGGAAATTTTTAAGTAGCACCTCGAATTACACCTAAATTCTTCATAGTAAAATAACAAATAGTGAATCCATTTTGTTATTCTACAGGTTGTATACTGTAGAATACTGGTTGTATACTGGAACCGAAATGGCATATTCTGTGTTCTAAAGGCCATGATTGCATTTACATCTACTAAGTTCAACTGTTTTAGCATTTACCATCTAACTTCCTACTGATGAGTTTATGATTATTTACAATTTTGATACTGTCGAAAAACGTCTAAGATTATCAGCATATACTAATAACAATTTCTAGGTAATGTTTTTAGAACTCATTGTATGTCACATATTTTATACTTTACATTAATTACTACTGTTGTAAATATTATATTTCTATTACAGGTTCGAAAAGACTTGATGTTTCAGAGAAGAAAGTAAGTATTGCACGTTTTTACTTTTTTTTTTTTTTTTAATATTTTAACTTACGAAGCTCACAATCATGGTTTTCTTACTAAAGTTCACACTAATATGGCGGACAGCGAGGCAAATTGTAATTTTTATTTCTAATTTTTTCATAATTTGTAGTTAATACATGGTATGTTACTTTAAAAAAGGAGGGGGAAATCAATTGAAGCTTACGCGGAATAGAAATGACGTTAGAAATTTATAAAAGTTAAATAAAAACAATTAAACTTTTAAATAACGCTTCTTACCCATATAATATACTGGATTCACTTATTTCACGGGGCCGCGGTGGCTCAGTGGTAGAGCGTTCACCTCTGGTGCTTGGGGTCTCGGGTTCGATCCCAGCCCCTGCCAAGTGAACTTTGAGGTGGACAAACACCGTGTGCGTGGGTTTTCTCGGGGTTCTCCCGTTTCCTCCCACTTTCATCATTTCATTCATTACTTATCATCACCGTCTCCTTTAGCATAATCGTGAGACGTAAAACTCAAAGATTTTCACTTATTTCACTCAGATATGAAATATTTTATACTCTTCTTCTGTTTTCTCCACTGATGTATTGGATGGCACTTGCGTCTTTGGTCCAAAGGGTTCTAGGTTCAATTGCCAGTGGAAAAGGCAGAAAAATTGACCGCATTACTGTGGTTCGGATTCAACCTTAAGCTGTAAGTCCACGTCTCAAATAGCGTCGGGGCTACAAAGGGATGCAAAACTTAACTAACAATCATTTTTTTTTTTTTTTTTTTTTTTGCAGTAAAACACTTAAACTTTAGACGTTAATGGTTCGAAGTATATTGCTGCTTTAATCCAAACTTCTTAATATTCCTTTGTTACATTTTATTTACATAGAAAATATATTTATGTTTAATAGGTCACTTTCCGCAAACTGAAAACATTCCATCCATTAGTCCTCTCTCCAGTTAACCTCTCTGTATTAACGTAGTAGCTAACGTTTTAATAATCTTCTTTCTCTCTCTTTTCCTTTTCTCCCTCTTTTTTCTTCCAGGATACCACCATTCATGAAGCTCAAAATAACATTTCTCTTCCCTTTTATTGCCTCAAATAGTCCCTTTTCCCCCTTCTCTTCCTTTTACCCTTCTACTCAGTCAATATTGTCTTGATTCTCCTCTATCCCCATTTATTTATTTATTTATTTATTTAACAATCACCAGATACAGATCAAAGGCCACTTTATACTGGATATCTAAGAACAATAACAATGGAAAGAATTTGGGAAGGTATCAGCCAGGGCCTGTTTAGTAGGTACCATCCAGGCATTTGCCTGCTGGGACTGAGGAAAACCCTGGAAAACCCCAGTCAGAATGGTCGGCAGTGGGAATCGAACCCACTACCTTCTGAATGCGAAGCCAACGCTCTACCACTTGAGCTACTTCGCTCGATTTCGAAAGTATTCAGTCGTTTTCCGTAACTTTGGTGTATTGTGCTCGCTTCTGCTCTTCTGAGTATAATTTTCTACAGGGAACATATGATACGTGTGTGTGTTTTTTAAACTGTATTCAAAGATTCTCAAAATTTCTCCTCCTTCCTTAAAGGCTTTTGCCACTACTATTTTTTTTTAAAAAAATACCAGTGTCACATGTGCACCACGTGAATAAGTTTGGTTTCTATGGTGTGATATTTCCTATATTAGTGTTGAAACCGGAAGGTAATAAATTTCTACTATTTCCGGTTTTAGTAGAAAGATTAAGAGTGGAGATAAATATATTTTTTGAACGCTAAAATGATTGCAGAGAACAGCTTCTCACCATTTATTACCTTTTGTACTATAGCGTTCAATGTTAAACGCGGAAGTGGTTCATTTCTGCCACTTCCGGTTTGAACAGGGGGATAAGAGAGAACATGGTATATATTCTTAGACGCTAAATAGATTCCAAAAACACTCTCGTGATCTGTAATCGTTTTCTCTATATATAATATTAAAACTGGAAGTTACAATGGACTTCTGCCAGTTCCGGTTTTAGTTGAGAGTTAAGGAACAGGTATGTTTTTGGAATGTTTATCGGATTGCAGAAAACTGTATCTCTCTATCTTTTACCGTTTTATCTCTATAGCGATGAACTTTAAAACCAGAAGATGTTGATTTATACCACTTCCGGTTTGAATACCGACTCCAAAGGCAAATTGCTTTTCTAAATTTTGATCCCCTACATTTTTACCAAATTTGTGATGATTGACCAAATAGTTCGTGAGTTTTTTTTGCCTCCTGAACGTATGGACAGACGGACAGACTAAGTATAAGAGTGTTGGTAAATGTAGCTCCTTAAAAATTACTGAACAACTTAAAGAGATAAAAAAAAAATATGATAACTTTAGAAGATCGCCCATATACTGCGTAGAAAATGCTTTTCAAAGAAACTAATAACTTTTTCTAGATCGTATCTTATAGTCCAGAAATTTGGGGGCTTCTTGCTTCTACCCCTTTTAAAAACCTTATAATTTCAATAGTAAGGGCATAAAGAATCTACTTATAACGGTACCAATCACATATTATTCCTCAGAACAATATTTCTGGAAAACTTGAGTTATAAGTGAATACTCGACGTCCAAGAACGAAACTTTCCTTGATTTAGAGGGGAAGAGTGTGAAATAATAAAACTTTCCTTCATTTAGTGAGGAAAATGTAAAACGATAAAACTTTAATTGATTTGGCAGAGAAAAAGTGTAAAAGAATAAACCATTCCTTGATTTAGAGCGAAATGTGTAAAAGAATATGACTTTCCTTGATTTAGTACGGAAAAGTGCAAAAGAATGAAGTTTTCTTTGATTTAATGGAGAAAAAGTGTAGAAGAATAAAAATTTCCTTGACATAGTGGGAAAAAAAGTGTAAAAGAATGAAACTTTCCTTCATTTAGTGAGGAAAAAGTGTAAAACAATAAGTTTTTTCTTGATTTAGTGGAGAAAAAGTGTAGAAAATTGAAACTTGTCTTGATTTAGTGGGGGAAAGTGTTAAAGAATAAATCATTCTTTGATCTAGTGGGTAAAAGTGCAAAGAATGAAGCTTTCTTTGATTTAAAGAGCAAAATTTAAAAGAATAAAATTTTCCTTGATTTAGTGGAGAAAACGTGACAAGAAAAAACTTCCCTGGATTTAGTGAAGAAAAAGTGTAAAAGAATAAACCTTTCCTTGATTCAATAGGGAAAAAGTGTAAAAGACTAAACTTTCCTTGATTTAGTGAAGAAAAAGTGTAAAAGAATAAAACTTTCCTTGGTGTAGTGGGAGAAAAGTGTAAAAAAAAATGAAACTTCCCTTGATTTAGTGAGTAAAAAGTGTAAAAAAATGAAGCTTTCTTAGATTTAGTGGAGAAAAAGCGTTAAAGAATGAAACTTTCCTTGATTTAATAGTGGAAAAGGTAAAAGAAAGAAACTTTCCTTCATTTAGTGGGGAAAAGTGAGAAAGAATGAGAGTTTCCTTGGTTTAGTAGGGGAAAAAGTATAAAAGAATTAAAAGCTTTTTTGCAAGAAAAAAATGAAAGGGTATCCTGCAAAAGGGAATGAAAAAGTATTTTGAGATATCGAAAATTCGATTTACTAGAGATGTTCGACTGTAATTGATGTCAAGTAATTTAATCATTTCCGATATTAGAAGAGCTGTATGGTTCCAAAGTATCTATCTATGGTTAAAACCAACTCTATTGATAGGAAAGAAACCAGAGTCCACCATATGTTTTACGTTTCCTTCTACAGTAGCTGAACCTTTGTTTGGGACGATAAAAATAATTGGAAATAATAATAATAATAATAATAATAATAATAATAATAATAATAATAATAATAATAATAATAATATCAAATGCAGCAATGGAAATGCATCATACATGTGTACCGTACAAATAGAAAACAAGGTCCAGTCTCTATTACTTAATTTGCAAATATAATCAATTTAGAATTTAATTTAATAATAGGATAAGTAAATCTTGTTTTGTTCAGCGTCTGTCAAAATAAGTAATAGCTAATTGAATTGTTTTGCAGCGTTCAGGTACTTTGGATAACGCAGTTATATTGGCTGACCAATCGCTCCTTCAAACAAGTGTTACGAGATCCGTCTGTTCAAGCTCTACGAATTATTCAAAAAATGGTAAGTAGGATTATTTGATTTATGGCCATTGATATACGATAAGTGACTACTTCATTTGTGACCAGTAACATACGATAAGTGACTACTTCATTTGTGACCAGTGACATACGATAAGTAACTACTTCATTTGTGACCAGTAACATACGATAAGTAACTACTTCATTTGTGACTAGTGACATCGATAAGTAACTACTTCATTTGTGACCAGTGACAGACGATAAGTAACTACTTCATTTGTGACCAGTGACAGACGATAAGTAACTACTTCATTTGTGACCAGTAACATACGATAAGTGACTACTTCATTTGTGACCAGTGACATACGATAAGTAACTACTTCATTTGTGACTAGTGACATCGATAAGTAACTACTTCATTTGTGACCAGTGACAGACGATAAGTGACTAATTCATTTGTGACAAGTGACATACGATAAGTAACTTAAAACGACTGTTGATAATTTCTTATTAAACAACTTGAGAGAATTAATAAAGGGTGATTTTTAATAGGCGGAGAACTTTAAATTGCCAACACTTTTTTCTATGGCAGTTGATATAACAGTTCTCGGTTGTTTTCAGGTTAGTTCGGTTTGGCAATTCATCATGAATAGACTCATGCCGGAGCAACGTTTGCAAACTGTGCAAATTTATTTTGAAAACTATGGTTCAATTCGACCAATTCATGGGACATCACGTGCATTTTACGGTGCTCATAATCATCCATCAGAGCGATTAATTCAAGAAACTATGGATCGTTTTCGCAATACGTTTACTCTAAACGAAATAAGCATCCGGTGGAATCATTGGGCCGGTCAAAAATGATGCTAGTCAGAATATTACAATGAACATTGAACGGTACAGAGACATTATTACTAACTTTTTCGTGCCTCAATTCTCAACAGAACGGCGTCACATGCCACACACCACCCGCCACAATTAATTTACTGAAAATTACAATTGACGATATGGACCTGTTAACTGGCCACCTCTTTCGTGCGATTTTCTCTGGGGATGCGTATTGTTGCATGTCTACGCCGAGAAATAAGAAACAGTTGAGTTGAGCCTAGCAATATTCGAAGCGTTATTGCCGAAATACAGTCTAATTTACTAAGAAGAGTGTGTGAAAATGGGACCTCCAGATTACGGCATGTACGCGTCAGCTGCGGTGGCCACATGCCCGAAATCAGATTCAAACATTAATGCCTTACTATGATGTCAAATAAAGCCAGTTTCATGGATATTAAAAACGTTTTCTGTGTTTTATTTCAACATAAAATTCTCCGCCTCTAAAAAAATACCCTATACAAGAAGAGTGTTTTTGATGCTTATGGATCAAGGTATGCGCGAATGTGGATGTAATAATTTATTTGCGTATGACGGATGACATTGCGGAGGTTAGTGAAAAGATATAATTGTTTTGGATTATTCTTAATTATCCACACAAACACCCACAAACAACTTTTAGCCACTGAAGGTATTTCTTTTCATTAACTTTTGAATGATGTAGCAGATAGCACACCCTTCCACTTAAAACTTTCGGATGACCCCCAGGTTCCTTTTATGTGAGACAAACACCGCTCTCCATTTGATGTATTTTCTGATATTTTCCTACTTCGATTTTGTTTCTTTTCTTTTCTTTTTTTTTTTTTTTTTTATCTTCAACCGTTTGCGATTTATCTGACTGAAGTGCCCGGTATACAGATTGATTTCAAAAGAATGGAAGCACCTGCAGAAAGTGGAACTCCATTGAGTAATAGAAAGTTGCAACATATTTACCATGCTACAATCTACCAGAGATGTGTATTTCACAGGTGCGCCTGTTACAGGTTGATCAAAGTATGTATGTGGATAGACCAATACAGATCTTCGAAGCTACACAAGTGACCAGAACAATATCGAAAATCCTGCATTCCAGTGATACAGTACGGTGAATCTGTGCGTGTTCAGTCCAATCCAACTGCATGCATAAGCCGTAAGTCGTTTTGTTCTCACCAGAGAGTACGTTTGTGGTCAGTCGATGCTATAGCGAAGCGAACTGAAAGAATAAATTTAATTTAATTTAATTTATTAACATATAACACAACAGGCACAGGCCTAATTACAGTGTTACATAGTATATACGTTATACAGATTATATAGATTTAAAAGGTAATAATTACATTCGGCTTAGAGAATTAAGAGATTTCTTAAAATTACTTACATCCATTGCCAGTACATCAAAGTTGAAATTTTATTCTAAAGGAGGACTGGAACGTCTCCCATACAAGATACAGCGTCTGGTACAGTGTTGAATTCAGACATTTTCACCCGGGGGGGAATGTGAACTCCTCGGGGGGGAGGGCTGTTTTTCTGTATTTTTGCAAGAAAGCAGCATATTTAACAATTCCATTCACATGTACATCTTAGCTAATATTGAGACTAATTGCTGATAAATATTCAATGTGAGATTATAATTAAAAAAAAAACAATCGTTTAATTTTATCTAAAACATTAAATAAAGACTGGCAAAAATATTTTAGACTAAATTTTAACTGCTATTTACAGTAGCTATTTTAGTTATTTTTTCCTATATTCAGTAGTTACTGTTTGTTACTAATGTAGAAGTTTTTAAAAAGATTTAAATTAACTCAAATATATTTTGTCCTAAAACAAACATACATAGGAATATCTTAACAGAAAGTAATCATTCTCTCTCACACTTCTGATTCTAAATCAAGTAGGCTATATTAGCCTTGGTTTCTTCACTGCACACACATCAATAGTTTAGTTTACGAAATCTTCAGTAGAATTAGTACCGTGTCGTGGAAAATCAGCGCTTGGGGCGAGAGTATACGACGACACCCCCGAACATATGAGTGAGATCGACAGACCAGCTGCGAAAGGAGAGAAAATTTTAAAAAGTAAACCCTGCTTTTCCTTGATTTTGAGCACTTTTTATTACTTTTTTCCTTTCATTTTATATATGTGCACATGCCCACATGTGCACATGTGTTTCATTCCTCTCTTTTTCTTTCCTTCTTTTCTTTTCTTTTTTCCTCCCAATAATGTGTCCCTTACTTCGGTGTCCGGGGCCATCGCCCCGCTTGCTCCTCCTTCGTCAACTTCATTAGCAATCATTCACTTATATACTATTATATTGATAAATTCTGTATAAATCTCTATCCCAGGAGGGATAACTGTTCCTCCCTGATCCCTCTAAATGACGCCCTCTGAATCTCACCCTTTAACTGACTTATTTTTAGTTAAAGAAAGGTGTGTTTACTTTAAAGTACATTTACGTCTGTTACTTGCCATGCGAGAAATGGGATTTAGGCGCTCTATTTCAAATAATGCAAGAACTGTACATTTTCACGAACAGAAGTCTGCTGACATTAGAGATCATATGGAATGATCGAAAGATGTTCCCTATCTTTCCTTTCCTATCTCAATCTGTGCTAGTGCTACCTACTAATATATAATATAGGGCGAACTTTCTTCAACAGTTGACAATTTCATGTTCTGCCAAACTCGGTCATAGCGTTAAGAAACACAGGTTTTATTGACTATTTTGGTATTCTATCTTAGATGTTACATTTTTAATATTTATATAGAATAGGTCTGCGTCATTTATATGTATATTGAGAAATCGGATTTCGGCTGCATGTACAAAGAAAAAAAAACAAATAATTGGGTGAAGTTATTTCTACATTTTGTGACTGAAGTTTGAGAGTTTCTCCGGGGGGGAATGATTTTTCTTCGGGGGGGAGATTCCCCCCCGGGCTACCCCCTGAATTCATCCCTGGTCTGGTACACTATTATTTGCTCGAATAATTTGCACAAAATAATGTAAATATTTCTTTTCCAGGAAAATTCCTAAGCTGTGTGGAAAAATAAGATTGAAAAGTCAAAACTTTTATTATTATTATTATTATTATTATTATTATTATTATTATTATTATTATTATTATTATTATTATTATTATTATTATTATTATTATTATTATTTTATCTTCGCTTCACAAAATTAAATTTCCAAATATTTTGGCAACGTTGTCTTTGAATCATTGGAATTACTGGAACGTGAATAAAATATATTGAATTCCAATTCGAAATTATGTGCTGTTTAGAACATGTTTGATATAGCTAGGTACCAAGTAATCAGTAGTGCATTTGTCCTCTCTCTCTCTCTCTCTCTCCCACGTAAACGTCTGTGACTGCCGCTCATCCAACGGCAATCGCTCCACTACCTTGCATACAACATAATATGCAACAAATGTTTGAGTCAAAAATATAATTTCAGTAATTTCTGTTAATATTCGAGACGAGACTGAGGCTTTTGAGATTTCTCTCGAAATACAAGTCTGTCTCCGCCATGTCTCAATATGTTGAGTATTGGTCTCATCTCGATTTATAAACGTACATCTCGATCTCATCACATCTCGAAAGTTCGAGATGAGACGATACCGACACGCTAGCATCTCTATTCCTGAAACATTTATTTATTAAATATGAACAAAATTACCTAAATAGAACTAAACTACCAAAATTATCTAATTACCTAAATAGAGAAGATTGCCCGGAAAGAGGTTATCTCAGAGAAAATTCTGGATTTTTCACAAAAAATGACTTGTGTCATTGCTAATAAAATATTTACATTTATGAAATATAAACGAAACTTCTGGAACAGAAATTCATAAATAAATACGTAAATAAATATACCTCCAGTAAACAGGGTTTCTCGTGAAACAAGAGAACCAGAATTCTCATGACGATGTATGAGACGCGTTTCGGATAGAAACAGATGCACTTTCCGAGACGAGACACCAATTTGACGACATCTTTTTTGAGACGAGACATGATCAACAATGTCTTCCAAGAAGAAATAGGTGTCTTCTGAAACGAGACATCACTTTCACGGCATCTTTTCGAGACGAGACGTCAACTTTGCTGTCGTAGATAACCAAACCAGTAAACTACCCTTATTTTGTGTATAGGACGAACATTTGAGAAGCCCTCCTGGATAACTTTGTGTACAGTACGTACCTCAGAACAGATGGACAGGCATTTGAGAATAACACTTTAGCATGTAAGGGCTGTATAAGGTGTAGGTCAGTTGAAAAATCAATTTCTTTGAAAGAATCGCCATATTTTGCTCTCCGCTATCATTTACATGGCAAGAAGTTACGACGTTAGGTGTACCAGTCTATTGTCAAAGTGTACAAATAAGAATTCTAATGAATTTGAACTCATTGCAGGTTATTGCATTAATCGCAGGACTCTGCTACGTTGGAACGACGTTGAACCAAGAAGGAATCCAATCGATTCAAGGAGCTCTGTTCATTTTCGTCACAGAAAATACGTTTTCACCCATGTACTCTGTTCTCAACACATTTCCAGAGGAAAAGGCACTGTTTACTAGAGAGAGGAGCAGTGGGCTGTATGGGACAGGAGCCTATTATCTGTCTAAAGTATTTGCTATGGTAAGCTAAAACATTGCATTAGTAATGATTACAATGTATTCTTTGCAGACAACTTTCTGAGCATCTGAAAAATCTAATTAATCATAAGTTAATAACCAGTACGTGTATACTATTTTTAATAGATGTTTACACTGTAAAAAATTTCATAGGTAATTTACGAAAAATTGGTGGCAATTTGTTTGCTACACCTCTATGTAAATCTATTTACACCTATATAGTAAAATTACTAATATAAAATGGTGTAGAATTACATTTTTATCAATAAAATATCATATTTTCTTATAAATTTATTGTAAATTTGTAAAACAAAAAAGGAAAAATTTTGTAATTTAATCTAAGAAAATGTATATCAACTTACAACATAAAGGGTAAATGAATTTACATTGATATTTAGCAATTTAAATACAGAATTTTTTTGCAGTGTAGGACATGATATAGACATTCGATGGATGTGTATTATTCCGCAAACTATGGTTCCCGTACGAAGAATTCTCTGTGCACATAATATACCACATTATATACTTTTATATTCAGGTGATTGTAATTTAGTATCATTGTTCGTACCTAATGTTACTCTCACAAGTTAGGACGATAATCTTAGCTTCTTCATTTATAAATAATAACTTTTCTCCATCATAACTGAACTCAACTTCTCTTTCAATCACTTACTGAAGCAGCCTCTGTAATATTTCTCGAAAGAACTGGTGTGAGATCTTTTTTTTTTTTTTTTTTTTTTTTTTTTCGAATGCAGTATATAGCTTCTCTATCCTTATGTGTTAATTCCTCTGTATTTTCTAAATTAGCTCAATCCTAGTAATTTTATTCGGCCCTTGGTTCGGGTATTCATCTGCTCTTTTCTTACAGATTTACATAACAGAAAAGAAAGTATTTTCCATCTGACAACATTGCTTAATTTTTCTGTGCGCAATCCTGTGCTAATGACAGCTTGTCAATGACTTATCAGATAAAACTGATAAAATTGTGCGCAATCTCATTGCAGCCGAGAGAGCCATGAATCGGATCAAAATGGCTGCAATGAGATTGCGCACACTTTTCCAGTAGTGAGTCATTTTAAGTAGCGAGACTGAAATTTTGAGCAAATTATCATATGAGGACATTATTGATAAATTCTTCCTAATCAGTAAACAAAGACACAGACTGTTGTTAAAACTTTAAATTGAAGTTTTCACTGTTTTTGTTATTCACTTTTACTTGTGTATATTTGAGGTATTTTTACACCTTACAATTTCCGGGATTGCTATATTTATTCTGTATCTTTAAGAAAATATGTTTTACTTTTCTTTTATCACGTAGCCTTGATTTTCGTTAATGCTTGTCAAAACAAATATAACAATATGGCTAAATAAAGATTAATTTTCACATAAAAATACGTGTAATAAATAAATCAGTAAAATACTGATTATAAGTGAACATAGAGGTGTATAGAGAATTTTAGGTCTGATTAAAAGTAAAATGAACATAATTTTTAATTAAGTTTACCGAAGAAAGATGAATTGCTGTGATAAAAAAATAAATAAATAAAAGTTTAGTCAGGGATAGACAACAGAAATTCTTGTTGAGGGTAGTCGAGCATCACAAAAAAAGTCGTCACCAAGCTACTAAAAGAAGGGATTGTATCATTCAAAGTTGATTAATGTAACATATGTTTCGCCTATCATATTACTTATTAATTTTAGTGTCTAGTTTTAGTATTATTTTAAGTTTGCGATGTCTAATTTTGAAAGTAAAAGTAATTAACATTGAAAAATCGCATTTTTGCCTACTTTTACAAAACTAATCAAAGTGTGCAACTTCTAAATATTATCCAATCTTCTTGAAATTTGCTATATGTATTTTTTACATTCGTGAGACTCGGAGCATATGCAAAGTGTACAAAAATTTTACATTTTATTTTTTTGCCTTACAAATTGAAACATCCTAAAGTGTACAAAGATTATGCCTAATTATCAATTTTACGTTGAAATAAAAAAAATCTGAAATGAAATCTTTTAGTTTTACGTACCACGGTTATGCCGGTTAGGCTAAACGAGACGGTGATAGTGAGTGAAACTGTGGAATGAAGGAAATGGGAGGAGACGGGAGGACCCCGAGAAAACCTACGAGCACGGTGTTTGTCCACCACAAAGTTCACACTGTGCGAGCTGGGATCAAACCAAGGACTCCAAGCCCCAGAGGTGAACGCTCTAAAAATGAGCCATTGCGCCCCCCAACGTTGAAATAAAGTACATTTAAATTTAAAGTTTGTGATTGCAATGTGTCTTGAGTCATTTTTTTAATCAATGATCTCACACGTGTTGTGATAGGAAGAAGTGTAAAATTAAATATGAGGGGGATACTTTGTCAGTTTGGGGGGATTGGCGTCACGGCCTTTCGGAGAGATTGGTTCCCCTGCCCTTGTGGATATTTTAATAGATGTTATTTACTTTTGTAGCATTAAAGAGTTATTAATAAAATATTTCATTATGAAATATTAAACAAAATCATCTGTCTTTTCTTTTATTATTACTAGAAATTCTCTCTCAAAAAAAAAAAAAAAAACAAAAAAAAACTCTCAATATAGTGGTGTAGCTGAAACTTCGTGCGCTTTACTACCAAACTAACGTCTTAAATAACGAGTTAAATATACGAGAAAAAGGGCGCAATGTATTCCATAATACTCGCATAGCATAAAATTATGTTATTATTACCAAACAAGCGAATTTTAGGTTACTCAAATTGAGAAGGAAAATAAACAAATAAGGGATTTAAGTTTTTATCTAACTGTTGGAAAAGTTGTCGTCTTCGGAGAATTTTTCAGCAATTTTTTTCCCCATGAGTGACTATGTTCAGTCTAAATCGGCACGGTGCAATTCTATGCTGAAAATGCTGAGCTCCCAAACGCTCTTGTATTATGGAACTTCGAACGAAGTTTTTAATAGATATTAACTTGGAAAATGATCTTTCAGCGCTTGCAACAGTCACGGGTAGTGTTAGAAAAATTGTGAAAACCACGGCAACATCAGGTACTGAGAAATATTGGATGATTCATAATAATCATTAAGTTAGCTAGATCATAAACCGAAACACTTTTCATTGTTACCACATTTCTATGCAGAATATTGCAGGTTAACAACAACTGATCAGGAAAAGCAGACGATAAATTTTCTGGGTACAGCTCTGCAAGTTTTTTGCTTATTTAATTAAGTTCCTCGTCGGTTTTCTCCGCAAAATTCTTCGACTAAACGCAATCGAACTTGTCTATCTCTGAGAGGAGCAAACCGATTTTTCATTTGGAAAAAAGCAATGTCCAAATTTACATATAACACCTTTATCTTAAAAGACAGTTCAGGATCTGTGAGCCGTTGATCTTCACTTAATTCGTGAAAAAAAAAATGTACGAGTTATTCTATTGGATGAAAACTCAGATTTTGCAGCCCACAGCTTGTGCAGTTCTTCTGTCTCATTCTTCACCTTCGAGAAATTGTTTCAGAATTCCCTCAAGGTTTTTGTAGCATTGCCCAAAAGTTTAGGCCTTTGCACTAAACTTTCCTATGATAACTGTAATATTTTTGATGTCAAATTTATCATTTGTAGCATAGTTGACCGCAAGCCCGTATCCAGGGGGATCTAGGGGGCGGCCCCCTTAAATTTTTACTGGTCCCCTAAAATTTTCACGGTAGGCTTGCAAATGAACTATAATATGGTTGGATCGGGTCCCCCTAACTTCAGCCGGGCCCCCCTCCTACATTTTTGGACTGGCTACCGGTCTGGTTGAGTGTATCACAGTCAGCAAAGGAAATTCAAAGAATTCTATGTATTTCTTTAAGGTACTGTCTTCTCTTCTTTCACGCGAGTGTTTGGAGTCTAAAGCTATAGAAGACAAACATTTCATAATGTCACAATATCTACAGTACGGTGCACAACTTTTAAAATATCATGTCTTGATGACTACCTTGTCGGACAAAGACGTTTCAATGTAGGATTTCCTAATATGCTTGAGATACGGTCACTTGTCTCTTGCAAAAGTTCAAACCTCTTATGCTGTTACTAAAATTCCCAGACTACTTTCGGAATTTTCACATCGTCGTTTACTACTAAGTTGAGATTATGTGTAACACAGTGGACATAAGATGCTGTCTTTTGCAAGTTCTGTACTTGTGTTTGAATACCAGACAGAGCCGGCACGAGGGGGGGTCGAGCCGTGCCACGGCCCAGGGCGGCAAAAATTGAAAAGAAAAAGAATACTATCAAAATATAATGCTTCGTAATGGGCCCACGTGGAAAAATAAAATTGTGTTCATCTGAGAATATAATTGAACTTACTTCACTCACATTTAGGAAAATACTTACTCAGGAAATTCAGAGCATTTTTCCTCATTTTCAATTATCAAACAGGTATCGTTCAATATTTCCCCTGCAGCGACGTATATAAGATTTTCAGCTAGGGTGAATAAGATTATCAAGGTATATTTTATGTTTTTCTATTCAACAATGTTCTAACGCTCCACTCCAAGTATGCAAAAGGTACACTCAAACTTGAGATCCATGGGAGGATCAAATAAATACTACCATTACTTAGGAAAAGATGTCCAAACTGGAATCATTCAGATTCTTAGTGAACAAATAAAAAGTAAAATGCTGTCTTTGTTGAGAGTTGGAAAATATTATAATATAATACTAGACTGTACGCCAGATACTTCTGGTAGCGAGCAAATGACAAAAATCGGTCATGTACAAATTACATACAGTAATGGAGAATGCCCTGTAAAAATTTGAGAACACTTTCTTGGTTTCGTAGCGGTAACAGACACCACTAGTCGAGGACTGACAGAAGTAATAATTAAACATATAAAGGAAATTAACATTCCTATCGAAGACATAAGAGGCCAAGGATATGACAATGTTTCCAATATGAAAAACAAACATTCAGGTAGAAATATTCAGAAGAGAATTTTAGAAATAAATTCCCGAGTCTTCTATGTTCTTTGCAATAGTCATTCACTAAACCTTGTCGTTAATGATGCAGTCACAACATTTCAGTACGCCGTTCCATTTTTTGTATAGCTAAAAAATTAGAATTGTTTTCTGCATCGGTTCAACATTGGGCCATACTGAAGGAACATATTAGAAGTCTGACTTTAAAACCATTGAGCACCACAAGATGGGAGAGCCGAATTGATGCTCTGACTCCATTCAGATACGAGTCCCTCGTATCAAACAGAGAAAGTTTATGATGCCTTACTTCAAATAAGTAATGGCAATAGAACAGATAGAATGGTCACCGTCGATACTCCGTGTATAGCAAACCAGCTGCATAACTTTCCTTTCCTTTACTCACTAGTTATTTGATATGATTTTTTCCTCCACATAAACATAGTAATTAAAAGTCTCCAAAGCATTGATTCTCGTGTGTTGGATGCAGTTGGGGTTTCTTGACAATATATCTGAATACTTTGAGAGGAGCAGAAATGATGCAAAGTTTCAATCTTACTTACTTGATATGATGGAGTTGTCATCAGCATTAGACATGGATGACCCATGGATAGGTAATACAGTGCAAGCTCGAAGTAGAAAGAGGAAGAGACAATTTCAGTACGAGGCAGAGGATGAAGCTATTGAAGATCAACAAACAAGATACAAGAGCGATTTTATTACAAAGTTCTAGACGTGATTGTGTTAGCTGTAAGAGAAAAGTTTGAGCAACTTAAATATCACATCGAGTATTTCGATTTTCATTACGATATAAGTAATCTTAGAGATATGTCACCTGAACTTTTGTCTGAAAAGGTACTGAACTTGCCGGCATTTTAACACACAAAAAATCGAAAGATATTAAATCCAGTGATTTGAAAGACGAACTAAAAGTGTTATCCGCTATAGTTAAGCGTAAAAGTTCAACAAAAGAAACTTTAAAATTAATTAAGGAACATGACTTTACTCCCAATGTTAGTGTTGCACTTAGGATTTTGTTAACCTTACCGGTAACCGTGGCAAGTGGAGAAAGAAGATTTTCGAAACTTAAGCGTATTAAAAGCTATCTACGTCTTCCATGTCTTGAGTGGCCTAGCGATAATATCAATACAACACGAATTGGCTGAAACATTGAACTACGCGAATGTTATACAGAAATTTGCTCATATCAAAGCAAGAAAAGTTTCTTTCATTTAAGGTATGTTAAATTCATGTATCACTATTGTGTTCTAGTACATCATAAGACTTAGGCCAATCACTTAGTTCTGCCGTAATAGCTGATTCACTATTATTTTCATGCTCCATACTCTATTGGAAACACCTTTGACATAGGAGACCCGGGTTCGATTCTCGGCTGGAGCTCATGTGGTTCGGATTCCACGTTAATCAGTAGGTCTACGTCTCATATAGCCTCGCTGGCGAAAGGGACGCTAAGTTAAAAATCAACTCAATCAATCAACTCTATTGGAAACACCTTTTTGATATAAAATAAGTTTAAAAAATAAAATTCTTAGTTGTGACTAAAGCACTTAAAAAAAAAATCTGTATGCGCTGCTGTATATCACAGGTATACAGCGAAATCAAGCATACTGAATATTGTGTTCTATATGGAGTCATTTAAATATTACGTAATCATTCGAGAGAGGTAATTCAATTTTTTGTTTACTTTTCCATTTCTTACATGTTTTTAAACGGGGCATCCTACTTTTTCGTGACACTTGAACGTTTTCTGTCAAAATAAGGTTAGCAGATTAAAGGGGCGGCATGTGAAAGTACCGCCCAGAGCGGCAAAACTGCTAGCGCCGGCTCTGATACCAGAGTACCCACTGCTTATTAGAGATGCCTTGTCATATCCTTTACCTCGAAGCTTATGCACAGATCTATTCTGAATAAAATTTAACATTAGAAAGTCCTTCTGCACTGATCTCGGAAATGTTCAGAAAGCCAAGAAAACTTTCGTTTCTTTTAAATTCTGGTGTGCACCATTCATGTCGTTTACGACATTGACATATCGAAATATAAAATTGAGCTGATTTTGTTCCGATGTCTTTTGAGTGGTGTCTAGTATGAAGGACGCCCATAAAGGGGGCAAGGTGGGGCCCTTGCCCCCCTTTAGAGGAAATTGTGCTGCAGAAGATCGAAAACCCAATAGATATTTTAGAATAGTTACCGCAAAATTTGAGACTACATTTGAAATCTCTCTTATACTTGCCCCCACCCCCCTTGGAAACCACAATATGGGCGCTCGTGTCTAGTATAACGGTGAAAAAAGGTCAATTCTGAATTTCTGAAACAACTTCAAATTTTTATGCAATAATACGTTGTTCGTTACTTGTAACTAAAAAGTAACTAAAAGTATCATTATCATCATCGCAAACAGAAAAAAAAATGGTCTGGCATATTCAACTCAGAAGAAGAAAATGTTCCGAGTCGTGCTTACTGGGATAGTAAAAATTTTGGTCCTGCTAAAAATTATCATATCAAGTCATTTAAAAAAAAGTCTTGTTTTTGAAGGACTTTCTGTGCCAAGAACAAATGAAACACCTTAAACACACACTCACACTCACACACACACACACACACACACACACACACACACATATATATATATATATATATATATATATATATATATATATATATATATATATATATGTATGTATGTATGTATAGCACTTTGGTCAGTTGAGTTTTATTAGCAATCAGGGCAAGGCAAGAACAATTCGATTTCGTATTTGCTACCACTGCTGCTGGGAAGATCAGTCGTCGCCATCTCAGCTGAATTATTAAATCAGTATTTTTCTGAGACTTGAGATTTAAATAGCCGTAAACTTGAATTTTTATTTATTTATTTATTTATTTGCAACCAATCCATTATTTAAGAATCCGAGAGACTGAATCCCGGAATTTTAACCGTCCCGGTGGCCAAAAAACAATTCCTTTAGGACAAGATGTAGAATTCCTGGTAAATGCTACTCAAACCGGGACGTTCGGAATTCAGTGTATTTTAAAGACAGAATGCCAACATTTTTGTGTGGTGTCTTAGCATAAGAACTATGTGAATATACATTATTTATTTATTTCTGTTTTTTCTTTTTCTTTGCAGCTTCCAGGGCTAATACTGGAGCCATTTTTGTTCGTAGTGATTGCTTATTGGCTGGTCGGATTAAAAGAGGCAGCGCAAGCATTTTTCTTAACAGCAGTTATTGTAATTCTTACTATGAACATATCAACAGCCTGTGGTGAGTAATAATATTGTGAAATTATCTTGATAAGGTAGGTAGAGCAAAGTAATATACGAGATTCGGTTTCCTTCCACAACCTTTTATGATAAAAGTCTTGTCTTACACAAATATAACATATCAGATCACTAATTGTAGTCAAGGACCAACATAATGTTCCCTACGTAGTTTGGGTAAATATGTGTCCCAAGGACCAGGCACTCTACGGCAGGATACCACAGAGCTCCAGGCAAGCTTAGCGGGGCGAGGAAACCGCAGATATCCATTCAAGCTACGTAGTTACTGTTTAAGATATCCCAGTAACCCAGTCAAGCAAAGAGAGGTGTTCAGTTGTCACAGAGCTCCAAGCAAGCTAAGTGGGCAGGAGATCTCAGAGCTCCAGGCAAGCTAAGCGGGCGAGGAAACCACAGAGGTATATTCAAGCTACATGGTTGCGGTTTAAGATATCCCAGTAATCCAGGCAGGCAAAGAGAGGTGTTCAGTTGTCACAGAGCTCCAAGCAAGCTAAGCGGGCGAGGAAACCACAGAGGTACATTCAAGCTACGTGGTTGCGGTTTAAGATATCCCAGTAATCCAGTCAAGCAAAGAGAGCTGTTCAGTTCTCACAGAGCTCCAAGCAAGCTAAGTGGGCAGGAGATCTCAGAGCTCCAGGCAAGCTAAGCGGGAGAAAAACAACACAGATCCATTCAAGCTATGTGGTTGCGGTTTAAGATATCTCAGTAATCCAGGCAAGCAAAGAGAGGTGTTCAGTTGTTACAGAGCTTCAAACTAAGTGGGCAGGAGATCTCAGAGCTCCAGGCAAGCTAAGCGGGCGAGGAAACCACAGAGATCCATTCAAGGTACGTGGTTGCGGTTTAAGATGTCCCAGTTATCCAAGCAAGCAAAGAAGAGTGTTCAGTTCCCAGAGGGCTCCAAGCAAGCTAAGTGGGCAGAAGATCTCAGAGCTCCAGGCAAGCTTAGCGGGCGAGGAAACCACAGAGATCCATTCAAGCTACGTGGTTGCGGTTTAAGATATCCCAGTAATCCAGTCAAGCAAAGAGAGGTGTTCAGTTCTCATAGAGCTCCAAGCAAGCTAAGTGGGCAGGAGATGAAGGTCTTTCAGGATTGACGCTAATTTTCCTCTGCTGTCACATGACTTGATGATGGTGACGGTACCTGTCGTCTGCTTCCTCCTAGAAGTTTTAGTATGAAATCACGTGGTTTTGCTTACAAATAAGAAGCAGGTGTTGTTGTTTAAAAAGATAGACCACGTATAGGATATTACAATATGTTATTTAGATTGGCGTTTGTTACTTGATTCCTTGGCATATAACTTCGTCACTTTTCATCACCAAAGTACACGAGTTATGACTTTCCTGTTAAAGTGAGCAAGCAAGGGAATTGAAGTAAGAAGTAACCAAGAAAGTATGCAGGTTAACCATTCTGCTTCGAAAACAGCAGCATTTACAATTTGTTTGGCGATTATGACCACAAGTATCAAATGAGATTTATTATTTATTTCAAAGTCGGTTGCTAATATGGGATTTTTAGACAGTATTAAAAAGTTCTGAAAAGAGTACATTATATTTCACCAAGTGACCTCATAACCTAAAACTACTTTTGTTATTGCATTTTCGAAATCGTATCCACATCAGAATATTTTCAGGTTGTACAAAACACATATTTTTTTCAGTATGTTTTGGTTTTCGTTTTGAGTCCGAAATAATTCGAAATCGATATAAATTCTGCAAGTAATGGAAGTTTACTTCTCTAATTACATATGAAGTATTACTCTGCAGTGATCATTGCCTCCCAGCCATAGTAACTAGCCCACGTGTCTTTGGCGCACGAGGATTTCGGGTTCAATTCCCTGTGGGAGGGCATACAACTCATTATAGTTGTTCGGATCCCCTTTAAATTGTAGGTCTCTTTCTGTATAGCATGGAATGGGTGATTCAAAAGACTCAGAGGCAGTCAGACCCATGACCCACCAGACCCAGTGACTCGGAAAGACCAACAACCCACCAGATATGATGACTCGGACAGACCAATGACTCACCGGACCCGGTGATTCGGAGACCCACCATCCACCAGATTCGGAGACTCGGACAGAAATACGACCCACTAGAGTCGGTGACTTGCACAGACCAATGACCCACCAGACCCAATGACTCGGATAGACCAATGACTCACCAAATTCGGAGATTCAGACAGCTCCATGACCCGATAGGACTCGAAGACGAAACGTCGTCATACACATGAAGACCATGTTTGGCACTACTAATACAATTCTAATTCACATTCACACAATTCTAATTGTCTTCTCCATCATTGTCTTCTCATTAAATACAATTTTCTTTGTCGCTTATTGTTTGCATATGTCTGTCAAAGCATTGCACTGAATGATAACTACAGGGATTATAGAGTACAAATGCGTCACAACAAGAAGCAAAGATGATCTACATATTTCTCTTATGAGAAATCGTCGGTTTAATTTGCCATTTAGAATACAGAAGATACCACTGGGCACAAAAAATGTGTTTGTTAAATCTTTTTGTATGGTCTAAGTTCAAATGCTACTATCTTGTTTTTCAGTATGGAAAGACGAAGAAACATGAATTTGTACTTGAAATATGCAAGACATGGTATTGCTGATTAACAACAAAATCATACCAAAATTCAAACAAATGAACGTTTGAACTCTAGTACTAAACATCATTAAGCAACAATAAAATTCTATAGTAGCGCTAGAGAGCTGATATTTGGTTATTCGATCACCGGATAGTTTTATACTATGAACTATAACAGTAAAACAGTGTTTGAGATCGAAGACTTCGGTGAACTAGTATTGCCTAAGAGACTCGAAAAATTTCTCGTTTCATTTAGAAAACGAGACGGGACTTGTGATATTTCTCGTCTCAACTCGTAAGAACCAATATTCTATGTTATTTCTCAGATTTTCCGTTTCCTGTTACATTCTCATTCCACCAATTCTTTCATAAATATTCACATATATTATTTACTAAAGACCAGTCAGCTTGTCTTTGACGCAATTTAGCAGTCTTCACAAAATTCTCCCTACAGCAAGGCAACGTAAAAGTCATTATAACTTCTATTCCGATTATCGCAAATTTTCCCTTGCGTTCACGCAAACCATTACGGAATGTCCCAGGAAAAAAACAGTATAATAGAATAGGCCAAAAATTGCTCATGTGCGAATGGTAGTGTGGTTCCCTTCAAAATGCTACCAACCCTAGCTGCGTATAGATAATACGTCCAGCAGTGGGAAATAGTAGGGTAGCCAAAGGCCAACATTGGGCCTACGTTGTATTTGGCCACTTTGCCGACCATTTGTCTACGAAAGAATTAAAGTTGTGATTAGAGGTACACTCATGTCCAAAATGATTGTTGCATATCTATAACTGGCTTCTTGTAAGAATATAATTTGATAATTATTTTGCAGGGTACTTTTAATACTGATACTATGTGTATAATCGGGGAATGTATACTTGTGGTAAATTTCATACGAAAATAATTATAAATACGAAAATTAGAATGAGTAAAACAAAATGTTGCTAAATGGACAAGAACATTTTATTTTCGTTTTATTGTTCTTATTTACTGCTCTTTCGACATGAAATTTACCACATACATGTCCTTGCCGATTATACACATACTAACATTATAAGAAATACCAGGCAAATTTGTTATCAAATTATATTCCTAGAACAACATATTTATAGACATGCGACAATAATCTTGGACATGAGTGTACATTGGATAAATGATGGGATATTGTTGGTGGGCAAAAATACAACTTAAACTACGTCGGGCCAATATATTTTTCAACTATGCCGAACCATTAGCCTACATAAAGCCAACCAAATATGCCTACAAGTGAATATGCCTTCCAGAAACTACGTTGTAAAACCTTGTGAAACCAGAATCATGATGAAATTTTTATTTTAAAAAAATGGGAAATTTCTATATAGTTATGTTAGTGTTATTATTTCTGGTAATGTGTACATTCCCTGTCATTACATTGTAAAGTAAAAGGGTGCTTATTTTGGAATTTTGTCCAATAGAGAACATAGTTTCAACAGAAAGGACGAAAATAAATATTTTATTTTATCAATTTGTCCATAAATTTATTGTCAATATATATATAGGGTGATCCAAAAGTGTGGGGACAAATAAAATTGGAACAGTGTGAAACATGAAGTCAAAACTAGAACGGGTGTGATATAACAAATGAGGAGAATCGCAGCAGCCAAGCTGTTACTCTGCATTAAGGTTAAAATTTTAAATTAGTAACTATATATCCTAACAGTACAAAATAGTTAAGCAAACATTGGGAATCAGTTGGCCAGCCAACTGTCAACGTCGGCCGTACGTTGTATTGCCCGCTTTGCAAAGAATTTGTTAACCAATTTGTTTGCCGTAGTAGTCTCTACGAAAGAAGTAGCATTGTGACTGACAGCGAGGCTTAAACTATTCTTTTCACATTTTTTTGAGTCACCCGTTTCGTAACTAGTAAAAAAGAAGCAAACTTACACCCAGGGCCTCATTCCGTAACGGACTTCGCAAAATTTGCTAATTACAAATCAAGAAGTAATTATGTAAATACTGTGCTGACTATCGGAAACTAAAACGTAAATTTTTGAGTTATGTTTGACGCAAGCCGATACGAAATGAGCCCCTTTCCTGCAGTGTGATAAAGTATAAAATAATATTTAAAGATTAAGTTATGAATAATAGGAGGAATAAATAATTTAGTTTCAAAGCGAGCTTTATTTTATTTTTTCCTTTTTTCCAGGTTATTTCTTTTCAGCATCTTTCGAGTCAGTTCCTATAGCATTGTCTTACCTCGTTCCATTTGATTACGTTCTGATGGCAACTTCTGGTCTCTTCGTTAAACTTAGGTAAGTTCCTTTCCTTATTTATAGGTACTTTCGTCACAAGTTCTCATATTCTACCAGAGAATTTATTATGGTCCAGATAATTTTTAAAAAGTAATGAGGCAGGAGTCAGATAGCATGTGGAAAACACTATTTCATTTAAAATACAGTTTAAGAAAAGTAGAAAGGAAACAGTTCAGAAAAGAAATAGGTTCAGATGATGAGTAAGATCAAATCTTTAGTCTATATCAAGTATTTCCCTATAAACATGTAAGGCCTTATGCAGAGTTGTTTTGATGTATAATTAGGGTTATGCTAAAGGCCTGACTACTGCAGAAAACATATGTTGGTCAAACTCTTTAGTATGGCACTAATCACGCGTGAGAACCACTCTGCTAAAGGCCCGTATAGTTTTATTAAGAAAGTGTCAATTGTATATCACATTACGAATTTTAAGGGGAAGTTTCGGAACCGGTGGACTATCCGCGTGGATGCGCCACTGGTGAGAAATATTGGGCCTTATGCAGAGTCGTTCTGAAGCGTGATTAGCGCCATACTAAAGAGTCCGACTAACATATGTTTCCTGCGGTAGTCAGGTCTTTAGTATGATGTTAATCATACGTCAAAACGACTCTGCATAAGGCGGATTATGTTGTGCAGACTTTTGATTCCTGACTATGCCCAAAGCTCTAATTCAATGTATTGGGCATAATAAGAACGTAATAAATACTCTTTGAATAGCAATTTAAGATCAGTCTTAGGAAGAAAAAAATAATAAATACTGCATGAATAGCAATCAAGAGTCAGATTTTGGCAGAAAAGTAATAATGACAGCATAAATAGCAATCAAGGGCCAGTCTTGGGCAGAAAAATAATAAATACTGCATAAATAGCAATTAAAGGTCGGTCTTGGGGAGAAAAATAATAAATGCTGCATGAATAGCAATCAAGGACCAGTTTTGGACAGGGAAAAGTAATAAATACTGCATGAATAGCAATTATCAGTTTTGGAGGGAAATATAAAAAAGAAACACTTTTTTACGACTTTGCGAATTTCACTTGTTGATATTCTTCACTGTCTGTAAGTTGTTAACTAATATTCAAAAAAATGTGGGGCTAAAGTTAGCGAAAAGCGTTGACGTAATTACGCGGCAACACCAGGGAGAAAAAATAAAGAGCGAGCTATTTTATTCTAGACGGGCACGAGAGTTTCAGAGACAGAGTGAAGATAATGTACTTTCTAAATTTCTGAACATAAGAAGGTGATTTTGTCAGAACCACATGCCTCGGTCGACGTTATCTTCAGATAGTGTTGCACAAGAGACGAGACGAGAAATACGGTTGTCTCGTCTCGTTCTGTAAATTTAGGTCCTGATTTTTTCTTAATTTCGTCTGGAAGTTATCAGAATCCTCCTGCATCACGAGAGGCCCACAAAAAGTGTGACATAACATTTAAGCCATATTTATTACTGAAGTATATTGTGTAATGACTTCCAATATTATTCAATGCGTTCGTACAATCACCTTATAGTTTATCAATTTATAATTTTTATTCTATGAATCACGTAAAACTAAAACGATATTTGAAATCTAAGACTTGAGTTTTTGCTCACGAGACTCGAAAAATTTCACGTCTGCTGGGTAATTACTCTCAAGTTTCCTGGGTAATTACTCTCAAGTTTCCTGGGTAATTATCTTAAGTTTCCTGGGTAATTACTCTCAAGTTTCCTGGGTAATTACTCTTAAGTTTCCTGGGTAATTACTCTTAAGTTTCCTGGGTAATTACTCTCAAGTTTCCTGGGTAATTACTCTCAAGTTTCCTGGGTAATTACTCTTAAGTTTCCTGGGTAATTACTCTCAAGTTTCCTGGGTAATTACTCTTAAGTTTCCTGGGTAATTACTCTCAAGTTTCCTGGGTAATTACTCTTAAGTTTCCTAGGTAGGAAGACTAGGTTAAACCCCTAACCACAATGGAACGAAAAAAGATTTCGACCAGACCACGAATCGAACGCAAGACGGTCAGCTGTCAGATAGTCGCCTTACGGCTTCTCCACTGTGAATACCACTAACCAGTACTGTAGAATATAGTAGAATAGAGGTATGGTTGCCAGCTTCTTTCCCTCTGGTTGATAAAGGCGCATTATTATTAAGGCACCATGTCTTTTGGTTTGGTTGATGCTCTAGTAAACAACAAGGTGTGTTTTTCTTTAATCTCTAATTTTTTTGTGTAACTTCATTCAGCAGGTGGCATTTGGCTTAAGCTCCTCTTGTAAATACAGAATTTGTCCGGGAAATAGTAGGACTGATTTTCCCGCCAAAACGTTGTGAAGGAGGGGGATGTTACTGCACTAGTTGGATGGTGGAAGATTTTAGCTACCAATACATCTGTCGTCAGTCGTCTCCAAGCCTTTACGGACGAGTTTAAGATGGACCCCTTTCAAGGTGCCTTATCATCTCCATAATGAATTGTTTATTACAGCAGCGTTACGCGGTGAAGTTATGCGGCAAACTTTGTAAAACTGTAAGTGAGGCTCATGCCATAATCAAGACTGCTTATGGGAGTGATTTCATGGGTCATTCAAGTCGATGAGCTTGTCAAAAATTAAATTGATGGTGATAATATTTTTTGACTGCAAAGGAGTGGTTCATAGAGAGTTTGTACAGTCTGGTCAGACTTATGAATGCTGCATTCTACATGGAAGTACTTCAAAGACTCAAAAAACGAGTCACCCGCGCCTGTTCAGCAATCGCTGGATCATGAAAGCTTCGTCATGACAATGCGCCGAGGCACACCGCCTTTGCTGTCATGGACTTCCTGAGCAAACATGGCATCACACAGTTTCTCTAGCCACCCGACAGCCCAGATATCGCTCCTGCAGACTTCTTTCTCTTTCTCCGAGTGAAAAGGGTCATGAAAGGACGGTACCACGGCTCAGTCCAGGCCATTCCAGAGGCCGTAACGAGGGACCTGAAGAGCATTCCAGTTTCTGCTTTCCAGGAAGCCTTCAGTGATTGACATAGTAGCTGGAAATACTGTGTTGGTGTAGAAGGGGCATGTTTTGAAAACTATTGAGTCGATGTGTCAAAACTGTGAATAATCTTTTTTCTTAAAAAAAAATCAGTTCTACTACTTTTCGGACGAACCCTCTAACCTAAGCTTTCCCATACGCAGGGGCGGATCCAGGGGGGAGGCGATCGGGGCGATTGCCCCCCCAGAAGAGGAAACTTTCTTATTTTATATATATTAATAAAACCCATCCCAAAGTTTGGAGCCCTTAAAAGTAGCAGTATGACAACCCACCGCCCCCCCCAGAAGTCGGTCCTGGATCCGCCTCTACCCATACGTACACAAATAAATAAATAAATAAATTATATTTCCAGGCTTTCAGCATCTATGGTGGTTATTAAGTCACTCATCCATTTTTGTACGAGGTATGAACAACTATTTTGTAAAACCAGGCTACAAGTACAAGGCATCTATTCACCAGCCTAAACCACTGATTTACACATGTTAAGAAATATAATGTGAAACCCACATATTGGTTTCATAGCCTCAACCAAAAAGTGGTACCACGACAAGAGTGCTACATGAGATCTATTTTTTCAGGGGGGAGAGGGATTCTCAACGGCAGTCAACCTGTTAATAACCTGATAATGTCACATAACTAATTTGTCCTAAAAAAAAATTTGCGTGAGGCTGTTTACTTTTGGGAGCAAGTTTCTTTCCTTACGATTTTTTAAATAAGGAAAGATAATATAAGAAAGCAGGCGATTTTGCTCATATTTCATTAATAATTCTGCGTAAATCACTTCCATCAAAATACCTAAGGCGTATGGGCGCCGGAAGGGGAGCAGGGTAGGGTTCGGTCCCCCTGGCTCACGAAAATGTATACGTAATATAGCAAACCACGTATATTAAATACCGGAAATACCAGGCGCAATATACCCAAACTTTTGGCCTACCGAAACATTTTGAAATATAAACGCTAAAAAATTCAATAAAGAGTAAATGTATTTTCCACTATTTATATTAATATTAGATAATGATTTAAGAAATAGCATTAACCACTATTCTAAAAGTAATTTCTTACCGTCATTAATCAATCAAATGTGTATATGTATCCATAAGCGAGGGAGCAGACCTACCCAAAATTAAGATCCTAAAGCTGGCCCTGAATAAGAAATATAACATATACGTACATAAATTATTTGTGAAGTTGGGTCTCTCAAAAAGTTAAAAAAAGAAAAGAAAAGAAAAGAAAAGAACTGTGTACTGTTCTTGGATCCGGAAATCGCAAATATCGACACTTTCAATCTGTAAATTTTTGAACAAGCAATACCTATTAGATAATTTATGCCTTTGCTTCAACATTTGAACCAATATTGATTTCAGGCAATCTTCATCCTATATTTAGAGTTAGAAACTCACGGTTGTTAGTACACAGAGTTATTGGATAATGCCGACAGCCCTCACTATCAAACATATATGTATGTTCACTTGAAAAGAGCAAATTTGTAGGAATATTTAATACGAGGGCTAACCAAAATGTTATTATATTGGATATAACACAGCCATGTCTTATAATATATTTTTAAAGTGCGTCACCTGAAGGAAATTTGACAAACTAAGAGTAAATGATGCGTTTATTCGCCATTTCTGAACATGATGAGATTTCTACTCTTTTCTTACTTGCTTTGCAACATGGGTATCTCTCGCATGTTAAAATGGGAAGGGGGGGGGGGGCGACTAGAATGCTAGTAGACCTTAACTAAAGTTACGTCAAAATTATGAGTAAACTGGAATCTATTTACTTATGGCATCCGCTCTTTCTAATTTTATCAACACAATTTTTCATAATTTTTTTCCATCGCTGGTAGACTTCTTGCCGAAAAAAAATAAGTTTATATATAATATGGTTCTTAAGTAATTTCTTCACCTTCACATTCCTACCGCTGAATTCCTGCTCAGTGCTCTTAAACGCATTTGCATCAGTGTAGTTTTACAGTCCTCATATATTTCGATTTTTTAGCTAACAAAATTTTAATTCTCTGAAAGAAGTCTTACGATGACACTTGATTTGATTGCGAATTTCGAATTTTTGATTTTCATTCTTCTTCTGTATTCTTAATAAACTCAAAAGGTATATTATCATTTTGTTCTTCATTTCGCTGTGTGTTTTTGAACTTGTCCAATGAACCATCCTCGATTACTTCGTTTTCCGTTATAATATCTAAAATGTATAGTTTATTCTCGCTGTCATCCGACTCCTCAATGTATTCTTTCCATCTTCCTCACACTTAATTCGCTTATATTTTTATATTGCCACAGTAGTTGTTCTTTACTGCCCTTCTACAGTATTCGCACGAAATTTACTCTCATATGTAATATTCAAATTTCTCTATCTTTTTAAATTCCTCTTATAACCTTCGCTTTTATTGTATATTTCCCTTCTTAGTTCGCAGATTAACTTTCTATACATCTTTCCTTCCCATCTCCAGTCTCCTTTCGTGTTGGAAACCAATTGTTGCTGGTTAAGCAATGAAAAAAATGTGTGCCTACAGCCGAGATAACATTGATTAACCAAGAAACGTACAAAAAAAAAAAAAAAAAAAAAAAAAAAAAAAAAAAAAACTTTTTTAAAGTGGCACATGTCAGGCGGACATTCTAACCACTTTAACCTAATGTTTAACAAAAGACATAACTTTAATTTCTTCTGTCTGTTTTTACTTCTTCCATATAGATCTAAATACTTTCAGCATTGATCTATTCATCTCGCACTCAAAATATTTGGGGGGGACGTGTCCCTTCTGTCCCCCCCGCCAAAAAGGCCCGTGCTTTGCAGAGTGTCTGTTTGAGTTCGCCAAAAGAAATCACTCACAATTGTGTGTTCTCCATATTGCACTTACATACCGGTACGTCACTGTTCAACAATTCACTATGCTTTGATTGTTTGAGTACTCCGGGCATTTTATCACCAACCTAATACAGTAGAGCGTCGATTATCCGAACGTTGGTCAACCGAACGACCGCTTAACCGAACTGTGTACTCGCTCGCACCTGTTACTCTCCCACCCTACCGTCCATCATCCCTCTCACTCCCAAACCAAGTTTCCCACCGCTGGCGGAACATTGCTTCTAATGGGGCCTTCATAAGGCGCTGCTGACCGGCCAAGCCGCCAGTCGCTGTGTTTCAACAATCAGCACACTTCTGTCGCTTTGGCACTGGCTGTAGAAGTAGCGGCAGTATCAAAGCTGTTCACAGCAACAGCTGCGCCAGCTTAGAGTTGAGGCGTGCCGCTCCGCGCATGGCAAATAAACATGTACAGTTCGATTATCCGAACAAACCAGTTTTCCGAACATTCATGTCCCCCAATTACTTCGGATAATCGACGCTCTACTGTATATTGCTTTTTTTATTCAGGATAAATATCAATCACACACTAAGTATGCCTTAACTTAAAATCTACTTTCTTCTTATATTTTAGTACGTTACCACTGACAATAGGATGGATGCAATATCTCTCATGGCTTATGTACGCAAATGAAGCTCTGTCCATAGTACAGTGGAATGGTATCCATAATATAAGTAAGTATACGTAGAATATATGTTATATCTTAGACTTATTTTACATTCTAAGGAAGATTTAGGTAAATATTCTATATTTAGGAATATTTACTTTCAAGATTTAGCATTGCTATTTACATATATGGTTTACAGTTTAGCCACGTAAATTGTGGGCAGTGGCCCTAAAAGAACATGTAGCAGTGTCACATGTACACTACGTCAAGGAGTTTGGTTTTTATGGCGTGATATTTTCTCAATTATTATTGCAACCGGAAGTGATAGTACATTTATATCAGCATAGTAGATTTATACTAGTGATAGTAGATTTATAAAAGTTTCTTGCTGTTAATATTTTCACTCTATAACGATCATCGTTAAAACCGGAAGTGGTTTGTTTCTACACTTCTTTTTAAATGGTAGGTGAAGAGAGAAAATTGTACCTATTCTTCGAACCTTTAATCAATTTATAAAAAATTAATAAAACCTAATAACTTTTGAACCATCCAACCAATCTCGATCAAATTTTCAACATATATGAGGGTCGGATCTTTTTTTATCGTTTCACTTTTACGAGCCAACGTAGGGGAGGGGGAGGAGGAGGGGATATATATATGTAAAATATAAAAATAAAAATGACTGCCTTTGTGAACCACCCGATCGATCTCAATCAAATTTTCCATATACATCAGTTTAGGGGCAGGGATTGCTTTAGGCTATTGACTTTGACGATGCAACATAAGGGAGAGGGAAGGGAGAGAAATTTTAAAATGATCAAAAAGGACCGATATTAGTGTTGAATCCATAGTTTTCGGGGTCGATGATAAAGACGGTGACACTTCTGCTGCTGTTTCAATCCAAGTTCAGTCCTGGTAGTTAGGGAGAAGAGAATACAACATAGAGAAGGGGGATAAACGTTTAAAAATGATCGAAAATGACTAATATTAGTGTCGAATCTATAGTTTAAGGAGTAGCTGAGATTAACAGTGACAATTCTGATGCCGTGTGCCGCAGCACGGAGGAAGCGGAGTTTGGAGCTATGTATAATAATGATCGAAAATGACCAATATTAGTGTCTAATCCATAATTTTTGGAATCATTCGGACGTGAACAGTGAGATTTCCGATCCGGTTTAAATCCAAAATCAGTCCCGCCACTTGGGGGAGGAGGAAAAAGAGATATAAAAAATGATCGAAAATGGCTACTATCAGTGTCGAATTTATAGTTTTCTGGAATTTAGATGAACAGTGATACTTTGAATCCCGTTTAAATCCAAATTCAAACCCGCAACTTCAGGGAGGGGGAGGAAGAAATATTTAAAAATAATCGAAAATCACCGATATTAATGCTGAATCCACACTTTTTGGGGTCGCTGAGATGAACGGTGACACTTCCAATGCTATGACCTGCAACATGGGAGAGGGATATATATATATGGTCAAAAATGACCGATATTAGTGTTGAATCTATAGTTCTTGCGGTCGCCGAAATGAACAGTGACACTTCTGATGCTGTTTAAATCCATTTTCAGCCCCGACACTTGGGGGATGAGGAGGGGTGACATACATTAAAATGACTGAAAATGAGCAATATCAGTGTTGAATCCATAATTTTCGGGGTCACTAAGATAAACATTGATACTTACAATGCAGCATAGATCCAAATTCAGCGTAGATCTAGCAGCCCCTTGCTTGTCACACGGGCAAATTTATGTTGCAATGCCTAGAGTTGGGAATCCCGAAAATTTATATGTTATGGTTAAAAATCAAAAAAACAAAAATATCATGTATCATAGTAACCTGAATAACAGTAAAGTCTAATTGAATTACGGAGTTATTTCTGCAGTATTAGAACACGGATTAGGACTAGGAGTTTAGATTTCTGGGCTCTCGGCATCTAAGGTCATTTAGCCCGTCACGTTTGAGAGATGACGTCCCTCGGCGAGCACACTATCCGTGGAAAGGGAAGAAAGGAAGGATTGGGGAAGGAAGGAAGCGGCCTGGGACCTATAAGTTAGGTACCACCCCGGCATTTGCGTGGTGTGAATGAGTAAAACCCAGGAAAACCTCATTCAGGGTGACTAGCCTGAGAAAGTGTTCTTACGCCTGTTCGACTGAGTGCCCCCACCGGGAATCGAACCCGGGACCTCTCGCACCGAAGGCGAGAGCGTTAGCGACTACGCTACACGGGAGCACGTATTAGAACACGAATCACACTTAATTTACAACTAAGAGTAAAGATTGTTACTACATCATAATGTTTCTAAACATTAACAAAAACTGTTTTAACATTCTTGCTACAATAAACAATAAAAAAAAATTAATGGCAATAAAATACAGGAGATAGAAAGATTTGCATTTAGATTATTTATTTTAAGCCAGGGAAACGGGTAGTATGTGCTAGTTAAAAATAAAGTCTAACCATTTGCCAAAACTGTAACTTAATTATCTATAAAGAGTGATTCGCTTTGGTCAGATTTTATTAGACTTCCAAACTATGCTATGAATAATGTCGGAAATTTTATAGAACGGCTTTGTCCATACGTCTATCGAGAAGTACCAGAGCAAAAACGGTAAGAGATATCGAGATGTGCTTTTTTTTTTGCAATCGATTCAGCGTTCTAACGATAAGTTCCATTTTCTCTGTTAACTCTCTATTCAAACCGGAAGTGCTTCAAATTAGTCATTTCCGGTTTCAACGTTTATCGCCATAGAATAAAATGGTAAGAAGAGGAGAATCGTTTTCTTGCAAACGATTCAGCGTTTGAAAACAACATATAACTATCTACAACACTCTACCAAAACCGGAAATGGTTCAAATTTGCTATTACTTCCGGTTTCAATACTAGTTTTCGTAGAGCAAAACAGTAAATGGTATCAGTATTCGGTTTCTTGAAATCGATTCAGTGTCCCATTAATAGGTTCCATCTGCTCCGTTAACTATCTATTCAAACAGGAAGTAGTTAAAATTAGTCATTTTTAGTTCAAACGTTAAAATCGCCAAAGAACAAAAACGGCAACAGATAGCAAGAAACGGTTTATTGGAAACGATTCAGCGTCTTAATACAACATAACTATTTACAACACTCTATCAAAATAAGGCCATTGAACGAAAACGGTAATAGATAACAGTTTTTTTAAAACGATTCAGCGTCTCAAGACGACATACAATAACTATCCCCAACCGAAATCGAAAGTGATTCAAATTTATTCTTACTTCCGATTTCAATATTGATTTACGTATTATTTAACTTTGTGCTGGAATACGCCGTAAGGAAAATCAAAGATAGCAACCAGGGCCTAGAGTTGAACGGCATTCACCAGGCTATGGCATATGCTGATGATGTAAATTTAATAGGGGATGATAAGAGAACAGTAGAAATAAATGCAGAGATCTTATTAAACGCTTGCAGGGACATGGGTTTAAAAGTAAATGCAGAGAAAACTAAATACATGGAAGTGCGTCGGGACCGTAATACGACAAATTGTGGAGGCGTTAAAATATTAAATAATACTTTTGATAAAGTGGATACTTTCAAATATCTAGGATCAATATTAACAGACGAAAATCATATTCACGAAGAAATTAAATGTCGACTAAAAGCAGGGAATTCGTGTTACTATTCGGTTCAAAATCTCTTGTCGTCGCGAATTCTGTCGAGGAATTTGAAGCTTAAAATATATAAAACGATAATCATGCCTGTTGTTCTGTATGGTAGCGAAACATGGTCACTTACTCTGAGGGAAGAACATAGACTGAAAGTATTTCAGAACAGGATCCTGAGAAGAATATTCGGACCCAACAGGAACGAGAATGGGGAATGGCGGAAACTTCATAACGAGGAACTACATAATTTATACGGTTTACCCAACATTGTTAGGGTCGTCAAGTCTAGGAGGCTTAGGTGGGCAGGTCATGTAGCTAGAATGGAAGAAAGTAGAAACGCTTTCAAAGTCTTGGCTGGTAGACCCATAGGAAAACGACCATTAGGAAGACCTAGGCGCAGATGGGAGGACAATATTAAGATGGATCTTGCAGAGATAGGAATACAAAGTAGAAACTGGATGCAATTAGCTAAGGATAGAAGTCAGTGGAGAGCTTTTGTGAACGCGGTACTGAACCTCAGGGTTCCATAGGCCATAGAGTTAGTTAGTTTTTTTAGAGCAAAAAATGGTAAATGCTATCAACATGCAGTTTATTGCAATCGATTCAACGTTCCAAGAAGAGTAGTTTTCATCTCCTTTGTTGAAACTCAACCGGAAATGGTTAAAATTAACCATTTCCGGCTTCAACGTTTATCGCCACGTAGCAAATACGACAGGGAGAAGTGTTTGCGTGTGTATGTGTGTGTGTGTGCGTGTGTGTGTGCTTTTTTTTAACAATTCAACGTCTCAAGACAACATGCCATGATTATTCACAACACCCTAACAGAAACGGAAATGGTTCAAATTTACTATTAGTATCGGTTTCCGTAGAGCAAAAATGGTAAAAGATATTAATAAGCGGCTTTCTGCAATCGATTCAATGTCCCCAAAACAGGTTCTATTTTCTCCCTTAACCTTCTATTCAAATCGAAAGTGGTTGAAACAAACTATTTTTTGTTTCAATTTTTATCACCACAGAACAGAAACAGTAAAGGATGCTAAGGAATGCGGGCTTTGATATGCATTCAACATCCTCCAAGGAACCGGTTCCATCTTTAATCTTATTACTTTATTGCAACCAGTACTTATACTATTGATAGACTATTTTGAAGTTTGAGTATTGAATTCGCACAGTTCGGAAGTCTTAGTTTAACACTGTGAAACGATACTCTTTGTTTTTAATTAAAATAATGCATCACATAGTTTAGTTTTCACGAGGTAAGGGAGTTGATGACTTAAAGTGGATCACCACCCGGAAGTCAGTACATATATTTAGCTCGTTTCCTTAACTACTGCGCAATGAAACGTTACATATTATAAATATTGTACTATATGATAAGAGGTATGTTTCAGCTGCAACACAAGACACTGATTCATTTGGTTGTGTATTGTGATATCGAAAAATATAACAAATAAGAGAGAAAAAATGATTCGCTTTACAATGAGCACATAATGAGCTGATGGGTCTTACAAGTACCGCTCAGTTTTATGAAATGTTTATTTGTATTTGTAAAGTATTTTAAAGTAACGATCTCATTCCGAAACACATACATTGTTTGACCGTTTTTCGTTTTGTGTTTCACATTTTATTTGAATATTAATCTACATTTAAGGAAATAGATTTTGAAAAGGAACTTGCGCAGAACGCCATTATGCGTCGTTGCCAAATTTGTACATTTACTGTGGTAGTCACAATAAGAAAATTCCTCGATTGTAGCGTTGCAGTTCGACAAGTAGAATTTAGCTGAGGGTTCGTAAACTAATTTCTCCAGTACGTATCCATGGCATAATTCCATGATTACTTCCTTTATTATCTGGCATCAATAAACACTCGACACTATCTGGCAACGGCGCACTATTCAAGCAGCGTTTAGCATAACACGCAGAACACCTAGTGATCCACCTAGGAGGAAATCGGAAAAAAATTAAATCATTAAAAAAATAATAAAATAAAATACTGTTATTGGTAATATTCAGTATTGTTATAAGTAAATAATTCGTGGATGCTCTTCTACTTTTAGCATGGAAATGATGGTAGTATGACGTAGCTTGATTATATAGGGTATTTCAAAACAACACTGACAATGTTTGGAGGTGATTCCTGACACCAAGATAAGACACAAAGTTTATACCAACCTGGATGCAAAGTACTTCCTTTAGAAGTTATAGGCTGCCGAAAAGATGGAAAAAATGAACTTAAGGTTCCACAGCTCAAAAAGTATGGAACCTATCGTAGTCGGGTCAGGAATTAGTATGTGCCCTATCCAAATATCCAAGTTTCAGAATCCTGCAGTACTTCTGCGATAATTTTTATAGAGGTAGTTGGTGAGTACTTCAAATTATATGACCGTAGCCTAACTTCCTCTATAAAAATTCTGAAACATGTATATTTACCAATTTATGGTCTTTGTCCACTTCCGATAGTAATCTTTTACATGCAATGTGTTTCGAAAGAATAATTATATACACAAACCTGGATAAATGGGATCGCAAAGGATCACCAAACTTAATCCCACTTTTAGAGGTATCTCCCTTATTGAGTTTCTTCTCGTAAGAGGTTGAAGTAGCCGATGTCTCACTTATAAAGGTAATGTTGAAGGTGAAGGTTACACTTATCCAGATATGACTGTATTTGGAAGATATTTCCTTACTTCAAATGCAACTAAAATATTGTAATACGCAGGGGCCTAGAAACATTATTATCTCAGAACTAAACGCTGCCGACAATTTGGGAACATTCCTTTCTTTCTCTAGCAGTGTTAAAATATAGGATATTCTGTTTCGGAAAATCACAGAACTAGTGTGAATTCTAGTACAGCAAATCGAATTTGAGGAAATAATCGGGTAACTTTCAATCGTGTTCTAGTTTTCCTAAATACTGGCTGAGAAATTTCTCAACAAACATACTGTTTCATGTATCAATGTTAAAATGGCATCTCATTCTAATTGTTACATGAACGCACGGAAATGCGTAGTATATGAAAATTATGTGTCTATTTATCATAATTTATTAGTCACAGAGATACTTTTGAACAGTTACAAAACAGTCAGAAACAAATAAATATATAAATATAAAGAATAATGAAATTGTAACATACCGTGTTTCATAAAATTGCTATTTTATAAATTTAGTAGTAAAAGTATTATGTTGTCGAAATGTTCAGAAAATGTATAAAGTTTTATGTAAATTAAAAATTGTATAGGAGCTTGTTATCCAAAAAGCAATAATATAAACCACACGCTAATACATTGTTTTTCGTTCTATTTTGCAGGTTGCGAGTATACTTCAAACCTTCCATGTGTCAAAGAAGGAGAAGCAGTCTTAGAAGCATATAGTTTTTCAGAAACACATTTTACCAGGGATATTGTCGCCATGTGTTCATTGTACATAATTTTTCATATTTTAGGTTTTATATCTCTGTATTTGAGGTCAAAAAACACTTGAACTGTACAAATAACAATAAATTCATTTATTTTCTAAAATAATGGAGCACAGTTTATCATTTCTCTTGACAGTTCACCAAGAAGTTCCAGCACCGAGTTTACGGTGAAACGTTGATTTTCAATATAATGTGATATGCTGTGAGGCTGGCTCAGTGGTAGAAGCCTTACCTATGGTATACTGAGCCCCTGGTTCGATCCCCTAAGATTTGTGGCTGTCTCGTCTCGAAAAATGTGTTGTAAAAGTGATGTCTCGATTCGAAAAATTCATATTTCTCTATTGGAAAAGCCGTGTCTCGACTCGAATTCTGTCAGGAAAGTCCTGTCTCGACTCGTCTCGTGTGCATCCCTAATCCCCAGCCAAGTAAGTTTGTGGTGGACAACATCGAGTCCCTGGATTTTCTCGGGGGTCCTTCCGTTTTCTCCCACTCTCTCATTCTGCTAAATCTTTCATCATTATTCACTTGCTTTAATAATCTTCTCGCTTAGCCTAGAAATCATATTCGTGGGACGTTAAACTAAAAGATTTCATTTCAGAGAAGGATATACCATTATTACTATACTAAAACTGGAGATGTTTGAATATCACTGCAAATCTTGATTTTGATATTTATTATCATTGAGTGAAATCGATATTAAATAGCGAAAATTTTATTTTCTTTCTTTCTTTTCTTTTCTTTTTTACTTTCGAGCGATGGTAAGTGAAGAAAGTATAAGAAGGTATAGTGATCGCGAGAGGAGAAAAAGCGAATTTGCGATTTGTTGAAGGGATACCAAAAATTTTACTTTCCAATCTGTCCATAAGTTAATCCAAATTATCTACCTACCCTCATGTAGAAGCCACAGCGTTCGACGTATCTACACCAAAATTTTAAACTTGTTTTTAAACCCTTTAATTGGCAAGCATTGATAGCATTACCATTAAAATATTTAGTTTGCTTTTATGGTTGAACCATCTCTTCCTGATCATAATTTCGTAATTTTTAAAAGTATTTTTGTACTTTGGTTACAAAATACAGGGTGTTTATTTCAAAGCAACATTGCCATAAAATAGATCTTATGTGTAGCTACTGAGCAGCATTGCCCTATTATGGTAAAATATCATAAAAATATGGTACTGTCAGTAATTACCAACAGTTTCATTGAAATATTTTCCTACAGACCAAGAAATCACAAATAAAAAAAATGAAAAAGGACTTTCGCGGAACGTAGGAGATAAATCTTTTACAATACTAAATTTGACTATCCTCTGTTGACGAAGATTAGAAGTATTTAAAGAAGCGACTCGGAAATCATGTCTATGAATATTGTATGAAAGCAATAATGCCAATTAAATGATCACTGAAGTTATAATTAGTGCGGATAACGCAATAGAATGCGATGTTGCTTGAGAGCAACACTGCCCAATAAAGAGTTAAAAAATAAGATTTTCTGGGGGGGGGGACGAAATTTTTCATACCCCAGAGAGAAGGGTAGATTACTGAAGAGAAAAAACAAAGAAAATACATGTTTTTCGAAAACTGCTCTAATGATTTTGTTCGTTTTTCATAGTTTATCAATATTTCCTTAACATTCCTATACTTTGACACAAGTCATTATTCTGAAAATAATAATAATAATAAAAATGGAAGGTTTAAGGGGTAGTCTTGCAGATGCGTTAGTTTTAGTCGATTATCTGAAAAGCGACTCATGTTATTTTCTTTATACCTTTTAAATATTTCATTAATAGTTTGACATTATGGAGTAACTCATTTGTCCTACGAAATCTAGGAGGGTTGGTTTTATCCTTGACGGACAAATATCTCAAGACTTCTCAGACCATGTTGCTCTTAGTCGCAAAATAAATATTATGACCTCACAACATTGCTTAAGAGCCTGCCTTATTGAAAATAATACAAAATTTATCATTTTTCCTTTGCTTGTTTATTCGTCACTGAAAGGAGATAATTAAATGTTAGTTATCACAATCATAGATAATGTTATTTTACAACAGAAAATATAAGCCTGAAGAATGTTCAGTGTTGCCAGGAAAAAACAACGCCCCTAAAATCTAAGTTAAGGTAGTGACTAGAGGAACGTTCTCAACTGCATTTGTTTACGTATCATGTTGTTTTGGTTTCTTTGAACTATTTTTTAAGTAATAGTTTTAGTTAGTATGTAATAAACAAAATAGTTTTAACATACAGTTATTAAAACTAAATAATAATGTTCTTTAAAACTAAAACAACATGATACGTAACCAAATGTAGTTGAGATCGTTGCTCTAGTCGCTTCTTTAATTTAGATTTTAGGGACGTTGTTTTTTCTGGCAACAATGTAATTTTTATGGATGGAAACACTGAAAATCCATCAGGATTTCGGATTTCGGATTTAGATTTCTGGGTTCTCGGCATCTAAGGTCATTTAGCCCGTCACGTTTGATGGATGACGTCCCTCGGTGAGTATATCATCCGGGGAAAGGGAAGGAAGTTTTGGGGAAGGAAGGAAGCGGCCTGGGACCTATAAGTTAGGTACCACCCCAGCAATTGCCTGGTGTGAATAAGGAAAACCCAGGAAAACATCATTCAGGATTGCTGGCCTGAAAAAGTGTTTTACACTTTTTCAACCTAGTGTCTCTATCGGGAATCGAACCAAGGATTGTTCGGACCCAAGGCGAGAGCGTTAGCGACTACGTTACGCGGGGCCACTGAAAATCCATCAGGTTCATATTTTCTGTTGTAGAATAACATTATCTATAATTATAATAAGTTACATTTCATTATCTTCTTTCACTTATGAATAAACAAGCAAACGAAAAATGGTAAATTTTGTATTAATTTCAGTAAGGCAGACTCTTAATTTGTTAGTCCTGAAAGAATCAAGAGAGGTAGTTTCCTCTTGGTGGTGAGTTTTCAAAGTTTTGTAAAATGTTGCTTGTGTTTTGTAAATAACTACTTCAGTAACAATTCTATAACGTTGCGGAAGCTCAGTGGTAAACCGTTCATGGGGTTCATGATTCGATCCCAACTCGCGCCAAGCATGGGCAGATTAAAAGGGAGAGAGAGGGCTATCACCCCCCAAGAGCTCTCCAAAATATTAAAATTACACACACTGTCGCATGCAGCTTACCGCCACACGAACGAAAGTTTGGGATCATTCTTGCGTTATTTCAAAAGAGGGTTAGTTCTTGAAATTCTGTTTAAAAATATTCTCCGTTCAGCATGCCACGTTTACGCTAACGATAGCTCGAGTCATAATATCAGATAAATCTGAGGAAGAAGGATGATGTTAGTTGAGGCTAGAACATCTGGAAAACTATCCATGGCTGGTTCTTTCCTATAAGGAGAGGGATCTTTCTTGTAAATATTGCTACTTTTCCAACGGGTTTGGTTGGAGGCTATCGGAAAAACATGCCTCTCCAAACTGTTGTGACTAAACCTTTGAAGAAATTTGCTACTTTCTACGATATTTTAGAAACTCACAACAAGGCACAATATCACATTAACGCTACTGAGGTCGGAAAAGCGGTTCTGAAAAAAATACTGAGAATCAGTGAAATCAGTCGAGAATCAAATCAACACGTCAAGAAGACAAGTCATTCAAAGTCGCGACAAACTAAAATTAATGAAATTAATGTGATATTTCTTGGAAGGCAAGGCATTGCTTTTCAAGGCCACAGTGACGATGTTTGTGCGCATAATTGGACCTCAGATGGTGACGGTGCAGAACGAGGGCAATTTTAGAGAATTGCTCAAATTTAGAAAGGCTTGTGGTGACGATGTCTTAAAGAATCCATGGAAGAAAGCACCGAAAAGGACCATTTTTGCCAATAAAATCACACAAAATGCCCTCGTTGAGGGTTGTGGATAGAAATCACGTCTGTAATATTGCCAATCGAGTGCGAGAGGATCAGTTTTATTCTATTATGTTTGATGAGACTACGGACGTTCGCACATATCTCAGCTGTCTTTGATTCCAAGGTACGAATACATGGGAGAAATAGAGAGAAGACTGCCTCGGTTTCATTGATCCTCGATCAGCAGAGCTGAAATGTGAGGACATTGGTACGAGCTCGGAATCCAGAGACGCAGAAACACTCGTACTCCCAGTGACTGGAGGGAAAATTGGAGAAATTGTTCTATCTTTGCTACGAGACTTCTCACTCGACCCGAAAAACTGCGTTGGTATTGGTATAGATGGTTGCGCCGTCATAACCTCTCAAAGTCGCGGGGCAGTGCAGGAGATCCGGAAGGAGGCTTCAAACGTGCTACATTGTCCACACTGCAGTCATAGCCTCAACCTGTCCATCTTCTGGTCGTCGTCAGTACAGTGCATGAGGATCTATGTGGAAACAATGAAAGAGATCATTGCGTTTTTCACCGCATCGTCAAAACGTAATACTGTTCTTAAGCTTAAGGCTGGTGGCCAGTTGGAGACATTGTGTGAAACGAGATGAATTGAACGACACGACGCGATGTTACAATTTCACGTGAAATTTCAAGAAATTAGTGATGCTCTACAGTGTGTTTCCAAGTGGTCCGAGTTAGATACAGCAGTCCAAGCACGGGCACTTTCTTCTGCCATGCACGAGAGCGAGTTTATCGTAACTATTACTTGTCTTCAGCATGATCTCACGATAACCCTCCCCTCAATTGACTTTTGCAGAAGACAGCTTTAGACTTGAACGCAGCGTTAGATGCCATTCAGGCCACTATCGCAGCATTAAACAAGAAGCGTTCAAACAGCAAAGAAGAATTCAAGGCAATTTTCGAAGCAATATCCAGAATGGCTGCCAGTGTCGACGTGCAGATTCGAACTCCTCATGTCACCCAAAGACAAACACATCGCACGAACTTCCCGACAGATTACGCGACATCTTACTACTGAAGAACTGTTTACATTCCGTTGATAGAGTCGGTTGTAGAAGACCTCAAAACTCGTCTTGCGGCGGAAGTTTTAAATGTATATGGACTCAACATTCTATTGCCAACACTCGCAACTGACAAAACTCTGAGCAGCACCTCCGCGTTCTAGCAGAAATATTTTACAAATCTATCGGAACTGAAGAAAAGATGCTGTTTTCCCTCCTTAGTTCTGAATTTGCAATGGAAGAGAATGGAATTTGCACTACTAAATGGAAGAGAATTAAAGAAGAAGGTGGAACTCTATCACGGACTGCGTTGGAGACCTTGGCCACCAGCGACTAAGATCTTCGCATGACTATTCGAAATCTGCTGTGCTTACTTGTAACCATTCATTCGAGCGTGGCCAACGCAGAACGATCTTAATTCACATTGCGACGACTGAAAATGTGGTTGCGATCTCGTTCTGGCGAAAAGCGGCTGGATGGACTAGCACTTTTAAATGTCATAGAGATATTGTCGCAGATCGTGACTATATTATATCGACAGATAAGCCTTGGATGTAGGGTTGCCAGATTTGTAAAATCAAAAAGGAGGACACCTTGACAAAAAAAATCGCTTTTAACGAAACATAAGTTTGCTTCCAGATTATATCAAACAGCATATTTTAAAGAAAAAGAAAAAAATAATATAGAAATTAATACATTATTAAAGTAAACTAACACAAAAAGTACAACTATAAAATGTTGTCCGTTTGAGCTGCTTCTATTAATGATGTGTCATACTGACCATGCGACTATAGACATCTATCGGTCTATCTGTCGTGCGAATATTATCTAGGCTATTTGTTGTTCGATTAGTTAGACGTGCGGAGGATTCCTTTGAATCGACATCGGCCTCACGGTGCGAGCCGCACGGAGGGCTTTGTTACTACTAACAGAGGTTGTACAGTCCACTCAAACCTGTGTGGGGCGCTTCACTTTTAGTGTCTGCGAAACACCAGGGTCCAACTAACGTCCACTAGCTGGTGACGCAACACTTCGCTGTTGGCGGTACGCCAAATTCTTTATTTCTTTAATCCATCTGATTTTCCATTCCACCTACTCAATACTTTCAGCTTTTCATCTCATCTGCTCCGGCGGCTCCTGACCGAAGAACGGCTTTGCCTTTCTGACGTCACTATTCTACTGCCAGCATGCCCAAGACACCGGACTTCGCATCTACCAAAGGCAAACATGAAGGCCTTCCATCCACTGTCATGGGACCACCGCGTGAACTTAGGCGAGATGCTCCGCAGTCGCAAAAGCGCACGAAGGCCCCTAGCTCCTCTCAATCCTCTGAGGGCTCGCCCCCTCGGGATAGAGACCGTTCTCGCTCTCCTACCAAACTGTTGTACACCGAAGCCTTGCTGAGTCCACCAAGACCTACTCCTTGTACATCTAAGAACAACTCTCCTCTAGCCACACCAACCTCTTCTCTCGAAAATCTTATGGACATAGGTGCCAACAATACAAACAATCCAACCAATCCAACCATCTTCAATATATTATTCAGCAATTTCAGCCCAACTTATTCTACTATTAAATCTTTTTAACAGCAGCTCATGCGTTATTGCTCACGGCTCGATCTCCAACAACTCGTGAAAACACAGAATGGCATTATCTGGAAATCCACCAATGAAAAACTATACCAACAGCTCATCAATAAATTGGGACCAGCAATGTTCGGCCCTGATGCTAAAATTCGACTTTTACAGCCTACTACTTCCAAAAAACCACCTCCACACCGCCGCACGCCTCTACTATCAGCGATGATACGTGGTGTCGACCCCGATCTTACAGAGCAGGATATATTCGAGGAGCTAAAAGAGACAGGTCTACATCCTAAAAGAGCCATCCGTATTCGCAATGCTAATGGGCCCACCTATATGGTTCGTATCCTTACTGAGGATCAAAACCTCATAGACAATATCCTCCGCAACGGAGTTTTCATCTATAGATGTCATCATCGTGTAAAACCATCACGCACGCCACCACCAATCCCGTTGCGATGCGAAAATTGCCTCTCTTATAATACGCACCCCACCAACAAGTTCATTTTACCGACAGTCTGCCCTCACTGCAAGGGAGCGCATAAAGTAAAAAACTGCCCAAATCTCCAACAGACAGCCACTTGCAATACTTGTGATGGTCCACATCCAACATACTCTTATCGATGCACCGAGAAACCGCCACCTCTTCCCGCAAAACCAGAAACGCTCGTTCCTCTCAGACTACACCCTGCAACTCAAGTGTCGACAGGCACTCAAACTTCACTCCTACCATCTCCAATAGTTGAGAATATTCTCCAATTCATTACACCTGTTTTGCAGAATACTTTTTTTCACCAGCCAGAAGCCATCCTCTATCATGCCATCAAGGCTGCCATAGATATTTTCCGAATTCACATGGCTGCAACATATTCAGGCTTATCTACATACTTCCATTTTCACTGTGACCCGGAAACTGAACATGAATAGAAGACCGATGGGAGGGAAACCAATTCAAATTATTTATTCCAACGTCCGCTCAATATCTATGAACCGAACACTTCTCGAAACTACAGCTACAGCGTATCAAGTGGATTCCATATTACTGAATGAAACTTTCCTAAAATCCTCAGGCCCTTACTATTTCCCACATTTTCATCTACTACGCTCTGATCTATCTCAAAACGTCGCACGGGCTGGCGCCGCTGTAGCTGTGCGATCTTCATTACCTTTTAGAATATTATACCAACACCCGCTGGTGCATACCCGAAGAGCGTCATCGCCACCTTATATTTTCCTGATAAAATCATCACGGCCGCCACTATGTATGTGCGCTCCACCCAGCCGCTACCATATCGTTTTATTACCTATCTTGACATGCATTTTAAGAGTTATGTACTCCTGGCAGATCTGAACTACGCTTCACGTACCGTAGAACAAAAACAACGCTTTCAGGACTTTTTACTCACCACCAAAGCCTCTTTTATGCCGCTCCCACAGCCTACCCGCCCAGTTTGTGGTACTACGCCTGACGTTGTCCTCATCTCTAATAACTTAATACCATCTTCTACTACTGAAGTTTATGGGACTATAGGCAGTGACCATCTTCTTGTCCTACTTACGGTTACCCACCCTGGGCGAGACACCGCACCTGTACCATCACCTCTCACCTACAATTTCCATCGGAAAGACTGGCAGAAATATAAAACCTATATCACTAATACTCTAGAAGGCACACCTACCGACATCAACAATGTGGATTCTATAACTTTGCTCTCAGACACACTGACAGTGCGGTACTGAACATGCGGTCCCAAAGCAACCAGCTCATCCATCACGGTCTCCTCTTCCAACCAGAGCACTGACTCTTCTGGCACGCTCCCGTCAATACCTAGTGGAATATAATAGAACCAACGACCCACATTTTTTACACTTACATCAGCAATTCCAACGAATGGTAAAATCATACATAACAGCTAAGAAACGACTAATGTGGCGTAACTCTTGTAACCAGCTGCGAAATGAACATAACCCCACCAAATTTTGGAACCAGTTCAAACGACTCACTTTCCAAAATACTAGCACTCACTATCCTATTCTAGTACATGATACAGCTCCACCATCTGACAAAGACAAAGCACAGGCTTTCGCCAATTATTTCAAGACCGTTTTCACACCACATACTGATCCTATCTTTAGCCATCCTACTCATCAGCATATCGCCGACGCAGGTAATCCAAACCAACAGCTTTTCCAACCGGTCTTTACACCACAGCCAATAGTAAATACAGGCCTTCTCGCACCTATCACACCCGAAGACATCCACTCTGCACTTTCCAATAGACGTAACACCTACCCGGGTTTTGACAAAATTAGTTATAGATAGCTATCGCAGGCACCACTGCTCTTCCATACCTTGCTCGCCCTGCTCTATACAGCAATACTAACCACAGGCTTTTTTCCATCTACGTGGAAACTGGTCAACATCATAGTGTTTCTGAAGCCGGGGAAAGATCCCACACAAATCACATCATACTGACCCATCAGCTTAACCTCCGCTTTCAGTAAAACATTTGAAAGAACCCTCGTTAATCGGCTGCATATCTATTTACAACAACGTAATATTCTACCTCACACTCAAGTCGGCTTCCGTCCCTTTTACGCCACATCCGACCAACTTCTTAAACTCTCATTACTTATAGTTAATCACTTCAACAAAAGCCTCGCATCGGTCTTGATCTCTTTTGACATAGAGCGTGCCTTCGACACAGTCTGGCATGAAGGATTACTCCATAAATTAAAAAAGATCCTGCCTATTGCATGCGTCCGCTTCATAGCCAACTTTCTATCTAACCAGAATGCCTTCATCTCCATCAATGGCGCACGATCTGCAGAATTTACATTAAAAGCAGGGGTACCCCAAGGGTCAGTGCTATCCCCTCTTTTGTATATTCTATACATTGCAGACATGCCCATTCCAGCACCACCTGTTCACGCCTTCCAATATGCGGACGATACAGCCTATTTCGTTCTGGGCTCATTTGTCGACCGCATCTCTATTCAGCTCCAATCCGCAATCGATACGCCTCCGTTGGAAACTAAAAATCAATCCACTGAAAACACAAATGACGCTCTTCGGGCCTAACAAAAACAAGTACTGTCCAACACGAAATCCCGACCGCTTACATATCAATGTCATGGGCGCACCCATACCTTTACATAATAGCATTAAATATCTCGGCGTTCACTTCGACAGTCATCCCACTTGGAGACCACATTTACAAAATCTGGAGAAAAACATACGCCGGCGTCTTTATTTGCTGAGTCGCCTCAAAGGGACTACATGGGGCCTAAATTCCACACTCTTCTTACATACCTATAAGGTCTTCGTCCGTCCCGCTCTTACCTACGGACATCTTGCTTGGTTCTCTGCTACTAAACACTATTATGACCGCCTCCAAGTTCTTGAACGCCGAGCTATTCGCATCGCGTATTCCATACCAGCCAGAACACCCACAGCCGTTGTCTATAGCTATACTTCTATTATCCTCCTCCTCCACATCTACCGTCTACGCACACAATATGTCATGAGTCACATCACAACCAATCATCCAATCATAGCTGAATTACTGGCCCAAATTCCCACACGACCACGCAGAGCTTACCCACCCGTGTACCATCTTTTAGCAATCTACGAACGAGAAACTGATAGTGTTGATTACAATCCCGCTCGACGTATATATCAGCGCCACCCATACATATATCCGAATTAGATTTCTTGCAACCATAATCTGCTGACACCCTTCTCCAATGCACAACGGCTCTATTTTGTTACCCACCTGGCGTAAGAAGCACATACTAAACTCACTCACATTAAAGTACATCCTGGTTTTGAACTACCTTAACTTTTATCTCAACTTCTCCAAACCTCCGGACAAGAGAAGGCGTAACCTTCTTCGGCCCGCCCATCTTTGGATGGGAATGAAAGACTTTGAAAAAAAAACTGAGAGTTGAAGTCATATTTTTCATGCATACATAACTTGAGCAGTAAATAAGAGAGCACCTTGTTATTTGGATATCTGTTATAAAAATATATTTATTCAGAAGAACCACATTTTATTTGGTGTTAAAGTTCATAATCTTTATTGACATAAATTTACAGCTGAAAATATACAAAAAGTAAACGAATATAAGCACTTTAGCATACCAAAAGCGAAGACACTATGTTTTCATTACTGAACTTAATTTTGACATCAGTGAAATGTTATTTTATTAAACACAAGGAATAAGACTGAGTTAAAGATGTCAATGTGTTTATCAGCAGTTTCTCTAAAACTAGAACTTTATTATCAATAGAAGACAGTGACTCCCAAGGAAGAAGGATAATAGGATCTCTCCAGGAGAATCATGTGTAGTGAAGTGTAATCACAGTGACAGAGAAATGAAATATCTTGTTTAAACGGTTTAGTGATAGTAAACATTCGAATTTGACAGAGCTCATTTAAGACAATTATCGAAGTGATTTAAAAAAAATATCTATTGAATATCCAGTGTGTGTGTATATCTATATTGCGTGTGGTGTTGTTGCGTGTTTATTAGTGAAATTAAAAATAAATATGTGTGCATTTTCTAGAAAGTGTGTGGACTTTTAATTGAATATACTTAGCCGTAGGGTAAGTAGGAAATAAATAGTTATTTTTACTTTTTTAACTTTTCAGGCATTCCACGATTTGTTGTGTCTGCTAGATGTAACTAATTCAATTTGATTATAAATTCTCATTTTCTTAATATTAAGATAGTATCTGACCTAAAATCAGAACTTCAAGCAGCATTACTGTCCCTAACGGGGCAATGGGACGTTAAAATAGAACTCATGTTTACCGGAATGTAAATTCTAAATTTATTTGTAATTTGGCTCTACCGACACAAAATTATTTTTATTTTTATTTTGGCTAGTCTAAATATTATTAATTCTTTACATATGATATACATGTCTTACATTCGTGTAGTGACAGGGTGAGATGGGTATTTGGAAGCACCTCTCACCTATCTCATGCTCTTCACAGCACCAAGAACAATATAAGATGCAAAATTATAAGAAAGTACAGTTTAGTTACTAAATTATGTACATTTTAAAATGTTACATTTAAAAAACGTATTATTATATTATATTCTCTGGTATTCGCTCTGTGCTTAAAAATATGTAATTCAAGCGAATCAAGATATTTTAGCATCCGGATAAAATTTCCAAGCTTTTCCAATCCATATCCTTGTGGGTGGTTCATGAAATCCCTGCATTTCATATGAGGGGAGAACGCGGGTAGACGTTGTCCTCCCATTTCCACGAAATAGGCCTATATATGGCGTGTACCCACGCGCAAAGATACGCAAGAGAGACGGCGTGACGTCATGCGTCTCCATTCTTTTAAGACCCATTTTACCCATGTATATATATACGGGCGTCTCTGGTGGAGGGACGAGAGGGAAGGTCCCCGCCAATATTTTGAAGCACAAAATATTCAATATTTTATTCTAATTTTCTTTTTTTTCCTAACGACAGAATAACACATAAATAATAATAATAATAATATTTATTTCGAATATAATATTCAGACTGTGAAACCATTATAACAGAGTTGTTGATGTACCTCAGTGGGTCTATGAAGGTAAGCAGAAAGGTAACAAATGGAATCGTAGGTAAGAAACAGATTAGCCTTGGTAGTACCATTTAATTCACTTTCTTTGATGTCTTTCCCCACAAATTTTCCATAACAGAAGCCAGTATGTATATATATATGTATACAGGGGCGGCGATTCGGGGGGGCAAGAGGGGGCAGTTGCCCCCCACTTTTTTGAAGTGGACCCGTAATGTATACAGTTTCATTTGGAAATGAAACGTTTTGTATGTATTACTGGTTCATTGAAAAAATGGTGCCATATAATATTTGTCGTTGCGTGAGTACGTATTGGTTATTTGTCTTCTCGTTGAGTTAAGAAAGCTGCAAAAATTGCGTTTTAATTGCAATTAAAAGCAATTAATATTGCAATTGCGTATTTCTTTAAATATCATAGAATACAGGTATGCCTGTAATATTTACTGTCTTTCATTATCTAACCCGGGATGTACTTGAACCTGAACCCACAAAATAGGGGTGATGTATATATTTTCTGAAAGCTGCGGTCAAGATAAAATCAAAACCGGTTACCAAACTTGGGGAGGTCTCATGCATTCCGCTTGGGGGCAGCACTTTACTCATTTTTAAAAAAATCTTTAAGCATGTCCATAAAGTCCGTTGCAACCCCGAAAAATCTAAAATTGTGATACAGATATGAAAACAGAAAAACGTGTCTTTCATCATTTTAAAAGTACGCGTATCAAAGTAAAATAAATTGTCCCAGGGTCCCCCGCAGATCCCAGACGGGGTCAACTCAAAATTTTTAAATGGAAAGGGGGGTCAACTTGCATACGGTATGAAGTTGGTGTTAAATGAAAGAAGATAAATCAAGTCTCGACTCTCTACGATAACCCTGTGCAAAATGCCGATTGGTCAAAATGTCAACAAAAGCGTTTTTGAAAGTCTATGACCACTCCTATTAATCTGAAATGGCGAGACAAGTGTAACAAAAGAAGAAGAAAAAAGAAAAAGGAGGAAAGAAAAACCTGGAATGTATCAATACGCTTGTGTTGACATTTTGACCCATTTTGCACAGGCTTATCATCAAGAGTCGAGATTTCTTTCATCTTCTTCCATTTAACATCAGCGTTCGTACGATGCTCAACTTGAACCCCTTTCCCATTTCAACATTTTGAATTGGGCCCCGTCTGGGATCTTGCGAGGGACCCTAGAACATTTTTTTACTTTGAATCATTATAGTTTTGAAATAATGACATATCCGTATTTTTGTTTTTACACCTATCCCACCGTTTCAGATTCATATGAATCGCAATAGACTTTGCAATGAAGATTGTGTTGATATTTTGACCTACCGCTATTTTACCCAGGCTTATCGTAGAGAATCGAGACTTGATTTATCTTCTTTCATTCAACACCAACTTTCATACCATACGCAAGTTGAGCCCCTTTCTATTTAAAAATTTTGAGTTGGACCCCGTCTGGGATCTGCGGGGGACCCTGGGACAATTTATTTTACTTTGATACGCGTACTTTTAAAATGATGAAATAGGGTGAATGTGCCAGTACTCAGCCTCCTAACTCAAATTTTAAGTTCGAATGTCATTTTTGATTTTAATTTTGAACAGAATGAGACTTCTTCATGATATATGTATTCATTATTTAGTCTAGTTTACAATGAAAGGGGCGTTTTTAATGCCATTATTAGGATTTTAACAATATTTATAAATTTCCTAAAAATGCCGAAAAATACCAGTACTCAGCCACTACATTCTAGAACTCAGCCATTAACGAACCTAAAGTCAGCCAACAAAATTTGAAACTAATGATAAAAACAGATGTAATATCATGGAGCGTTTTTTATTTTGCTACATGACACTACAAATATAACAGATTACATTATAATTGTCTAACAAAAAAACACATTATTTATTTCTCGGAGAAACAGGAACAAAATTGTATTGAGCGGACCCTTCGTAAAAATATAAGCAACCATGAAGCTAAAACATTTCAAATAGAACTAAAGTTGTTAGATCATAGCTAAATTTCATGACCATTATATCGCAATATCATTTGATCACTCCAGTTAAAAGTTAGAAAACGCCAAAAGAAAAAAAAACTCACAATAATATGAAATAAAATCGAATTATGTCTTCATAAAAATTCTACTAAGTTAGGAATATTTCTCATAGAACTAGAGTAGAAATATGTCACAGCCATCAGTTTATCACCATGTTTTAACACCTTTATTAAGTTAGAAAACGCAAATAAAGCATTTACTTCTCACAAATAATAATAATAATAATAATAATAATAATAATAATAATAATAATAATAATAATAATAATAATAATAATAATAAAATTGTAGTAGTTGTCTTTTCACAAAAATTCCAGGAAGTTGGAATTTTCTTTTTTGCTATTTTTCTTTTTTCTTTCTTTCTTTTTCTTTTTTCTTTCTTTCTTTTTCTTTTTTCTTTCTTTCTTTTTCTTTTTTTGTTTGGCTTTAATTGCTTTCTTTCGTTCTAAGATCTTGGCTATCATTATATTTCTCCATTCATCTGACGATATGGCACTTGATAATTTATTTTGCTTCGTTGCCTCTTTGAAGTCTTCGCAATTGGTTCTGGCCAAAATAAATTATTTTCAAAATTTGGTGAGACTTGTCTACTGTTATTTGAACTTTTTTCGGGAGCTTTATCTATGACTGTCTATGACTTCTCAATATTATCGTTGCCGCTTTGAACTTGAAGTAATGTACCATCTTTCAAAACACCGTACCATCTTCCATTACATTATGGATCAATATTTCAGTACGATCTGCTTGACAAGGAAATAGAGAAGGAATGTGCGAGAAAATCAGTCAGCCGATACACTTCAATCTTTTTCCAAACGTCTTTTCACTAAGCTATTTTTAATGTATTTAGAGTAGTCTACAGTATTTGCATTGAAAGAACACAAGCCACATTTCCTGAAACCATTTCTAATTGAATCAGAGAGAAAAGAACGGTTTAGTCCCGTTGACAAGAGTGAAGAGAAGTGAGATTTTGTTACACACTTATTTATGTTTTTGGGTTGGCTTTGCCAGTCATGAACTGTCTTCTTCCATTCTATCTTGAGGGGTTTGAAGACACTAACATCTGCTGGCTGAAGAATGTGTATTATATTAGGTGGTAAGGCATATAGAATTATTCAGTTTTCGATGCAAAACACATTAAGTTCCATAGTTGGATGTGTACGATGCCTTCAGCAAATAAAATTATTGTTCTTTTAACGTTATTTCTTCCAGCCATTTGTTTATACCATTTACAATATACTCATAAAAAGTATCAATCCTCATCCAGGCCTGTTTCTGATCTTCCCCGAAACCAGACCTTTGGCATACTTTCTATGATGTCAGGCGATGGTTTAACATACGGCAAAATAACCATTGGAAATACAGTTTAGCCGTTTGCCAGAGAAAACTAGAAGAACAGTGATTGTTTGTCAATTGCACGTCGGACTTGATAAACATTTTTCAAACCTTTCGATACGATAACTTTACCAGTTTCGAGACAAAGGCTAAAACTAGTTTCATCACCATTAAAGATTCGGGTGGGATCTTGCAGAATATCGGATGTGTTAATGCTTTGGAAGTACCTCGAGTTCTTTAAACCACTTCCGAATAAATTCTTCGGTAACTGTTGCTCTTGCCTTCGGGAACTCTGCAAACTAATTCTGGGTTTCCTCGTAAGAACAATTTATACCATTTCTCTCCTAGATAGCTCTCTTTGAAAAGTTTCTTTCTATTGTCACTTTTTACAATATTGTATAATGTATTCAATATATCCATTTTATTTTGCCCAAATCCAACTTTGGCTATTTTAGTGTGTTGCGAGAAACATTGAATGTTCTGCTAGCTTCACGTATAGTCACTCCATTTTCTACAGCCCTCAGTGCATTGTAGAGAGACTCTTCTAAGTACTGGTGAATTGACCGCCGTTTTCATTTCTTAACTTCCATTTTTCTTCATTTTTCATTCATTTATATTTACTTCCATGAAATGAGTAAGTGGGAACCTGGTTTTTTGCAAATTTGGATATTGATATTTAAAATTGCAGTAAAATTACCAACAGGGCTGACTTTTGGCTTTCGAGGGACCAGTACTCGGCCTTTGAATTTTTACCGGGGCTGACTACTGGAAAAACAAAGATTTGTGAGTCATGCTGTATGTTATTAACAGAAGGGAAGTGAATGCTTGGTCTGGGCATGTGATGGACGAAATTGCACACATATGCGATAATTCCAGTACTCAGCCCCGGGGGCTGACTATTAGAAAATCATTCATTTTTCAATTCCAGTACTCGGCCCCCCCTATACAAACGAAATGCTCAAAATCTACAAAAAGATTTTTTCTGTTTTCATTTCCTTAATATATACAAATTAAAAAATAAAAAAAATATTTATTATTTTTACATTAGATAACAAATACACACTTGTAACAAAAAGTCTTGTCTGTTATTTTTTACGTAGCAGATTCATGCATTACAACATAGTGTCTTCTTTGTCCACCTATTGTTGCGACACTAGGTGACATTTCGGTGTGACATGTGATCGGCTGTGTAGAGGATGAATGTCTAAAAGCTAAGCTTCATATTGATAAGGGTCAAAACGTAACGTTTTCTTATTTTTGTTTCGAAAATGCGTAAGTGGCCGACTACTGGTGAGGGGCTGACTAGTGGCACATTCACCCTACACGCTTTTTTTTTGTTTTGATATTTCTCTCACCGTTTCAGATTTTTCGAGGTTGCAATAGACTTTACGGACACGCTTAAAGATTTTAATAATGAATAAAGTGCTGTCCTCAAGCGGAATGCATGAGACCTCCCCAATTTTGATAACCGGTTTTGATCTTTCCTTAACTCCAGTGGCGTATTTACGATTTTGTTTCGGGAGGGGCTTTGCTAACTTTCGGGGAGGGCTTTGCCTGGAAATGTGAAAATTCAGCAAGATATTTCATTTACTTTACTATACTAAGTAAGATTTCGGGGGGGGGGGCTTAAGCCCGGATGCCACCCCCTAAATACGCCACTGCTTAACCCAATCTATATATATCACCCCTACTTTGTGGGTGCAGGTTCAAGTACATCCCTAGTAAGAGTAATAACATAAATATAATGGCATGTGTGAAATTAAAAATATAAGTTGTTCATTAATCCCCAGTTTCAACATAACTTCTACAAAACAAGCCTCATTATTCATTACTATCATTACTGTTATCCCTTCTATTTATTTGTTTTGCAAATTCGTTATCAAATAATATGATCACACAATATTCTAGACAGAATTTTAAGATGTTCATGAGCAAGCAATCAAATCTCTTGTTACACTTTCATTATTTATAAGTATCTATTTGCGTTGCTCTTGTCAATTTACTTAATGAAATATGAAATACGATATATGGTATTTTAACTAAAAAAGATAGTATCCTATTAGTTATACAAACCTTCGTTAAACACCCGGGAAAACAAACACTGATATACAAATATTCAGATCATGCCTTGTCCCCCCACTTTTAACGTCCAATCGCCGCCACTGTATATATATATAGTGATCTGAATGCATGATCTGAATATTTGTATATCAGTGTTTGTATATATATATAGATAGATAGATAGATAGATAGATAGATAGATAGATAGATATAGATATTAAATAAATGCAATATTAGTTAATATTTATCCTCGGTAGATAACGAAACATCGGTCTTAAGACCACAGATGCCCAGGATGTCCAGAAGTATGTATTAATAAATGCAGAAAACACTAAACAAAGGGAGTCGGTAGCTTTCAAAAGTTTAGTAGCTATATTATCACCAATAGATGGCAGCATTTAAACTCTCGTACGCAAAGCAAAAATGTAATACATATTAGGATATTTTCGGAAACGTTTATCGTAAACTTCCTTACTGTATTAGTGTAATTTACGTGCTATGTATAAAGTACACGGTTTTGGTACTAATCCTTCTAGTAAAACAGGAAATCTAAGGTGTCCGCAAGTAATAATTACAATTCAGGGCATTATTTGTCACGATCGAGCAGCCGACGATAAATATCTAAATTATATACTTACTATAATTTTTATAGAAGCAATAATGGGTGATTTATGCTCTTGCTTCAGATTATGAATCAGAACATATTATTGTTTTTCAATTCGGCGCTCATATCCCTTTCGTACTTTGCTGGATTTTTTGTACCAAATTTCACAATATTAAATCCCCACGTTAAGCGGGTTTGCATATCCAGGCTCCTAACTATGAAAACATTTACGCTCAGTCCAACCTCAATCATTTCACGAATTCAACCTGTTTTACGTATGTTATTAGGACATAATATCGATTGTGATTTATTCTAAAAACACTTTTATACATTGCAAAAGCTGTAACGTCCAAATATTTACTGAGAACTCATAGTCGTATCGGAATAAACAAAAGCGAGTATGGAACAGTACACTGTAACAAAAGGCAAAAGAAGATGTGCAAAGGCATACAAAATGGTCGAGTGGTTTGGGTCGATACACCATCAATCACATGTTTGTGAGTTCAAACCCGGTAGCAAGTTGTTTCTTTTTTAAGTGTCTTACTAAATTCATCCGGAGGCTGAAAATATTTCTTTGAGTAACTCATTGAAAACTTCTTTTGTTTCAAATTCGATTAGAACGGAACATTATATGAATTGCGAATCTTAAATCCATAGCTAAAAAAATTAGGCATACTCACTACTCCATTATCCTCTGATTTGTAACGAAAAACTATTTATAAACAGTGGTGACTTCAGAAAATTATCCTCGGGGGGAATTTCAATATGCGGGTGGAGGACAAACATTGGTAGTCCACATTGAGCACGATCGAATATATGGTCCTGAAGGCGGAAATTTCTTAGCTCGAGAGGGGTCTCAAATTCTCCCTCAGATCACGTCCTGAAAGCATCATTGCTTAAAAGCTTTTCGTAACAAATATAATATTACACTTGTTTCTCGTTCTACATTTAGAATTGGTAAAATCATAACTTATAGAGGATTATAATAAAAGCATAAAAATTGCAATACCAATCATGTATAAATTATCCTGTAAGTTACGAACTTTGGGTCAGATTAAAACTCAAATATTTGTTTTCGGGTTGCACTTAGAAGTAAATCCTCTCTATATAATCCTGATTGGAAATCCATGTTTAACACTAATTAATTAATCAATATTTATACGAATATTTTTTTTATTTTACTATTTTTACTATTCAATATTATATACACTTCATTTCCAAAATCAAAATTTCGAAAATGTATATTGCACGAGTGCAGACTCGCAAATAAATGATTATTTATCATATATATTGGTATCTATTCGAAATTCTATTTAATCGAATCCGACAGGAACACAGACAGAAATATCGAGAACCGGTGAAAAAAAAGATAGAAAAAGGTGTTGTATCCGGCGGGGACTCGAAGTAAGTTCGAATGGTGCTTTGCAAGCGGAACGCCTTAGACCACTCGGCTATGGTAACAACTTGTGATTGCAGCAAAGGCTTCGAGTATTAGTTCTTATTACAAAATAACATTTTCTATTCCCTAAAATTTAAACCTAATTTACTTTGATATAATATATCTATTAATTTGTTTCATGAACGTTTTCGTTACTTTGATGAATGATGTATGTTGTTGATATCGATTCTATTACACGTTCTTTCGTAAATATTATAGAAAGTATCAGAGTTATTTATGATCTTTTATGGAAATTGACTGGCGCATGCGCAGTACACAGACAGTTCAATTGGAAGGCGAGGACACACTGTTAGAATGTTTCCCTCGCAAGCAGTAGTTCCCAACCGAAAGACGGCGGGCGCACTTCGTCCTCCTGGGGTGGCGTGAAGGGTTTAAGAAGTCCCTTCGTTGTCTTATATTTCTTGAATGATTATACACAATATCCAGTCACATCTTCTGCACATTTGGAAGTGATAAATCGTAGTATAAATAAACCGTCCTCCACACACAGTGATTGTTGCTTTTCCAAGATTATAAACTGAAACACTTTTTATTTCAATAGAATATAAAAGTTTCAATGGGAGGGGTTACAACTCCTCAACCTCCTGGGTCTTCGATATGTCACCGCCTAAGCTGTAACTTTCAAGTTAGAATCGAAAAATGGAGACATGTGACCTACTAAATATATTTTTAGTTCATTATACATTTTCATAAATAAAATATCCACAATTACAATGACAGTAAATGCTAAGTAATTATTGTAAATCATTTTCCCTCTTTCTTTATACTTTCATTTTCCCTCTTTCTTCTCAATTGAGCTTGAAAAATGTAAAAATGGGAGGTTAAGAACTTCAAATATTAGTATATTTTAGCGTATTACGGAATTATATTTAATAGAATCCGGCAGGATCACAAACAGAAACGTCAAGAAGAGGTAAAACCAAATTGTACTGCGGTGAGATTCGAACTACTCTTGAATGGTGCCTCAGAATCTCTAGCCGAATGCCTTAGTCCACTCGGCTAATGTGACAAGTTGAAAATATAGTAAGCGTGTTTCATGTTCAATCTTTTGTTACAGTATGAAATTTATTTTGTATTCTCTGAAGTTTAAGCCTATTTTGGCCTGATGTAATAGTCTGTTGAAATTGTTTTATGTTTACGGTATTCTTTACTTTGACGAATGATGTTGTTAATATAGGTTCTATTACGTATTAGTTCATAAATATTACAGCAATTGTCAGGATTATTTATGATCTTTCATGAAAATTGACTGGTGCATGCGCAGTAGAAACAGAAAGATTCACTTTACCGACATTTGTCATACACGCCAGAACGCAAATTTCTAACAGGTTCTCAAAATGCCTCTTTCTAAAGGTTGTAAAGAACTGTCTGTTGTTCTGAGAGGAGAAATCATAGGCCGAGCAAAAATGGGACAAACTGTGCCTCAGATTGCTAGAGATCTGGGATGTGACAAGAAAACGGTCAAGAAATGGGTTCAGCGACATGAAGAAGGTGGTGAATGGTTCAGGTCTCGGTCAAGAAGTGGAAGGCCAAAAGTGACAACTGCAGCTCAAGATCAAGCTTTAGTTACAGAACAGACCTCTACGCCACACGTCAATCCTCTTGGACAAAGCCAGAGAATATAATTGTTCTCACGAAACAATAAGAACAAGATTATTGGGGGCTGGTCTACACTGTTCAAGACCCGCTAGGAAGACTCTCCTGACTGAAACTCACAAGGCCAGACGAATGGAATGGGCACCGAATAACATAACCCAACCTCAGTCTTATTGGGACTTAGTCATCTGGACCGACGAGAAGGTTTTCAAGTCTAACCAACAAGGCAGAGTTATATTGTATAGACCGCGCGGAACCAGGTATGCTGAACAAAATATTATCAGAACTTCTTGTTCAGGAAGAATATCAGCACACTTTTGGGGATACATGACGGCTGCTGGTCCTGGAGATTTGGTTGCGGTGCCTGAGAGAATGAACAGCAGTGTTTACATTAATATCCTCGAAAATACGTTGTTACTGTCCTTAGAAAGAAACTTCCCCGAACAGGAAGAATATATATTTATGCATGACAACAGTGCTGTTCACACTTCCCGGCAAACACGAGAGTGGCTAAGTGAACATCCAGAGTTAATTTGTATTGAGTTGCCCCCTCTATCCCCAGATTTGAACCCAATTGAACATCTGTGGGCCTACATGGTGCAAGAATGGGAAGAGAGACGTGAAGACAGAGACCAAACGTTTCTTCAAAACCATGTTATGGAACTGTGGCAACATTTTCGTGACACACCGTCGTATTGCTCGAGACTTGTATCTAGTATCCCCTCCAGACTTCAAGAAGTTACTGACTCTGGAGGTGACTACACGAAGTACTAGTGTGTTATTTTTGTGTAAACATTTATTTAACTTTCATTTATTTATTATATTTTTTCAAGAGCAATACTTTCGTTCTTCATTCTTTTCCTTTCCTTGTTTACTTATTAGTTCGTTAAAAGGTAAAGGAAGAGTAGTATATCTTCAAAAAGTATTTGTGAATTTACTTTGAACGTTTCTAAGAATACATTTACTTTTTTTCTTACTCTATATCATGCCCAATATTACTTTCATTCCAGTTAATTAATAACTTTATTTCACATCTCGGATAAAAGTATTATTGTCTTTTTAACGATATTTTTCCTTTTCATTGTGTAATTTCTAGTTTCATTGAATTATCTCAATTCGAATGAATAAATCAAATTTTGTTTATTGTCCCTTCCTTTGCTAAGTTCGAATTCGAGAACAATCTGGTGTAATATACGTTCTTTATTCTTCATATTGTGCAGTAATGACAATATTAATTATTTTTCATGAGTCCAGTTGATTAGTGAGAACTTGGACAAACATTAACCTGGTGATTCTTAATGCAATGACAAGCGTAAAATACATTTTAGCTGTTCTTTATACTTCACAGCGATGAAACATTCTAACAGTGTGTCCTCGCCTTCCAATTGAACTGTCTGTGTACTGCGCATGCGCCAGTCAATTTCCATAAAAGATCATAAATAACCCTGATACTTTCTATAATATTTACGAAAGAACGTGTCATAGAATTATATCAAAGTAAATTAGGTTTAAATTTTAGGGAATAGAAAATGTTATTTTGTAATAAGAACTAATACTCGAAGCCTTTGCTACAATCACAAATTGTTACCATAGCCGAGTAGTCTAAGGCTTTCCGCTTGCAAAGCACCATTCGAACTTACTTCGAGTCCCCGCCGGGTACAACACCTTTTTCTATCTTTTTTTTCACCGGTTCTCGATATTTCTGTCTGTGTTCCTGTCGGATTCGATTAAATAGAATTTCGAATAGATACCAATATATATGATAAATAATCATTTATTTGCGAGTCTGCACTCGTGCAATATACAATTTCGAAATTTTGATTTTGGAAATGAAGTGTATATAATATTGAATAGTAAAAATAGTAAAATAAAAAAAATATTCGTATAAATATTGATTAATTAATTAGTGTTAAACATGGATTTCCAATCAGGATTATATAGAGAGGATTTACTTCTAAGTGCAATCCGAAAACAAATATTTGAGTTTTAATCTGACCCAAAGTTCGTAACTTACAGGATAATTTATACATGATTGGTATTGCAATTTTTATGCTTTTATTATAATCCTCTATAAGTTATGATTTTACCAATTCTAAATGTAGAACGAGAAACAAGTGTAATATTATATTTGTTACGAAAAGCTTTTAAGCAATGATGCTTTCAGGACGTGATCTGAGGGAGAATTTGAGACCCCTCTCGAGCTAAGAAATTTCCGCCTTCAGGACCATATATTCGATCGTGCTCAATGTGGACTACCAATGTTTGTCCTCCACCCGCATATTGAAATTCCCCCCGAGGATAATTTTCTGAAGTCACCACTGTTTATAAATAGTTTTTCGTTACAAATCAGAGGATAATGGAGTAGTGAGTATACCTAATTTTTTTAGCTATGGATTTAAGATTCGCAATTCATATAATGTTCCGTTCTAATCGAATTTGAAACAAAAGAAGTTTTCAATGAGTTACTCAAAGAAATATTTTCAGCCTCCGGATGAATTTAGTAAGACACTTGAAAAAGAAACAACTTGCTACCGGGTTTGAACTCACAAACATGTGATTGATAGTGTATCGACCCAAACCACTCGACCATTTTGTATGCCTTTGCACATTTTCTTTTGCCTTTTGTTATTGCAGTTTATTGTTCCATACCCGCTTTTGTTTATTCCGATACGACTATGAGTTCTCAGTAAATACTTGGACGTTACAGCTCTTGCAATGTATAAAAGTGTTTTAAGAATAAATCACAATCAATATTATGTCCTAATAACATACGTAGAACAGGTTGAATTCGTGAAATGATTGAGGTTGGACTGAGCGTAAATGTTTTCATAGTTAGGAGCCTGGATATGCAAACCCGCTTAACGTGGGGATTTAATATTGTGAAATTTGGTACATATTAAAAGTGAACCAACAACCAATGATCTTGTTTCAGGACTTGCGAAACATTAGTAACTCAACATATTATTAGCTATAGGGCTATATGCATTTGAAAATGAGTTTAGACACTCTACTAAACTAGAATCATAAATTGTAGTAAATATGCCATAAAATATTCATAAGAATAAGAAACGTTTTAAGAAGTCCATTTGATTTATTTCTTCTTTATATGAGTTGGAATTGTAAAAGGAAATTGAAAAGAGTCGAAGAAAAAATGAGATTACTCTCAGACAGCATTATAGATACAATAATATAGTGATAAGTTCCCAACTGTGTGCATTAAGTTATTTGGACGAGAGTAACAAAGTTGATGATTAATCAGTATCAGTGGCGTATGCGATGAACTGACTTTCCTTCTTTAGCACATTGAAATGGATTTCGTTTCCTTCCTTTGATATCATATTCTTGAAGTTAGAACTATGAATATTTACTTTTTAAACAACAGAGTAATACACATTTCTACTGCAAACATGACAGTTTAAGTTTTACTAACAAGGAAAGGACATGAACCTGTCAACGTGACTTCGTAATCAAACCTAGTCCATTCGATAAATATAACAAAGAAATGTTCATGCACAAATAATTAGGTATTATGGACAATAGAGTAAGTCCTTGAGGCCCATTGACCCTGTTAGTATAAAGAAAATCCTAGACTCGCAGTGAAATAGCTATTGTATCAACACTGTTCATTGAAAAGTCATGATTTATAGTTTATTCTCTTCTGCATGAAACAAGCTTTCCAGAGGTGCTATGTATTCGTGCCGCTAATGTACTTGAAAAGGGAAGACTGTGAGAATGTTGGGAAAATTCCCTCCAGAAATCCCTCCCATCATACTTTGGACCCCTGTGGAGTAACCCCATGTAAAAGTACACAATCTAAATGCATCTCGAAAAATACTGTAGAGGATAAGAAATGTGTGTACCAAGTTTTGTATTGCTAGACTGAATAGATATAAGGGGAAATCGTGTATTGGTATACAAGCTTTTCCCTCATATCTATTCCATCTGTCAATACAAAATTTGTCAATTTAATACAATCATTCATTATTATTGTATGTATCTTTTATGATCACTTGTTATTTTATATATACTTTGAATACCCTCTACACACCCACACACGAGTGTGCGAAAGGAAAACTACATTCCAAATCACCGGTCTTTGTTGTACCGGACCTCATAATACCAAAACCTGCACGAATCTTCAGCAACCTCCGCTCTGTAGTACCTGTGGTTCTCATGAACATCCCACATACAGCTACAAATGCAAAGCCAGACCCACAGCCGAACCTTTCAAGCCAGAACTCGTTGTCCCTCTGCGTCCTCACGGGACTCAAGATACTACTGTTCCTCCGCCATCATCTGTATACCAACCGATCACTATTAATCAATTCCTGTCTTTCATTACTGTTACTCTTCAGAATATCGACCCTTTCCTTCGACATCACATCTTACACCAGGTTCAACAAACAGCTAAAGCCATCCTTAACGTCGACTTCCAAGCAACCTATTCTGGTCCAACTGTATATTTTCATTCTGATGTGCTCCAGACAGCAGTGTAACCATTTTACGTATCCCCACCAGAAATTCAAATTTTTCATTGCCTTTATCATGGAATTGAACTTTCTATTTTTGAATATTCGTTCCTTGTGCCAACACCAACCTCTCTTTGAACAACTGCTCAGAGAAGAACATGTTAGTACGTTTCTCCTCAACGAAACTTATCTGACTCCACGTCTCCATCCCCGCATCAGATAGTTCGCCATGATAATGCACTCCCGGCACGCCGTGAAAATGGTGGGGTTGCCATTGGCTTTCCTCCCAGCATTCCTTTCCGACAACATACTTCTGCTGTTGCCAATCTCCCTGAGCATCTCATTCTCACTCTCTATTTTAGAAATATATCCGTCACTGTCGCTACTCTCTATGTCCGCCCTGGCCATCCCATTCCGCACGACTTTTTTCACTTCATCTCTGGAAATTTCCGCTCTTTCATCATTATGGCCGATATCAACTTTCATAGCCGCTCAGCCCAACAACAGCAGGATTTTCGAACTTATATTACCACTCATACTACTGGGTTTATTCATACTCTTCCGAAACCAACTCGCCCTGTCAGTAATACCACACCTGACATGGTGATCACATCATCCAACCTCTCTCACCGTTGCACGATCTCAGTCTTAGATCCGCTTCGAAGCGATCATGTTCCCATTAAACTGTCTCTGCTCCTGCAACGCTCTCCTGTCAATTATCAATCTCTTCCCGCTCGCACCACCCCTCGTTTCGACAAGGCCGATTGGGTTAGTTACCGCTCCCACATTGATATAGCTCTTGAACCTGTTCTGCCCCCAACAACCGAAACTGAACTTTATACAAGTCTTGATACTATCACCGACACCATTCATCTTGCATCTACGAAATACATACCTCAGTCTACCATTCATCCACACAAACCGCCCCTCCCGCCTCAATACCTTCCTTTAATCAGGCGTTCTAGACAACTCTATCGTGATTTCACCCGTACCGGCAATCCCGAATCCCTTAGGCTCCATCGTCAATACCAACGTACTGTCCATAATTACCTAGTAGCTTACAAACGCCGAAATTGGATCAAAACTTGCAATTCTCTCTCTGATAACTCCCACCCCACCAAATTCTGGAAGCGTTTTCATCAACTTACCGGCAAATCCACACGTACTTCCTATCCACTTCTAGATGATACACTACCTCTTCCCGACGATACTGCTAAAGCCAACGCTTTTGCCACCTACCTCCAGGATATATTCACTCCTTCTGCACCAGATCCAGTATTTCGCCGACATCCCACTGACACTTTAGATCTTTCGTCACCCGACCTTCAACCTCACCCCGATCATCCATTACCTCTTCACAATCCACTTACAGCTCCTATCACCGTTTCTGATATCCAGCAGACCATCTCCCGAAAGAAAAACACTGCTCCTGGCATAGACAAAATCACCTACCGCCACATCAAGGAAGGTCCATATGTCTTGCTTTACCTTCTCTCTACCATTTTTACTTTCATTCTTCGCACTGGCTTCTATCCTCTACCTTGGAAAACTTCTACTACCTTAATGTTTCTCAAACCTGGCAAACCCCCACAATCTGTCTCTTCCTACCGCCCTATCCAGCTCACCCTTGTGTTTAGCAAGATTCTCGAACGTATCCTCGTCACTCGCCTTCACACCCATCTTTCAGCATATAATTTACTCCCTCTCCATCAAGCAGGTTTTCGTCCTTCCTTTAGCATCTCCGATCAACTCCTCCGCCTTACTACTTTCATCACTAATCAGTTTAACATCCAAACCTTCCTGCCTCATCTTATTTGACCTCGAGAAAGCTTTTGATAAAGTCTGGCATCTTGGCCTCCTCTATAAACTTTTCTCCTTTCACCTACCCTACTGTTATATTCGCCTCATCTATCAATTTCTCTCCTGCAGACTTAGCTATATATCAATTAATAATCACCTTTCCTATCCTATCTTCCTTCATTCCGGAGTCCCCCAAGGATCAGCCCTATCCCCCCTGCTCTACCTTCTATATGTCGCAGACTTTCCCACACTTCCCCCGAACGTTACCCTCTTTCAATATGCAGACGACACTGCCTTTTTAGCCACAGGGAACACGATTCAACGCATTAATTCTTCTCTCCAACCTGCCATAGATTCATTTCTTTCTTGGTGTCAGAAGTGGCGTCTTACCATCAATGCCGCTAAAACGCAAGCGATTATCTTCTTACCACCTGGAAAGCGCTCCCGTGTTCATCGCAATCCTACCAATCTCCATCTCCGTATATCCCGTACTCCAGTCACTATCAGCAAAACAGTCACGTATTTAGGCATTACTTTCGACCAACATCTTAAATGGACTCCATACCTCAAGTACATCTGTACCAAGGCTTACTCACGCCTTAACCTTCTTCGCCGCCTTACAGGCACTACTTGGGGTCTTTCTGCTGTCACTCTTCTTAATACGTATAAATCCTTCCTCCGACCAGTCCTTACATACGGCTTTACAGCTTGGATCGACGCTCCCTCTTCCTTCTATAAAAGCCTCCAAATTCTAGAACGCCACGCACTCCGACTTGCCTTTCGTATCCGTCTTCCCAGCCCTACTCGAGATCTGTATGACCGTACTCCGTTTCCACATATTCTATACCACCTTGAAACACTCCGCCTACGCTATATTTCTCAACGCTTCCAGAACCACCACCCATTAATTTTTGACACCATGCACGCCGACGCCACTTTTCCGAAACAAGAACTCCTTCGCCATACACCGTTGTCTCTGCTTTTCTCACTGTATCATTACTCATTGACACCTGACAGCATTGATCTTCCTCTCGTTGCCGATTTCATCACTCATTTCGATTCACCTTACATTTTCCCATCTACTGCACAGTAGTCCTACTGTCTCACCAGGCCTCCCACTGTCTTCATCACGATCCAGAGTAGCCCTGGATCAGAAGATAATCAGCATTTGTCGAACTAACCAAACACCTTGTGTTGTGACGTCATCTGCACTTCATACTCATCTTATCATCACCTAACAGTATGATCATGGTTAAAGGCCATGATGTCCTGCAGCTCCTCCAGTCAATACCAGAGCTGAAAATTGATGCTTCCCTCCTCATTATGTTATGATTTTGGAATAAAATAAAGATATACTAAATAAATTAAACCTCACTTGTCCCATCTATCTTTCTCCTCTCCCGAGATTTCCTTTATTCCTCATCCCCTAATAAAGGGCATGACCCTTTGGGCGGGGCTAGTCGCGCGCGGCTAGCAAAAAAAAATTCAGAGAATACATACTTTCGGTCGCAAGCGATTTTCTGCTAGCGACAACCGCAATAGCGTGGCTATTGTGCTTTTTGGAAACCTTCCTTTTCCATATCCCGGAGACTTTTCTGCGTCATTCCTACGAGCTCTGCTCTCCAGACTGATCAAGCCAAGGGTGTGCAGAGCTACGGGTCTGTCCGGAAATTTCCTCCTACCTTGGTGGCTATCCAAACGGGTCACCTCACCTTCAACATCTCTCATCACATCATTGGACACAGCTTTGGTGCTTTAAGTTAGGGCTTCGGCCCACCTGTCCATCTCCATGGCGGATCCTCTTCCGATCACTGGGGCTTCGATGGATGGTCGTCACGGAGGATTACCCCCAGTCTTTCTCGCTCCACCGGCACATGCCACGAAGGTGGAGAAGCGGAAGGAGGGTAACAGACATCGAAGAGCCTCAGAGCGCTCCAATGCCTCCACCGTCTCGAACGCCTCCAGCCGATCACGATCGCCCATTCGCTCGGAGAACTACGCTGACCGTGTCAGAAATTCACCGCCAGCAAAGAGACTGCATGTAACTGAACCATCACCGTCAACAGCTAACGCCATGGACCTGAGAACTGCGAATATATCTTCAGAATCATCTCTAAGCACTCCCTCAACATCCGATCATCAGCTTCATTCATTCTTACTCCAAAAGTTTGACCCAAAATTCGAAAATGTCAAGTTTGTAGTTCTGCAATTACGCAAATATCTTCCAAGCGTCAATCTCATTAGAGTCGTTAAAACCCGTAACGGAATTATACTGCAGTCGCATGATCCAAAATTTGCCATCACTGTCCGTAATAAGGCCTCCTTTGAAATTTTCGGTAAGAACGCCACTATAGAAACTCTTAGTTCATCTCGGCGCAAACAACCTCCACCACCTAAGAAACCTCCTCTCCTTTCTGTGGTTATAAGGGGTGTCGATCCGTCGTACACCGACGACGAAATTTCAGACGAGTTAAGGGCAGAGGGTCTTACCATCACAAAATCCCTTCGCATTCGCAACGATCAAGGACCCACATATATGGTGCGGATCCTTAGTGCCTCTCAAGAGACCATTGATATCTTACTTGCTAACGGCGCTTACATCTATAAGCAACGACATCGTGTGGAACCCTCTCGGTCCTCACCCCCGTTACCCATTCGTTGTGAGAAGTGCCAAGCATATAACCAACATACTACTGCCAATTGCCGTAATACTGTCGTATGTGGCTACTGTACTGGCACACATCCTACTCGCTCATGTACGAATCTAACTCAGCCACCTCGGTGCGCTACTTGCAACGAACAACATCCCACTTACAGCTACAAATGCAAGGGTAAACCTGCGCCAGAAACATCCCATCCAGAACTAGTAGCTCCACTGCGAACACATGATTCATCCACCAATACCGACTTTCCCGTAGAATCGACCCCCGTCACTATTGATAAACTTCTAGCTTTTACAACTCTAGCAGTACAAAACATTCATCCATTTATCCGTCCACATATCTTACAACAAATTACTCATGCTGCCCGCATCATCTTCCACGCCTCCTTCAATGCGACCTATTCAAACACTGATGTCTATTTTCATACCACAAATCTTTCGTTAAACCAATAACTATTTCTACATACTACCTCTTATCATGGGTATTGTTTTTCTGTTCCTGAACATTCGATCATTATCCAAACACAAACTGCTCTTTGACACGCTCCTGTTGGAAGAAAATGTAAATGCCTTCCTTCTCAACGAAACTTTTTTAAAACCTACTGATACCATCCGCTTTCCCCGTTACAACATCCTTCGCTGTGATAGCCAGATTCTTGCTCAACGAGCTAACGGCGGAGCAGCCATTGGCTTCTACCATACTTTGCCCTTTCGGCGCCATACCTGTCCGCTTCCCAACCTTCCAGAACATGTTATCACAACTTTGTATTTCCCAAATATCGCAATCACTCTCATCACAGTTTACATCCGACCTGGACATCAGATCCCTCTTGCTTTTTTTCAACACATCTCAAATACTTATAAACATTATCTCATCATGGCAGACATTAATTTCCATAGTCGCACAGATAATGAACGTACTATGTTCTTACAGTTTCTTACATCGCATACAACAGAAAATTTTCATCATTTACAAAAACCGTCTCGCCCTGTCTCTCAGACAACGCCTGACGTGGTCATTTCTTCAAACTCTATAACTTCCCACTGCACAGTCGAAGTTCTCGATTTAATTGGAAACGATCACGCACCTTTCAAACTTACCTATCAAAACACGCACGCCCCTCAAATTGCCAACACACCACTTCCTCGATTAACACTTCGTTACGACAAAGCCGACTGGAACAAATATCGTGATCATATTTCCCAATCTCTTGCTAATCAAAACCCACCAGCTACGGAAGAGCAGTTGTACGAGAGCATTACTACAATCAGTTCTACCATTTCTCATGCATCAGAACTCTATATTCCCTGTTCAGCTTCTATTCCATACAAACCACAACTACCACCGCAATACTTAACTATGATTCGCCGCTCTCGGCAGCTCTATCGCGAATATGTGCGTACTCGTAACCCAGAAACCCTTCATCACCATCATCAACTGCAACGCACTGTTCGAAATTATATCAAGGCATATAAACTGAGAAACTGGGTGAAAACTTGTACCAACCTCAATGACACTAGTCACCCTTCCAAATTCTGGAAACGCTTTAACGCTCTGTGCGGCAAATACACTAAACCTCACTATCCTCTACTCCATAATGACACACCACTTCAGAGTGATCAGGAAAAAGCCAACGCCTTTGTAGACTACTTGCAGGAAATTTTCACACCCACACCACTTTCCGACATCCCCGCTCAGTATCCTGTTTCCCATCTACCTCTGAACTCTCCTCAGTTACAGCCCAATATATTACATACGCTTCCAAATCATCCACTTACAACACCCATTTCCACAGCCGAAATCATCACTGTTGTTAATCGCAAACGAAACTCTGCTCCAGGTTTTGACAATATAACCTACCGACACATTAAGGAAAGTCCTCCTATACTCCTGACACTTCTTGCCCTCATTTATACTTTCATTCTCCGTACCGGATTCTTTCCAATGGACTGGAAAACCTCTAAAACACTCATGTTCTTGAAGCCAAACAAGCCACCCACTGCCACATCTTCCTATAGACCTATTCAACTGACATCTACTTTTAGCAAAATTCTAGAACGCATCATCGTTAAAAGATTGCACCCGTACCTAGAATCAAAAAATATCCTTCCTATTCACCAAGCAGGTTTTCGCCCATCTTACTCTATCAATGATCAACTCCTTCGCCTCACCAGTCTCATCACAAATCATTATAACTCCGTTAAACCATCCTGCCTACTTCTGTTCGACCTTGAAAAAGCCTTTGATAAAGTCTGGCATCTGGCACTTCTTCATAAGCTTCTACAATTCAAGTTTCCCATTACATATATTCGCTTCATCTATCACTTTCTTGTATGTCGTCTTTCCTACGTCAGCATCAATAATCAACTTTCTCATCCTATCTTCCTTCTGTCAGGAGTACCCCAAGGTTCTGCCCTTTCACCGTTGTTATATATCATCTTTGTGGCCGATTTCCCCGTACTTCCTCCTGATGTATATTTATTTCAATATGCAGATGACACTGCTTTTTTGGCCTTAGGAAATACTATCCACCAGATCAATCACGCTCTCCAGGAAGCCATTAATCGGTTCACTAGTTGGTGCCGGAAGTGGAGTCTTACAATAAATGCCGCAAAAACACAGGCCATTACTTTCATACCACCCCGGAAACGCTCTAGAGTTCACCGTAACCCGTCACTGCTCTTCCTCACAGTTAATGACACTCCAATTGTTCCAACTCGAACCGTTACCTATTTGGGCATTCTTTACGATTCACACCTCACATGGAAACCTCACCTGAAGAAAGTAGCTGCCAAAGCTTATCAGCGCCTGAACCTCCTAAAGCGCCTAACTGGCACTACCTGGGGCCTACAAGCTAAAACAGTTCTTAACACATACAAAGCCTTCATGCGTCCAGTCCTTACCTACGGGTTTACCGCCTGGGTTTCCGCTCTTCCTACATACTACGAAAAGTTACGTGTCCTTGAGCGTCACGCATTCCGCATCGCACACCGTATCCAGTTACCCAGTCCAACCCGCGACTTATATAATCTCATCACATTCCCCGACATCACGTTTCATCTCGAATCCCTTCGTCAGAAGTTCATCACAGTCCGATATATTTCTCACCAGCCATTACTCCTCGATACAATGCACTATCATGCTCTTCATCCTGTTCGTCCTCGCTATGCCTACTCCCCACTCAGTCTGCTATTCACTCTCTACTGCTATACACTGCCACCTGCACACCCAGATTTACTGTTACTCGACGACTATCAAATTCATGCCCATTTACCTCACTTATTTCCATCATTTTCAGCACAGTAAGTCCTTCTGTGTCTAACAGGGCTCCTTATGTCCTCATCAGCCTAGAGCAGCCCCTAGGCAGAAGATAACTTCATCTGTCTTGCTAACATCTCCTGTGTTGTCCTGTGTATCGCACCTCACTCCATCACTCACCTCATTATATTCTAAACCATAGCTGAACATATACCAATCTCTACACCATCAATATTTTATATTTATATTTCGAAGTTTGTTTTATGTGTATGTAAATATCTATATTTCTTTATGTTGCTTTCGATATATTTATATTTCTTTATTTATCTATTTTTTGTGGTTACTTTCTTCATATTTTCATCTCTTTATTTAGGTTCCTTTCATTCTTAACATAACAACTCCTCATTTACTTAATGTATAAATGTTTACCTTACCACAATTTTATGATTATGATCGCAAAGATCATAATGTCCAGGTTTGTGATAATAAATAAATAAATAATAAATATACAAAAATCACTTAGCCCATCAACCTGCTAATCCTTAAGCCCTATCCCATAAACTCCCCCACCTAGAAGAGGGTGTAGCCCTCTATGAGGATGCTAGCCTCTGGCTAGCAAAAAAAAAAAAAAAATCAGAGAATAGTGTACAACAAAATACTTTGGTTTGTGTAATATTTACCTGTACCTTGGGCAGAAAGTACTCATACATATGCACTATACTTAGTAGAATGTTCATTTTTATATTAACAAAAGAAGATTGTTTTTAATATATGTAAGTGATTATTATGGGATAGTTGATGATATGAACATGTTTTATGGTTAACTAGTCAGTGAGTTTGTGTACTTAACAGTTTTAAGAAAAGGATATTATAAGTTATATCAAATAATAAACCAGTTTAACAGCGTTTATAGACGTTGTCAGTTTTATTAAAAAGGTGAGATTAATGGTATTTAAATATCGAAACTAATATTTTTATGCCAAAGAATTACTACCACTTCGGATTTTTTATCCCAGCAAACGAACCAGGTTTACGACTATCTTTTGATAAGTCGTTATAAAAATTTGGTTTACCTCACCCGGGACTTTGTAAATTCAATTCCCGAAGAAGAGTAAGGCTGAATTTACTTTCATATTACAGTTAATGAATACGAACTTAACAATATTGCGAAGTGGTAAAGTAATCATAAGAAAAATGGACAACGAAACAATGCAGCAGGAATCAAATACTAGTGACAGCGATGAGACTAGTGTAACACCAGGATTGGCATCGGAAGATATCTTGTTAGCTTTACAGCGACAAATAATGCAGATGTCTACCGAGATAAAGCAGACCATGGAACAGAAATTCAACGAATCTAACAAGACCATGGAACAGAAATTCAACGAATCTAACAAGACCATGGAACAGAAGTTCAATGAAGCTAACAAACAAAATGAAGAATTAAAGCAGACCATGGAACAGAAATTCAACGAATCTAACAAGACCATGGAACATAAGATAGAACAGAAGTTTGACGAAGCTAACAAGCAATATGAAGAATTAAGTAGACGGATAGAACAGAAATCCGACGAAACGAAACAGACAATTGTCCAGGTGGTGAACGACATTTCCTCACAGTTCGAGGAAAAGTTAAAAAGGATATCCGATGATTGTCAAGAAAAGCACAATCAACAAAACCAAGAAATTAGTGCTGTAAAGAAAGATTTAGAAGTAATAGAATCTTCCATTAAACAGCAAAAGATCCAGATCAGCAACAACTCTAATAACATACGTGTAAATACACAGTTGTTAGCTACTATTCAGGAAGAGATTAGAACGTTACAGGCTAAAGACAACATTTTCCGTAATAACTTGGGTAGTGATCGCTTTGAGTTGCCCCACTCACCAGAGATGAACTCGCCTTCGCCCGGATCTGATGAGGATATTATACTAGAAGAAAGTTGTCCGAAGAGCACTGATGAGCGAAACATAGATGGTGTCATGACACAGCACGTCACGGATAGGAACAATCACTCAACAAGAACAAGGAATGAGAAAAAGAAGGTAAAATTAAGTGTTAAAATGAGTGAAATCAGAGCTATGAGCAAATTCAGTGGTAAGTGTAATGAGAATGCTACTTCTTTCTTAGAGAAATTTCAAGACGAATGTAATATAATGTCTATCGACCGATCACAATATATGAAATTAATACCCCATGTATTACTCCCACCTTGTTCCTTATGGTTTAAAGCAATACGTGATCACATTAGTACCTATGAGGAATTCAAAGCGGCATTGATCGCAAATTATGAAAATGACTTTTTGCTGGCAAATAGAGATGCCACCCTTAGAAATCAACACTTCAATCCTCGATTGCACAAATCTCTTGTAGAGTTTGTTGTAAATGTCTACAACGACTTAAAGGTCGTTAATCCTTTGCAATCGGAATCGAGAATAATAGCATCGATTCGAAATTTGCTTAAATTTAAACTGCAACAGATCTTATTTTCCACACAGTGTATGAGTTTCAGCCATTTATTGATGCTTGTCCAATGCTACGAAACTCAATACCATGCCATGAACCCACAATCAGGAATGGGTAAAAGTAAGAATAATTCAGATCATTTGGTGCCTGTTCGGAATTTAAATATTCGGAGTGTGAATAATACAGGACCTAACCTAAGCCGAGTATACTCTAGCAATCCAAATGAGCAAAATAGACAAGGTTATGTAGGGAATCCGCTTAACCTAACTAATCATGGTAATTATGATGTCAGATCACTCAACAGCAGTAGATATAAAAATAATCGAAGTACTGAGCGAAATTCCAGAAATGTAGCGAATTACGTGGATAGACGTAATTGGAGATCAAGAGATGGGACTTCATACCAAAGTCAGAATCACGATGAAAGACATGTACAACACAATGTAGAACCTAATCATGATAGCGCAGTACAGTGTACTTTATTAGAACCGTATGCAAGTTCGAATGTAACCTGATTACCGTTACTGAAATTAGGTTAAATTCATGTTAGTTGTAGATTCTTGTAAATTTTCATTTTAAGTTTATGTGTTAATATCAATAATGAAAACGATTCTTAAAAATACTTGAAATGCTTAAATAGTTTTAGGTAGACTGGAAAATTAATTTTCAAATGATTTTTATTCTTTCTTGTTAATATGGGGAATTATAATTCGATTTATAATTAATTAAAAGCAAAGATTATTTATATTAGATTGATTTATGTTGAAAACTTAATTGTCAAAGATTATGTTAAAAGGAAGCTCTATTCTATAAAATCAATTATCCAACGACTACCTTGAAAGAAATTCTTCTTTATTATAACATCTTAGTGCTACTATGTATACCTTTAAATGCAACATCCGACTTATTTGTTATTTAATGCGCCCGTAAAGATTAATATTATTTGTAACCCACGTTTGTCCTTTACATTTTTCGAAATCGCACTCGTCGACGATTAATTAAATAAGCGACGATATTTTAATAAGGAAATATATTAATAATATAGTGGATAATAATAAAATAAATATAATTAATGTAATTAAAGATAAATATTGATGAAATGAAAGAATTATTACGAATGTATTTATATATATATGTATATGTGAAATATAATGAATAGATATACAAGGTGCGATCAAAATATGATGGACATATATAATATAAGAACACTAATGTAAACGGACCAGTGGTTCTTGAAGATAAAAGCCAAGCCTACTCATGACTTTTATATTCAGTCCCTTTGTCGAGCGACATTTTTATACAACAAAATACTTTGGTTTGTGTAATATTTACCTGTACCTTGGGCAGAAAGTACTCATACATATGCACTATACTTAGTAGAATGTTCATTTTTATATTAACAAAAGAAGATTGTTTTTAATATATGTAAGTGATTATTATGGGATAGTTGATGATATGAACATGTTTTATGGTTAACTAGTCAGTGAGTTTGTGTACTTAACAGTTTTAAGAAAAGGATATTATAAGTTATATCAAATAATAAACCAGTTTAACAGCGTTTATAGACGTTGTCAGTTTTATTAAAAAGGTGAGATTAATGGTATTTAAATATCGAAACTAATATTTTTATGCCAAAGAATTACTACCACTTCGGATTTTTTATCCCAGCAAACGAACCAGGTTTACGACTATCTTTTGATAAGTCGTTATAAGTGCCAAAGAGAGGGCGTAACCCTCTAATGGCTAGGGTTAGGAATATTATAACAATGACAACAAATGATGAATAAAGAATTCCTTAAATCCCTAACCCTTTACTATTAAAAAAAATTCAGAGAAGATTCTTATTAATTCATGTCATACAATTTTTGAAGGAGCAATAATAGGTAACTTAAGCCTTTGCTTCAATATTGGAACCATTATAAGTTTTTAATTGTGTAATTTTATCTGATTGTTATTTTTAATATCTTTATTAGATTCCATTACTCACTTTTAAAACTATACAGATGAGTGAGTATTGTGTCCACGTTATCAGCGTAAGGTGGCTGTTTCAGTTTAAATACATGTATGAGTTACTTGCTGACTATCAAATTCCTGACCATCTTCCGCTCATCTTTCCATCCTATGTTGCACAATAACTTCATCCACAACTCCATATAACCTATATAATGACAACTAAGTTGCATCTTGTACATCATGTAATTGCTCTGCCACCCTTTCCCTGCCTGATGTTAAGGCCCGCACAGGTCCTAAGTCTTTGATCGCTATAACAAGCTTTAATAAAGAACTCTGAGACCCTCTCAAAGTCAGGCACATCTACTGTCCTCATACTTCAGTTCCCTAAGAGAGGGCATAACCCTCTAACAGGGTTCTAGCCGGAACGGCTAGTCACTTACCAAAAAAAAAAAAAGAAATTCAGAGAAGATTCTTATTAATTCATGTCATACAATTTTTGAAGGAGCAATAATAGGTAACTTAAGCCTTTGCTTCAATATTGGAACCATTATAAGTTTTTAATTGTGTAATTTTATCTGATTGTTATTTTTAATATCTTTATTAGATTCCATTACTCACTTTTAAAACTATACAGATGAGTGAGTATTGTGTCCACGTTATCAGCGTAAGGTGGCTGTTTCAGTTTAAATACATGTATGTAAGTTTGATTTTAAATAAAACCTACCCGGTGGCGTATTTACGATTTTGTTTCGGGAGGGGCTTTGCTAACTTTCGGGGGGAGGGCTTTGCCTAGAAATGTGAAAATTCTGGAAGATATTTCACTTACTTTACTATACTAAGTAAGATTTCGGGGGGGCTTAAGCCCGGTAGTCACCCCCCTAAATACGCCACTGAACCTACCATTACAATATAAATTACCAGCTTAATCATTAAGACAAATATAACAAATTATTTAACGTAAAAAGCACTTATTGCCTACATCTCTGCCTATTATGTAGCACGGAGCGTTTCCATGTCCAGCGCGTTGCTGCAAATAGGAATGTGCGATACTTCGATATATCGATCGATCGATCGATATTTTGGGAGTATAGCTATTTCGATATTTTTAAATATCAAAATCGATATATCGATACTTCGAGATTTTTCGATATTTCGATATTCTTCGATATTTCGATATTTTTCGATACTTAAATATTTCGATATTTTTCTATATTTCGATACTTCGGTACCATTCGATATTTTGATAATGGAGGTGGTCTCCATAATTACTAGAAAACATGTTTTAATTACAAAAAATAAACAAAAATGTTGCGTGCAGTTTGCCCGTAAATAGATGGCTGAGCGCCGCAGATCAATAACTGATTTCAAGGCATATTTTGAGTTCTATACTGAAATGGCTGTAACATATTCTGTGTGCCAAACATGATCAAAGCCCAAACAATATAGTCAACATGATTCCAGAATCGAGAAAATGTGGCGATAGATAAGGGCGCATATAATCTGCAAGCCTTATCCTTAGTTTTCTCGAAACTTCTTGATGTTAGTCAGTCATCTGTGGCGCTGAGTCGTTCAAACACGACATTGTGTAACAGGAAAAGAGCTGAATAATGAGTACCTGTTGTGCTTATAAACTCTGGTATAATTGGATAGAATAGATATATTTATACAATATTCCAGATATATTTATACAATTTCTACATACTACTCCTCTTATATTGTCGGAAACGCAAAAATTACGTGAACTACAACTAAACTTGCACACAAACTTTTATAGTATACATACTACGAATCTTTGTTTCTTACAAATGAGTATAACTGGTGAACAGGAAACATATTGAAGTGAATATACAAGAGAAAATAAGATTTTCGTAAAAATAATTCACCATCGTGATAGTAATAACAATTTAATTAAATGCTCAAAAGTTGCACTAAATAGGAATTAAGATTAACTTGCTCTTCCTTACACAAATCTCATTAAAAAAAAAAAAAAAAAAAACAATTGTGTTATACCACCGGACTGGATAAGCGAAGTCTTACATAAATGTTACAATGCTATCTTTAAAAAGTACACAGTACTCTTCTGAAATCTAACATGTTTTTGTAAACCTGACAATATTTCAATTCTTTTTTAAGAGTAGGTAATAAAACCTTACCAATTTTTATTTTGTAAAGCATCATACAATTATCATATTTGTCATATTCAAAATATGTTATGACGTGTTCACAACTTCAAAAAACTAATATTTTAATATTTATAAAAATGAAAGCTACATTTTACTATATACCAAATAATTCAATCAGTTCTGCTTAAAGAAATTAGTGATGTAATATAGACAAATAGACTTGTGTGTCAGTATATCCATAAAGTGTATAATTTTACTTATAGAGTGTGACAATTAATCGGTCCATTTTAAAAACGTTATTAAGAAGAAATGAAATTTTTTGGGGTATAACAAACTGGAATATAAACTAGATATGAAAGCATTTACTTATTTGTGAATTTAAGTCACCAGACAGAAAACAATCTTGCACAAAAAAGAAAAACAGTGTTGCACCAAAAACTTACTGTCCAAAAATAACATCTTGCCGATGACCGCCATTTTGCACTACACTCTCAGTAAGTTTCTTCCTAAGGTCACACGTTACTCTCTGCAACATATCTAGGATAACCATGTTATCGCTAGATTATGGAACATCCCACTTCACCCGATCTTGCGGGAAGGGATTTTTGCTTAGGGAGCATCTGAAATTCAGTCTTCAAAGTTACTGCACCACATACAATTCCAGAACTAAAACGTTGCATTCAGAATGAAGTTGCAAGAATTTCCCCAAGATATGCTGCAGGGAATAATAAATTACCTTAGGAAGAAGCATAGTGAGCGTGTAATGTAAAATAGCGGTCATAGGCAAAATGTTATTTTTGGACAGTAAGTTTTGATGAAACATTTTTTTCTTTTCCTTGCAAATTTGTTTTCTGTCTGGTGACTAAAATTCACAAGTAAGTAAATGCTTTCATGCCTAGTTTGTATTGCAGTTTGTTATACCCAAATAAATGCCATCATTTCTTCTTAATAACATTTCTAAAAATGGCCCAATAATTCACTGCTGCAGTCTTCACTTACAGTAAATATATTAAGACACAGAGAATACTGATACGCTCTTCACAGACTTAACATTATAATGTCCACTATCATTATCAGTACAATTGGTTAAGAAATACAGCAAAACAAATATTTCTGAAATAACCAAGAACAATTGAACATCAACGCCACTAATGATATTAAATACCGAGGTACAATGCTGTTTTAAAATGTATTGAATTAAAAGCACAATTTCTTTTTCATCTTTCACTAACATTTCTGAATCTTTCAAAAATTCCTAAATTAGAGTAGACGATTTACATCTAAATATTTGAGTATTTGACTTTTAATGTAAATGTACTTCTCATATTTTATATTTGTTTAGAACTGGATAACTTATTTACATCCAATTGGATTTGTTGTTATTTGAATAAACCTTTAATCACTCAGCACTGGGGAACAAATTTTTTGTTCATTGCGAGAAATATCAACTGCTCAGCATGAAACCCAGTAAGAGCAGTTCGGTTGTCTGTTACAACATTTCCTCCACTACTAAAAATACGCTCAGATGGAACGCTGGTACCTGGTACACACAAATATTTTTTAGCGAGTTTGCTCAAGTGTGGCAGAACTGACTGGTGATCACGCCACCAAATAAGAATATCGTCATTCATACAGGGCTGTGGCATTTTTAGATAGTGATCAATCTCTTCTGCAATTTCATCCTTAGGAGTTTACCAATACTGGTATTCCTTCTTCTTTCTTTTGGCAAACACTGCATCAAATCCAGACACTTGTTTTCCTGAACGCTTTTTACATGTCGGAAGTACCTCCATGGTGTTTGATTCATTGGCTGATGAATCTGGAGAAAGCTCGTCAATTATTGCTGATCTCACCGAAGACATTTCGTTTTCATTGAGGTAAGTTTCTCTGAAACGGACGTCCAAAAACGTGCTCATTTGCAGCAGTTTACATGGAGGTTTTAAATCTTCAGGTTCATTTTCACTACATCACTGTACCTTTTCTTCAGAGCGGAAAGTACATGTTGCTTGAGTTCTGGTATCAATAGATCCTCAGCTGTTGGTCTTGCATCCAATTCGATGCCAGGTGGACTTCTATTTTCATCAGCTGAGCCACCAGACACTTCCGCATCGTCAGATTCTTCAATTATCGACAGAAGTGGAAGGATTGCACTTCCTGTGACATATGAATCTCCACTCATGAGCTGAGACATTTCCTCTAATGGTTTCAGAAGTGCTATAACTTTCTTCAGCAGTTTCAACTCTGAGGGATCAAGCAGCATGTCACTGTATTTGCCCTTATAATATGAACTGAAGAGCTCCACTATCCCACTGTACTGAGATTCTACAGCTTCCAGAAGGTGCAGAGTGGTCCACCAACGAGTAGGTACAGCTGCTGAAAGTAGTCTTGGCTGGTTGCTCAAACTTTCCATGACATTTTTGAAATCTCTTCTCAGTTTGGAAGATAATGAAAGTGTTGTCTGTATCTTCTTACACTTAATGATCACACTAGATAGTGGTTCCTCTTTCAAGATCTTTTCAATTCCTATTTGAAGTGTGTGACCGAAACAGCTAATGTGGTTAAATTTCATTAACTTCATTGCTGAAAGAATATTAGCTGCGTTGTCTGTGGTAAAGGCAACAACAGATGCTGTAGCTATCCCCCAGTCGTCGAATGCACTTAATAGGGCATCCTTTAGGTTTACTGCCGTGTGATCAATATCAAGGAGTGAACAATTAAGGCACACACTTAGTAGTTCCCAAATGTCACTGACAAAGTGTGAAGTCAATGAGATGAAAGGATTTTTCCCAGCAGAGGTCCATGTGTCAGTAGTTAAAGCTACTGACTTCGCTTCTTTCATTAACCTTGTTACGTGATTTTTTGTTTCTTCATAAAGTCTTGGAATGTAAGTGTCTGTCATAGATCGTCGCCCTGGACATTCAAAACCAGATTGTAGACATTTTACCATGCAACGAAAACCTGGCTTATCCACAGTACTATATGGTTGCATTTCTGTAGCAATGAAATAGGCCACGCCCCGTGTACACCTCTCCTGTGTTCTTGAGTCCAGTGGTCGGTAATGTTGAAGTGTAATGTTACGTTGTTTTAACTGTGGAAATGAACTCCTATCCTCTGCCCTATGCATTTGATTGACAGTTGATTGATGAGAACCAGAACAAGACGATGAACTTTTTCTGCAAGCAAAACAGGGAAATGATTAATTTTGCGACATGCATGCTTAAATCTGTATATATCTTTCATAAAACAATATATTTAGGCTGGAATTTGGGTAGGAGGAGGGGATTCGGAAAATGTTACTTGTAATTCCACTACATTAAAGTACCCCGCAAGAGAATTGGGTTAAAAATGAGAAGTGATATAGTGAAACCGTTATTATGCCCAAATTATAGGGGGATTCTGGTCACATTGTAGTTACTTCTATTTTTCCAGCTTTGCAGTGGTTTGGCTGTCCCCTGGCTGTTTAGCTGTGGGGAATGTTTTTAAGAAAAAATAAAATTGGTGTTTAGCTTAAATTTGGAATAATGGGCATTCGAATTTGCCGTTCATTTCCATCAAATTCGACATACAGAGCTGAATATTTTACGAACTGCTTATGCAACAGAATGAAGTCAAATGGTATCAATAATGGGACAAGGGAGAAACATTATGACGAGTTACGGTCGTCGTCCGCCACCTTGGTGGCGACCATATTGGATTCAACGTTTTTTAATGAAAAATCGAATAGAGTAGTTTGTTTTATGATAACTGTAACGTGTTTCACTTACTAACCATGTTATGGTACGTTAAGGTAGCTGAAACACAATTATTGCAATTTGTAAAATGAACTGCACCATTCTATTTCTCGTTAAAAGAGAGTGTCATTTGATATATCACGTGGCAATGTTCTTAATTGAAATAACGTTGAATCCACGCTGGAGTAGCGCTGAGCGCTCACTTTACCCAAAATAACACATTAGTACTGTGATCGGTTGTATCATCCCGTTGCCTTATCTGACGGTTAAGAGATATCGAGACATTTTATTAGAACTGGCCCTGAAAGTGGCTGGAAAGCTTAGAAGCAAGCACTGTCATGCCCTACTTTCTAATATCCATAGCATTTTTTTCTTCGATATTTTTCGATACTTCGATATTTCGATACTTCGATATTTTCGATACATCGATATTTCGATACTTTGATATTTTTCGATACTTCGATATTTCGACACTTCGATATTTTTCGATACTTCGATATTTAGATACTTCGATATTTTTCGATACTTCGATATTTCGATACTTCGATATTTTTCGATATTTTTCGATATTTCGATACTTCGATATTTTTCGATATTATCGACCGATATATTATCAAACCTTCGATATTTCGATATTCGATATATCGATCGACTTTCAATATTTGGTCGATATCGAAGTTCGATATTCAAAACCGAATATCGCACAGCCCTATCACTATGTTTCTGTCTCATAGAGTGCATATTGGAATCAGTAAAGCAAAATCTAAATATTTAATTAGAAGTTTGTTCAATACAAAAATTAGCTAATCGTAGTTGAAAAAAAATCTTACGCCTTTAGAGTTTAAAAATAATTTTGCAATTCATGGTATTTCAGTAATCTGTGCCGTCTCGATTTTCTTTCTTGTATCTGAGGGATAGCCTCCCCAGTCTGGGAACTAGTGGAGTATTGAATCTGTTAAAAATAAAGGAAGATTACGAAAAGTTGTGATTTATAAGTAGTGAAGCGTGGGAACCCATTAAAAAATAAAGGTCATCGCCTATGTTGTATACTATCATCATACTCACACGCAGGTGAACTATATTACATTTAGAAACATACGTTGTATTTCCGTTACCTTTGGCGCATTGTAGAATTTATTATCCCTTATATCCAGAGTAAAATTTGCCTATGAAAAGCATAAGATTTCTTAAAAGCAAGACTTGTAAGACTCTTGCAAGCAAGACCAAGACCAAGACTGGATGTGCAAGACCAAGACCACCCCGCTCTTGGTCTTGGTCTTGGATTTGCTCATCCCAAGTCGTGTTCTTACAAAATTATTGTGGGGATTAATGTAAGTGTCGGAAGTAAGATATGAATTGTTCAGCTATGTGCGAACATTGTAATAGTCTCTTACGTCACAACGCAGCAAACATGCATTAAGATCAAGACGCAATTGATTATGAACAATAACATGTAGCTTATATATTGTAAATAGTGTTAAATGCCTTCAATATAGGCAAGAATTGTATATATGAATTATTGATAGAATGATGTGTAAACAAAAGTCAAGGAATGAATAATGAACGTAACATGTATAAGGAACAAAAAAATTGTAACATTAGCTAGCGGTAGGGGAGAGGTCCGTGATGCTGTGAATACTAATGATTAGTTTTAATAGATAATAGTGTCAATTAATTCATAGCTACCGGTTGTCAGTCCGGGACACAGAGATGGAGTGGGTCAGTGCGTCAAGTGAGTCAAGTTTTCTGAGTGGGTCAGTGGATCGTGGGTCAACAGCATGTGACCACTGTGACCCACCACCCACCGTGACCCACTGTGACCCACCACCCACCATGACCCACTGCGACCCACCAGCTCTGTATGATCAACCGACCCACTCTGCTCACTGCATTGTAGACAGTATCTTCTGAAGACTGGTAAATTTGTCTCCGTTTTACTTTCAAGACCTTCATTTCCCTTCCTTTTCCATTTGTTTCTGTCTACTTACCTGAGGTGAGTATATCTAACCAAGTGAAAAAAGAACTTCAGGCACTTTTGGATATTGATATTTTTAATTGTCATAGATATTGATTCGGATATTGATACTAGCAATAGGACTTATACTACTACTTGGCTTTCGGGACCTGTGCGTTTTTAGAGGAGCTAACTACTGGAAAAAATACATTTTTGAATCACTGTAATATACAAATTATTATATAAAAAATTGAATGTAACTATGTGTGCTTGATCACCATGGTCAAATTGCGAAGTCAAATGAAATTACTTTTGGTATATAGTTAGGCCTTAATCCAAACTGGGATGTTATATTGCTTTCATTATAATGCATAATATCCTAAGGAGGTAGTAAGGATCCGAATTTTTGAGAAAAAAATGAGTATCTCGCAAACCGTTAAACTTACGGAGCTGAAATTCAGTGTATTAACTCTTTATTGAAAATAAGCAGAATGTGTCCTAGCATTTTTTTTAAATTCTCCTTTATGGGGGGGGGGACTTTCTATATATGGGAAATTGGTAGTGAGTTGGTTTGTAAAAATGATTGATGTTATTTAAGAAAAAAATCACAAACAAAAAATACAATGCTTGGCTTCATATATCCATTGCTTTCTACTATAAAAATTGCTGAAGCTTATGTTTATTATATGGAGCGCCTACAGCACAGGCCTAAAATTTGTACTGTAAGCTTAATTACACGGACATCTTAAGTTTGGGTTATATGCATAATTATATGGAAAATTTTACACTTTTTTCCGCTTTACGTTGGTCTACTTACCTTGATTTGGAACTTTCAAATTTCATCCTTTTTTCCACTGAAAAGTATCGAAGGAAACAATTATACTATGATAATTTAATTGAAATTCATCGTAATTTGGCACATGGCAAACAGCAGTGTGTTAATTGAAGAAAAAGAAGGAGGGAAATTCCCATTCACCTCTGAACACTTTCCAGGACCCTCGTTCCCTTTCGCTTTCTAGAGGGGGAGGAAACTTGGTAATGACATCAAACCCTCATGTGTAATTACAAACATTAAATTTATAAACAAATAAGAAATCATCAGTGTATCAGGCTTGGATTTTGGTGACGATGGATTTTGGTGAGTCAGAGTAGGTCACAGTGGATGAGAGTAGTTCATGGTGGGTGGTGGGTCACGGTGGGTGGTGGGTCACAGTGGGTTATGGTGGATGGTAGGCGAGTGTGGATCAGTGGGTCATGGGTCACGGTGGATGGTGGATCAGTGGGTCGTGGGTCACGGTGGGTTTTGGGTCAGTGGGTCGCGCATCAAGTTTTAATTGACCCACCCCAACTCTGCCGGGACACAGCAGGTCAATAGGTGGTGAATAATGGAACAACCCTATACATATGGGTTAGGGGCAAAAGCCCCCGAACAAAAGCTGACAAAAAGGATGCGCGAAATTGAAAAAAAAATACGAGTAATATATTCCACAAAATCAGAAAATATTTATTTGCGTTCATCATGTATCAAGAACAAAGTGAGTGTGACTTGAGGTAGGGACAGTGAGTGTCACGGCTCAGGCGACCTACAAAGCCAGAAAAATATTGAAAGGGAGCCATTTTGGGATATTGCGTAGTGGTCCATGCGATCTTATGCTACAGCATTTGAGGTAAACGAGGCAAGCGAGGACGCGGCAATTCTGTGAAGTTTGCAATAATGATAAGCGCGCACGTCGCTCTCTTAAGGTGCCCTTCCACACGTTCCCATACCTCTAAATGTATTAATATATACATCTTTTATTTGAAGCATTTCTACAAATTGTCGAATACACAAAATTTAAAATTCAAAAACGGAAAAATGTATACATTAAAATGTAGAATTTTACATATTTATACAAATATCTCTTAAAGTATTAGACCTAGCGAAAATTGTTAAGAATAGCCTTTTTAATATCGTCGTTCAAGAAAAAGACTGAAAGGAGTTTGAAGATCGGAAGAACAGTAACGGAGATATGAGTGATAATCAAAAATTGAATGTTAAAGGGGGCTGCAGGAGAGAGCACAAGAGGGAGGGGTGCGGACTTTTGGGGAAATATACCTCTAGTTGGGTCCTAACAACTGGCAAAAATTCAGCTTGTCTCGGATTTTTCCCGACAAAAACCCTTTATTTTCTGGGCTAATAGTACTTACGCCACTAGCTAGGCATCAATGAAGACAAAAGAACCCAGTAAGCAAGGTATATAAAATAACAGGTAGCCCCAGTTCGCGATTAGCGTTCTGATTGGCTCCCTATCCGTGACGTCATGTGGAGGTATCGGTGAGAATTTTTTTCACTTGCCTGCTCGTTACACTTCGCGCTTTCCTCGTAAAACTGAATTCACATATGTACTTCCTTTTCTTTTGAAATACGAATAATGAGTTTTTTCTACTCACAGATGGGACAACATATTTTAATAAATAAATAAATAAATTCCGTCAATAATGATTAATTATCTATACAAATAAAAATGAATATAATGTTTGCTCGCTAACTTATCCTAGACCTCTGGGTCGATTTTTACAATTTTTAGTACATGAGTTAACCTGGCCCGACTAAGATTTTTGTTACATTACTTTGATTAAAGGGCGAATCCTAAGGGGGTAGAAGGGGTTCAAAATTTGTGCCTAAAATATAGTATCTCACGAACCCACCAAGTTAGAAAGATGAAACTCGGTATATAAATTCTTCATGAAACTTAAGGGAAAAAATGTCCCATTGTTTCTGAAAATTTCCGTTCTAAGGGGAAGGGGGAGCCATTTCTATTCATATAAATAAAAATAAATACCTAGGTAAAAAATCATTGTAACAATGTTTGACGACTAACTCCTCCTCGACCAACTTAAAGTACCAAGTATTTTTGGTACTTTAGTGCACCCAGGCCTAAAAAGAAATTCATCATTTTTCGGCTAGGGGATGAGAGGAGATAGAAAGGAGACGACAAATAATCGAAAACAGCCGAAATTGGTGTTCAGTCCATAATTTTCGGGGTAACTGTCTCGATACCGTTTAAGTCCAAATTCATCCTCTTTGGGCGTGGGGAAGGGGTGACATAAATTTTTGTCATTACACTTTCATTGAAACGTGGATTATGAGGAGAGGGAGGAGTTCAAATACTTTCCATAAACCAATCCTCTCCATGAGAACATTTCAGATAGTAAAATACATAAAGCAAACATAATTCAAAGTATTCAGAGATTCTGAGTATGTAATAATAAATTAGATTAGGTTGTGATAGGATAGGTTAAGTTAGGTTCCAAATATAATCTACCCTAATCTAGCATAACCGAAACTAACCTAACTTAATTTGGTTAGGTTAAGTTAGGTTAGGTTAGAAATCTAACATAACTTATTGTATTTAGTGTATATTAATCAAACTGTCATATATCGTTACTGCAAAATATTTCCCTTACAGTATTAATATTCGTTTATTACTCAGTACAACACTTTACAGTATGTGCTACAGGTTACAAGTTGCACATCAGAGGGTTACAGGTTGTAGAGTGGTATACATACATGAAAAAGCATCTTCACAGGGAAAAATTTGCAGTAATTTGTCCTACACTTTAACCTTCGATTTCTTGGAACTTAGTTCCGTGGCTTAGCCTCCTCTGTCGGTCAGCCCTTCAATTATAAAAATAATGGTGAAAGTGCACGCAAGCACAAGTGATTTTGTCACACGATGTGGCATTGGAGAAGGAATAAAAGCAAGGTTATTTGTACGTAACAAGTTCGATTCGTTTAGACAAGATTAGGTTAGGTGAAGTTTGGTTCGTAATAAGTTTCTATGAATATTCTGCTCAAAGTGCACTTTGAGCACTTTGGCAGAATAATGATTCAGATATTCAACAAAACTTAAGAATATCGTTTAAAGTAAATAATATATGTGAGTATATATTTATATTCTCGTTGGTATCCCCTTCCACTTCGCTTTACGTACATAAACTCCTTAAGTTTCAGGCCTGCAGAAACAAATGTCAATAAAAGTAAATTATTGTTGTTACATATCTGTTTTCCAACTTGACTAGCGTCTAGTTTATCTTTTTCCCATGCCAGTTTGGTATCGATAATGAAGGAACAGCGTCAGATCTTAAACACTACTTTTGCGGGAAACCTTCAGACGCTTTGATTATCTTGTGGTGAAAAGTGAGCAGAACATATTCGTGCATTATCCATATTAAAAGTGTTCTTTTGCTTACAGCAGGAAATCCATCTTCTTCGAAGTTCATCATTTTTAGGGAATCGATGGTACATTATTTCATTTGTATTGCTTCCTCTGTTATTACAATAAGCTAATGCGCAATTAAGATGGTTTTTGCTCATCTTGAAACAATATCGTAATTGTTTATGGAGTATTTTATTTGCCCTGTTGAAAAATACTGCGATACATCCACGTGACGTCACCAGCCTCAAAGTATCCTGGGAAAAATGAGAGCAGAAAAGCTGAATCAAGAGTCCCCTGCCCAGTAAGTATTACTGGGAGTTGGCTTTAATGCGAGGCTGCGGAATTCGGAGTTGATTGACAGGTGCGCCACCCCCGTCATCAAGAAACGGTCACTCGATAGCTCTGGGCTAGGTTGCCAGTGCACTGTAAAAAAAAATCACCTAATACTCACTTAATTCAAAGAGTTTATGCAAACTATGCAATTCCTATCGACATAATTTTTTTTTTAATTTGCATAAGCAGTTACCATATTTGAATACAAAAAAATGAAATATCTGAGTTTTACGTCCCACGGTTATGCCCGTTAGGCTAAAGGAGACGTTGATGATGAATAATGAATGAAATGGTGGAATGCAGAAAGTGGGAGGAAACGGGAGAACCCCGAGAAAACCCACGCACACGGTGTTTGTCCACCACAAAATTCATTTGTTGGGGGCTGGGATCGAACCCGGGACCCCAAGCACCAGATTTAAACGCTCTACCACTGAGCCACCGCGTCCCCGTATTTGACTACATTTTGCATATTACTCACCTTCTATATTTTATAACCACCCGCGTGGCGGAGCGGTCTACCATTTTAGTCTTCGATTGCAACATAAAGGGTCAATTCCGCTGGGAATAGTTGAATGCGATGGTACTAACCCCGCTTTATGCAAGAAAAATGTAGGTCCTACATTTAGAAGCTTCTAAGCTTGTTTAGAGCGTTAATTCTTATCAATATAATAATAATAATAATAATAATAATAATAATAATAATAATAATAATAATAATAATAATAATAATAATAATAATAATAATAATAACAATAAATATTAATTCTTATTAATAATTATATCTAAGAATATTCCACTCTTTCGAAGAAATTTTGTTGGCTCTAAAAATAGGATTGTCTTCGTATAATACATTTATTTACAATCTAATTACAGTCTTATACATAACACTTGAAATATATAAATTATATACATAATTTCCTATTAACAGTTTAGAAGTGCAATGAAGAATATACCGGTATGTCTTATGTTTAAGTTCGATTAATCATTATCACTAGGGACCAGATGTTTAGGCATAAAAAACCTGGAAAATAGGTGGGCAAATAGGCACTTAAAATCTACAAAATAGGCACTAAAATGTAACAGAAAACGATGAAGATAAATACTCAGTACAATTTTAAAAAATTAAGTCATAAATAATGTTCAAAGAATATAGAAACCTGTATACGTTGACACACGCAAATTAAACTGATAACAGATGCTTCAGTTTTTTCTCCCCCGCTTCTTCGTCGCATTGCACTATGACCTTCCTTATTACTTCTCTAGCTTCGCTGTGTATAGTTTGCCTTCTCTTACGTTGTGAAGCCATTGTCAAATGAATAATAAGCAACAAAACCACGACCACAACAACACCCAACAAATAATCAACTAACTCTTCAGAATGACATTCATGTGACATTTTTTTACGACTGGCAACGCTGACATATAGGAGGAGAGTAAGGGAGTGTCGCAAGAGTAAGGCAGGAAAATTTTTCCCCTCTACCTCAGCCCCCGCTGGTAAACAAGCTAGCTCCCTATAATACAGTAAGGGATACTGTGCATAAGATGGCCATACGTGAGGTAGATGAACGTCTGTAGAGCATTATTTGTAATATACAGTGTCATCTAATTCGATAACGGCGCTAATTATTTTCTTAAATATTTCATTAAAAATCTCCATGAGGAGTAGTTAAATCTTCTGGGTGAATTTTTGTGGACGATTGTCTAAAGAAAAAGACCAATTTTGTTCATCTTTCAATAATATTCCTGTAATGTTGTTTAAATTATTCCCATGAATACATACGCAAGAGGAAGTTTACTTTACGCTTAAGGTTTTCACTTTTAACATTTTTTTTTAACATTTACTTTTTAACATTAATATTATATTACATATAGTTCATTAATAACATTGAGCAGATGGCGTCATTTGGGGGAAGAAAAAGGGCATTTGCTGCCCTGAGTGTCAAAAATACAAATATTTTGGTTAATTGCATACTAATATACTAATAAAAGCATGAAATTCCCATATAAATGGAGAGCCTTGCTCTGCTTTAGAATAATCCGAAATGACACTGAGTTGCTCCGTAGTAGTAAAATAATAATAATAATAATAATAATAATAATAATAATAATAATAATAATAATAATAATAATAATAATAATAATAATAATAATAATAAAGAACAAAAAGAACGAAACGAAAGGAATGACTTATCGCTTTCACAACCACTGGATGTTTTCTGTCCAATAGATGACAGCATTAGTGCGCAGCTTGACATTGCAAAATTGCATATATGATATGGAATGTGTTCAGAATTATTGTTCTCAAACTTACTACGGGCATTACTGTAGTTTAGGAGACCTGCGTGTGACACGCAGTTTGTTGACAATTCACCACATTAGACAAGAAATACAAAATATGCGCAGGTATGCATTTTGATTTAAGTTATATATGAGTTTTTCATAGTGCGAAAAATACTACTGCTACAAGAAGAAATAATTAATTTTGCGCCATACACATTTAAGACTTTTTAGAGAAGCAGTAAAAGGTAATTTATGCCTTTGCTTCACAACAACCTGTATTAGCTTAAGAGTGTAATTCCACCTGATTGTTGTTTTCAATGTGTTTATGGCATCACGTTCCTCACTTTTAGCACTATACAACAGATTAAGAGAGACTTACAGCTCACAGTTCAATAATTTCTTGCGTTATATCTAGCTAGAGGGCTTAAGTACCCCAAAAATAGTTATATGACCTATAACATGCCCTAAAAAGTGGAAAATCACCTGAAGATTGTGAAAATGACAGTTAAATTTATAACCGTAACTTGGAAAGACTAAAACACATATCAAATGATAGGCATCTTGGTCCACAATACAATAAAAAATAAGGTAGCTCCATTTTAAATATGTTTGATTTTAAATGAAAAGAACTAATTAAAATATTAATTTAAACAATTTAATGATTAAGACGAATATAACAAATTATTTAATGCAAAATGCATTTATTTTCTGCATCTCGGCCTATTATGTAACACGCTGTTTTCCATGTCATGCAAGTTTCTAGAAACATAAAGAAATAATGCCTCCACTAAAATCATGCAATTATTATTTAGAATTAATCAATTGTATATGAAAAATTGGAAAGTGAAAAACAGTGACACTTTTTGGGGGACTTCCTTAGGCATGCTTTCTCTCTCCGCCAAAATACAGGCTGCCAAAATAATAATAATAATAATAATAATAATAAATTTCAGAAATAACATAAAAATAATACACACGAATTAATTTTGGAAATATATAATAAAAATAAAAGCTGTGAGTTCTTCCACTTACATTACATATGCTTACATTACATTACCATTTTTTTGGACAATATAGAAACAAAAACTAATGCCTATCTTTCAGTTCCTCTTTCTTTCGGTTATAAATCGTCGTCTTATGAGAACTGGCGAGGCTTGTAGGGAGGCAGGGTAAACACCGTCTACCCGTTAAAATTCCATGTGCATTAAATTTAAGTCTTTCTCCAACTTAAAATTTCCTATAATTTATTTCCCTTTTTTTCAAAGCTGAAAGTAGATCCTTATTTAAATTCTGCTTCTATATAGATAGACAGATTGTCGAGCGTCTTGGGGAACCGTGAACATTATCCCCGTGTTAAATCCATATTCCTTGCTTCCAACAATAGAAACATAGAAGTACTACCTGAAATGTGCACGATTAAAAGACCAAACACTCACTTTGTTGAACTCCTGGTAAGAGGTTAACTGATCCGTCTATTCAGGGTTGGAAGTCTAGTGTATCTTAAGATAGATTTCTAAGTAGTAGAAACACCCTTCTTTTTTATTGTTGTTGATTATTTTAAATCTCTTTTCGAGATTCCTGTATAAAATGTTAAATTGTTATAACGTGCCGTTGAAGAACGATTTCTTTTTACTCATTTTGTCGTTTTCTGTGTCTAATATTTTAAGAAAATGAACACTAAGGCTTTGACAACTCTAATATTATTGTTTGTTTCGCGAGAGTGACACGTAGAAAAAAGATTGTTACGGTAGTTTTCTGTCTGTCTGTCTCTCTCTCTCTCTCTCTCTCTCTCTCTCTCTCTCTGCTTGAGTGTTTATATTACACTGCACTATGAAATCGCTAGCGTAAAGTGCGTCGAAAATTTCTGTTTAGTGTCCCTTTTTAGCGTTCCGAATGTTTAGCATCCCTTTTTAGCTCCAATAAGACATGGAGGCACAGATTATGATGGATTTGGGTTCATCGTAATGCGTTTAAATTTTCAACGCTCTCCGAATGGGAATTGAACCCGAAACTACGTACATTAATGGTAAACGTACTAACCACAATACCAGTAAAAAAAAAAAAACAGCCCCAACAAAAATTTCTGGGTTCGCCCCTTCTTTACACGAAAGCAAGCAGAACTAGTGTTGGAAATTAAACTTACCGTTTTAGTTTTACATCTCTTGCAGAAACCTATCGCTTGCGTAAGGCTGCTCAGAAAATATGATTTGAATTTTACATCCCTATCAATCTACCAACAAGGATATTACGGGATAATTTGAAGGACAATGGGACTCACTCATACACTGAATATATACGTAGGTAGAGTGCAGTGGTGGAATTAGGTATTTTGCGGCCTAGGCAATTTATTGCCGAAAGCCCCTAACCCGTCACTATATCATATCCTGATACACTACCCATAAATGAAATTGTTCCAATTGATGATTTTTTTTGGCCCTTCTGAGCTCTGCATCCCTACTCTCTGTTTCACCCTAGGAAGATTATAAAACGGAAGTACGTCAAACGCGTAAAATCAGTGTAGCCAGTACCAAAAAGTGCACTTTTCTGTCGGAAAGGATGAAAGACTATTGTTCCTTTATACATGTGCATATAGTCTCGTACAACAAGGTTGCCTTTATTCGCAGAACAAGTGGGAAGTAAATGACACAAGTTACTTTATGTAGTTATTTAAGAAAATATCTTTACTTAAATAACTTAATAGTGTGTGTAATCGAATTTTATGTATGGACAAACGACAAAGAAGTTCGAAAATATTTTGAGTTTATATTAAACCCCAATTCCAATTGAGATGTTACCATATCACATTAATTATAATAGTATACTGAGGAGGAGTCCGAGTTTTTGTCCCCCCTCCCAAAAAAATGAGTATCTCATCAGCCGCTCAACTTAGAAAGCTGAAATGCGACATTTTTAAAAATAAGCAGACAGCCTATCAATTTTAGCGTTCTTGATAATTCCCTTCAGATTCTAGATCGTACTAACGTGCAATTTTCTTACACGCACTTCTGGATAGAAAAGGAATTCAATTCTATCTTCAAATCCAATTCTATCAATCCGTATTATATCTTTATTGCATCAATTTAAAAAATATATATATTTACTGATTTATTTGTTTCCTTTCAAAATACGAAATAAACACATTCTCACGTCCGAAGTTTCGATCAAGACAATTAACAAAATAGACATGCTGAATATCAAAATAGACATCCTTCTCTTCTGGGCGCCGCAGTTTCTTTCGAGAAATAATTACAGCGGGTATTTTTTTTTTAAAATAAAGTAATATGTATAAATGAATTTTGAAAGAGAGAAGACCATTAAACCAGTTACTATCACTAATAGTTAAGTTACAGAATACGTTGCTTTGTGACTACTCTCCCTTTTATTTTGAACATTCCCTAAGAAAAAGTTCCTGGTGTACGTATTCATTCCCTTTTTAGTAGGAGGGCACTCTGTTAGTATAGACCCTATGACGAGTTGGTAGTGGGTTGTTATGTAAAAATAATCGAAAACAATTGATATTAGCGTTGAATCCATAGTTTGGGGATCACTGAAATGAACAGTATCTCTTCCGAAGCTGCTCAAGTCTAAGCTTAGCCCCATCCCAAAATTTGCTTGAACAAGTTATTGAAGCAGCGGGGAATATAAAGGCTAAAATTTGTAAAAAGACAAAAAAAAAAAAAAACTATAAAACGACGTTTATGGCGGAAGCTTCCCGGACCACCCATTATTCTGTGTGATATTCCATACTACTGCTGTGAAATGAAATAACGGTTTTTCGTTAAGAACCGACAGAGATTTTTCAAAAATCTGAATGATTATAAAACAGTTCCGATTTTCAAAGAAAATTGTTTCGAATTTAAAAACTGTTGCGTTCGTAACTGAAACCGATTTTTAATATTTAAAAAAAACGAACTGTTTTTAGTACAAAAACGAGCCATTTTAGAACTAAAAACGTTTTTTGTGATTTCGGTTACTGACAGAATTTAATATGTTTTTGAAGATTGTGGTAAATACAAATTAAACTTTAGAATCCACTTGCGCGGCAGTTTATAATTGTTCTTGTGTACAGCGCAGCTCGTACGTTCAACTAGCATATTAATACAAGTACTTGCAATCCTATCTGTAGCCGACGACAAAAGGGGAAGCATTGCACAAGTAACATTGTTAGATTTACTCTCACTTAAATATCAGTGGGACCGCTATCGCTCAGTGCTAGAGATTCCACCTCTGGTGCTTGGGGTCCCGGGTTCGATCCCAGCCCCTGCGAAGTGAAATTTTTGGTGGACAAACACCGTGTGCGTGGGTTTTCTCGGGGTTCTCCCGTTTCCTCTCACTTTCTTCATTCCACCATTTTATTCATTATTCATCATCGCCGTCTCCTTTAGCCTAACCGGCATAGCGTGGGACGTAAAACTCAAAGATTTCATTTCATTTTCTCAAATCTCAGTGTATCGAAAAATTATTTAAAATGTAGCTACTTTTGCAGTAGATACACAAAGAAAGTGAGACTGACTGTTAGAATAATAATAGGAGTATGCAAACTCATCCTTTATCAGTTAAACTTATTACGATAAGGTAAGTTTGGCAACATGAGCTCAATTATTGCCACATTGCAGGTCATTCGGCGGAAACGGGATGACAATTTTGATTCATTGTGATCTTTGATAGTTCAGTGAATTTTGTAGTGCGCGTTTCTTCTGTCTTGTTTTGTTATTTTCTTGGTAAAGTTATTCCATGCGTTATTTGTGTGTTATTATTAGTGTTGTTTTAATTTTGTGTTTAACTGATATAGTGCTATTTTTGGAGACAATGGTTGAAGATTCCCACATGGTTATAAGAAGCAAAGAAAGAAAGGGAAACTTTTTTCTACATTTGAAAAAATCATGTTATTAAACGTTTATTCATATTTTGGAAATCAGGCAGTGAAGCCGGAGAGAGTGTTGTCCTTAGGCGTCAAGGCACCTCTGGAAAGGGGAAAGAGTAATAGCTATTCATACCATGACTGCGAGTGGGTTAATTTCTGGAAGTGACATCGTTTTTCGCGGCAGAAAAACAGGTTAGAATTAGATGCAGCCAAATAAGTTCCAAAGAAAAACTCTTTTGGAATGTACCTCCTAATTCCGTGATTGTTATTGATAATGACCCCAAACACTCAGTAAAAGACGAAAAATTCCTACCAAATCATGTACTAATAACAAATTGTAGAGTGGTCAAAAAATAAAGGTGATGAATGTGATGCAATCTGGAACAAATTTAAAGTAATAGAAATGTTAAATAAAGTTGCTTCTAACATAGAAGTCTCCTACACAATAGACCGCATTGGAAAGGAAGCTGGACATGAAAATCTTCGTCTCCCCCTTATCATTGCGAACTTTCTCCCACTGAATTTGTGTTGAGTAAAGATTTGGGTGTTTCTTGCCTCCAGGAGTAGATTACGTATGGTAAGTAATTACACTTCCTCTTCTATTATTATTATTATTATTATTAATATTATTCCTATTATTATTATTATTGAGTTGCTTACCGCTACGCTGTTTGGTTTGTGTTCCTCCTCTTTTATTTTCTCAAATCGGCTGCCTTCTACTCATAATAAATAGCAATGTCGCTCTGTAAGACGTCTCGTTGAAGTCATTTCCGTTTTATAATCTTCCTAAGGTGAAACAGAGAGTATTCAGTCTCATTAGTCGGAAATTACATGCTGATGAAAGGAATAATGGGAATACTTTTATTCATGCTACATGTTCTGAGGTTCTGCAGATGTGTTACTTATAGAACTATGCTCGAGTGAATTAGGATTTCGTAAACTTCATAATTTTATTGCATGACGCACTTGAAGATATATCTTTTAAAAGTTAAAGAGCAATGCTCTGAAGTGAGAGACCCAAGGCCGTTGCCCAGATCGCCCTATGGAAAGGTTGTCGCTGATGATACCTATCATTCATACCATTATGTTTTGAGTTTTCCATATTGTTTGCTCTTTTTCAATATATACTCTTGCTCTTTGAGTATAAAGTACAAAATTTCATAATTAGTTGATTTTAATACATGTAATATGTTATTCCTTCGAAGTCTAGGTTTTCCATATCTATCTATACAGAGGTTGGACAACAAATCTAAAACGTTTGCAAAATTGTGAAAATCATACCTAGTATGATGTGGTATCGGGTGACATCCAGAAGTCCTAAAGTGCAGAAGTCCTAAAATGCAGAAGTCCTAAAAATATGGGCACTAGACCTAAATTTTAGGACTTCTGCATTTTAGGACTTCTGCACTTTAGGACTTCTGCATTTTAGGACTTCTGCACTTTAGGACTTCTGCACTTTAGGACTTCTGCACTTTAGGACTTCTGCACTTTAGGACTTCTGCCGTTTAGGACTTCTGCCATTTAGGACTTGTGCCTTTATCATTCACTTGCTTTAGTTCTGAAATTCGCCACCACCACACGAAATTGGGACGATGCAGCAACTAGTTGGCAATAATGTTACGAACGTATCTAATTCCAACAGTAACAGCTATATTTGTACTACTAAGATCGTTATTATCACTATCTGTTCTGCACTTATGCACGAATTACATAATACAACCTATTTCATTCTAAGAATTAATTACATAATTTGTTAAGAAATTCGTTTCTTTCGAATGGAGATACGAGAATCCCAAGACAAATTCCTAAAACAAGAATAAATAAATAAATAAATAATAAAAAAATGTTTAAAAAGAATATTTTACCAGACTTCTGAAACCAAGCAAACATTCAGAATTGCAATATATACTGTGCGGAGCGTATTTTATTAAGAGTAGGGCAAAAATCCACCAAAGTTTACTTAATTAGGACAAAAGCACACTAGACATTTCACGAGTGAACATTAAATACCAACTGTATACATAAAGAACGCAGTAAATTTAAAATTGAGCAAAGAACATTTATTATGCAATACAGTGGGTGACATTAATAAGTCTTAAATGGCACAAGTCCTAAAAATATAGGCATTAGACCTAAATTTTAGGTCCTGTGCCATTTTTGCAGAAATTACTACATAGTCATTTAGGGGTGTAGCCTGCAAATTTTTCTAGGGCAGCATGATTTTTATATATTAACAGCAAATCAAAAGTTTATTTCCAGATTACGAAAGCTTCAATAAGACAATAAATTTATACATATTACACATGTACACAAATACATAATATTATTATATTTCCAGTTAGTTCCTTTTTGAAACCTGGACCTTGACAGAGCGTAAATTTAAAATCACAGCTTGTGGGAAATGTACGAATCAGGTAGTTATAAGAAATCGGAAACTGTTCATGGAAATCCATTTGTTTGACTGTATTTATCTTCTGTACTCTTATATAAAAGAGTAAAGATGAGTGATTTTTTGGGCATACTACTACAAGTAGAGTCGTTAAATTTTAATTATAAAATATAATTTTCTTATGAAAGCAGGACATAAGAAAGAATTTTTGGAAATAAGTATCGTAAAACGGGTGGGGCAAGATTTTTTTTTAAAGGGTAGTGTATCTCGCAAGTTTCTGAAGCTAGTAAAATGAAACTTGGCATATAATCTTTCCTGTTAAAAAAAAAAAACTGAAAATTGAACACATAAAAAGGAAAGAGCAAAGGGAGCACTTTTTTAATGTTCGAATTCCCCATTACTTACTCAGAAAATATGTAAATAAATTAAGGAAGGATTTGTTTAAGCTAGATGCGTGAAACTCGGTATTTGAACTTTTAACTAAAAGTAATAAAATACTATATGTTTCAGTATCTTGAAAATTACACTTCTAAGGGGAAGGAGGGTCAATTTCTATAATATTAAAATATCCCACTGCTTATAAGATTTGGGCAGAAAACTCTTTTCCTTTAGGCCTCGGTTATTCCAGTTAAGCAAATGAGAGTACAAAGTGGCTAATTAATTAGGTTCTTTTAATTATTTTAACATGTTGACGTAGTTTAATTCTTTTAAAACTGTATTCTTTCACATTCTATTATAAACATCCTTCATTTGCTGTAATTATTAAACACGTTTAAGAACAAAAGAGTAACTCATAATAGAAACAATTTCTGCAGGAACAACTGGTAGGATTCAGCCTCTTGTTGTGTTCTTTAGGCCGTTAAAAATTTTCTTGAGACATTTTTCTGACACTGTCCTTCTCTACAACTATAACATGAATTTACATCTCCGTAATAATATAATTAAGATCTCATCACTGATTCATAATCAGTTTTCTTTTCCTAGATTTGCTAATCTTATTGGGTATGCATGATATAAAAGCGGTTATTGGTAGAAAAACCATCTGTGTTTGAAAATTTTCTTTCAAAGATTGTGCAGCATTTTGCGATTTGTGCACAGTTATTGCCGTAATAAGGTGTGTGTGGTGTACACAATGTTTATGCATCACACACTTTTTTACTATATATCATTACCGTAAAACGTTTTCCCAATCAATTAATAATTATAACATTTGAGGATATAAGAAGTTCTGACATAGAGTGAAGCGAGGGGACTCACTATAAATAAGTAACCCTTGCCAATTACAGAAACATTTAATTTTTATTTTATTTATCAATTTATATATTCTACTTCGTGAATTTATTTCTCCCTAACAAATAATTTTCATTTTGAAGAGTGGACGTTTCGGTGTAAACATTGGAACTTTTACACCGAACCAGCCTGATCTTAACCGGCGAACGTCCTTACACCCAGCAATCCGTACACCGAAACGCCCTGCACCAAAACGTCCTACACCGAAACAGCCGTATCCCAGGAGTAGTTAATTACGAATATGACAATTATTTGCTACAGAAAGACTTCTGTACAAGAAATATATGTGTAAAAATAATTTACTTCAAAACAACACAAGGAAAGCAAAATTTATGACGTACATAACTAAAACACAATATTATGTTACTAATATGAAGTCAATGGTGTGGAAATAGAGAAAAACAGACATTATGAAAGATCTGGGAATCACATTTGGTAGAAAGTTAAAATTTTGTCAACATAGAAATATATCATGGAAAGAGTAAGAAAGGACAATAGGCTTTATTTATTTATTTATTTATTTATTTATTTATTATTTCAGAACGATAGAATATGTATTTATACAAATAACTTGTAAGAACTAAGGCTCTGTAATATGAAACAGTATATCTAAAACTTGACTAACAGATTGACAGTATTCTTCTTACGGACGCGATGGTAGCGCCACAAGAGATTTTTTAGGACTTCTGCACTTTAGGACTTCTGCCTCGGTATGATTTTTAGGACTTCTGCCTTTTAGGACTTCTGCATTTTAGGACTTCTGCACTTTAGGACTTCTGCATTTTAGGACTTCTGCACTTTAGGACTTCTGCACTTTAGGACTTCTGCCATTTAGGACTTGTGCCGCGAAATAATTTTTAGGACTTGTGCATTTTAGGTCTAATGCCATTTAGGACTTCTGCCGCGTCCCCGTGGTATCCTCCTTTTACCTCTAAACAGCTTGCATCCGACGTCGAATAGACGTATAAAGCTCGTTAATTGTGGTGTGTGGAATTTTGTACCATATCCAAAATATGCTCCAGTTCGCTAAGGGATGCTAGTGGGGGGCAATGAGACCGAACACGCCTTTCTAACTCATACCACAATGGCTCAATGGTGTTCAGATATGGTTAATGTGGGACCCAGGGGAGGTGTGATAGCTCCTGGCCATGTTCCTCAAACTAAGATTTGGTGCCAGGGTGCCAAATCATCTTGGTAGCTGCAATCACCATCAGGGAACAATATTTGGGCCATGGTAGAACCTCGTCCCCTAAAATGGCCTCATACGCCTTAGCACTCGTCATTCCGTGCAGGGCTATGATGGGACCTGTAGAAAACCACGATATCACAGCGGATACTGTAACAGAACCACCCCAATGCCTTACAGTTGGGAGCAGACAGTCTGTATCATAGGCCTGCGACGGTGTTCTCCATACGTAAACACGACTGGTTGTTGGAAACAAGGTGAAGGTCGATTCATCAGACCATATTACGTGTTTCCATTGTTCATGAGCCCAGGCCTTGTGATCCTTGCACCACTGGACACGCGTCTTCGCATTTACTGCTGTGACCAGTGGTTTGGCGATAGCGGACCTGGCATGAATTTTCATTATATGAAGTTCCCGCCGCAAAATATATGAAAGAAAATGCACTTTAAAATTACCATTTTTTGTTTCAGAACGAAGTGTACTATTATGTGTAATTAACCGACATTCTGTTCGCAATGCCAGAAAAAAATTACATTCCGCGAACTTCCACCCCTAGTTACATCTAATGTTGCCACAGGAAGAGACGAGACTCCATGTTGCCTCGTCTCGTTTCGTGCAAAACTTGTCTCGTCTCGAAATGATGTGATCTTCTCGTGGCAACACTAGAGCGACTGAAGCGCACCAAAAAGAGCTGTTATGCGAAGTGGTTAAAATTACAAATGTTAACCGTAGTCGTTTGGTTCACAGAGCACAACACACAACACACAACACGATCATTTGAAAGGCAATCAACATGTCTACAGTGAAGACACATCTAGGGAACATGATGATCCCTCGATTGCGCAGCGACCACGATCTTGTCAGTGGAGGCTCCGGAGGGAAAACGTGCAATCCAGCCAACGGCAACGAAATGATGCCAGAGATGTCCAGAACAGCGTTCCGATGGTAGCACGGACCACGGTGACTACCACTAGTGACTACCCTTCCTCACAGCCGAAGGGTCGATCCAGAAAGCGAAAATCATTATTTATCAACGATATGAGGTGGACTTCAGCGGTCGTTGAAGGTCATCCATCAGCTTTGTGCAATTACAATAGGACTTTGGTATCTTCATCAGAGAAATCCTTAGGGGCTAGCTACCCCAATCGACCAATTGATGGTGCACCAGTGGTTCCATTAGTGGCGAAAAACAAAACCCAATCTTCTTCATCCCGAATAGCTGTTTCTCTTGGAGAACATGATTTTGGCAGTACTCCAGGTTTCTGACCAGTCGTTTCATCCGAGTTTAGCTTTAGGGATGCATAACATCATCCGTATTCCTGCGCAACACTGTTCAGCATAAATCTACGAAAGAGCCCAGCTAGTTTTGCTGTGGAAAATCCTATTCGCACGGCTTTGAGCAGAGCAATAAAGAGGAACCACGTGTGGCTCCAGGTACGGTGCATAATACTAATGCTATCTTTTCTCCCTATTTAGTATCTTATGTTAATACTATTTTATAGGATTATAAAGATGTAGTTAATGAAGAACTAGGCAAGATACGTGGCTATTAACATAAAATACATTTAATGGATAATAGTCCATGTATAACCCAGCCGCATCAAATCCCAAAGAATAAGCTTCCTAAATCGGACTCGTTCATCGATTCTTTGATAAAATGTTGTATTGTAACTGAGAATCAGAATTCTCGTGTCATTTCTCCATGCTTCCTAGTTATGAATAACGATGGATCCAAAAGGCTCGTCGTCCATTAAGATGGGATTAACAAGCGGGTATTCGTAACGGGTTTTCCGTCACAACACGTAAATTCGACGAAGGCTAATATAGGAAAGCATCGCATATATTTCTGTCTGGACGCCAAGAATGAATTTTATCAATTTGGCCTTCATCCAGACATTATATCTATACTATGTTCGCCAATTCTACTCGCTTATTAATGTTTAACTGAATCCCGACGGGTCTCGTAAATTTAAGCTTTGTTTTAGCAAGTTTAATGCACAAAATATTGCGCAACGTAAAAGACGAGTATTTAGACATCTTTGCCGATGATATTATAATCCATGCTGATAGGGTAGAGAAGCACAATGAAATTTTAGAGAAAGTACTCCAAAGGCTACGTGAATATGGTGTTACAGTATCTGCTCATAAGATTAAATTATGTAAAAGAAATATTAAAATCTTGGCGTAAGAATTTTCTAATGGTAATATGTGTATATAGTAAAAGTCATTGAAATTTACCACGAATAGAAGAGCTTTAAGAAAATTGTTAGATTTCTAGGTTATTACTTTAGATTTGTGAAGAATTATGCTGAATTGTTGAGACCATTATATAAATTAAAGAGCGATAAAACCATTTGTATAGGGAAGGAAGAAGAAAACTTATTAGAGCAAATTAAAGAAGTCATTGTGAACCACATTCTTTCAAAGGTTCCGGATTTTTCATGTCTCTTCGTGATTCATGTTGACTCAAGCTCGTGATGTTACAGTGCGATTCTCTCGCAGTACGATGCAACTGGATGTTTGGGACCAGTTTATTTTTCCAGCAAGATAATCCAGAAATCTGACTGGTCCAAGAATATTTTCGTCCTTGAAATGAGAAGCTTGGTTCTTGCTTTGGAGAAATTTGATATGTACTTGTATAATAAGTTCACACTGTATTACGATACCTCGAGTTTTTAAGATTCTTTGGATTCTTAATTTGGATTCTCAAGAATCACAAGGGACAGAAAAAATACGGAACTTTAATTGAGGAAACAAGTAAATAAACTTTAATATTATATTCCTTAGGTAAAGGAGTAATTTTTTGGCGGATTTTGTAAGTAGAATATGCAGTTATGTTGACTTTTAACCACTTTCTGAAGAGATCCATGATGTAGAAAGAGTTATGATCAAAGAGTTCATTTATCATTTGTTAACTTTTGGAAATTGCCTTTGTTTAATTTACCTTTAGGTGATCTACAGAGAATAGAACCTAATTGAGGTTAATTATTGCCAAATTAGAACAAAATAAAAAGGTTGAACCTTATTTATTGAAGGATGTCTTATTGAAGCGTACGTATGGGAAAGTATATGGTAGTTTGAGAGCAGTAATTCCAGAATCCTTACACTATTCTGTCCTAAAATTTCTCCACGATGAATTAGTCGGTAGGAACACGCTGGTAGATCACGTACATTGAACAAGTTCGCATTCCGTTTTACTTGGGACAATATGTATCGCCATATGGCGAGTACATACGCAGCTGTGAGATCTGCCAACGCACAAAGGATCGAAACCGTCCTTTGTACGGTAAATATTATGCCGAAAAGGATTCTTTTGCTAATAGCTGCTATCACGTCGATGCCGCCTGAACATAGTTACCTAGTAATGAATTTAAATATATCTAAGTTGAAACTGATGCCTGTAGTCTGTTCGATACCATTGAACCATTGAGAACTGTGACGTCAAATATCATATGTCAGAAGCTCGAAATGATCTTTTATATTTAGGGGTATTATAATAAGCTGTTGAATGGCAATGATTCATACTTTGCTTCTGATTATTTTAAACATTACTTATTTACTCTTGGCATTCAGAACCTATGTACGCCAACTTATTCCGCTTCGAGTGACCATACTGAACGTTAAAATCGTAACATAAAGCTTGTTTTCAAGCCTTATGTTTGTAACAATCAAACAAACTGGACGGACCGTGTTTATAAGGTTCAGTATAGATTAAACTCAAGCGAGAATGCTGAAACAAGGAACAAGCCAGCAGAGTTTTTTCTATATCGTCATCTGCTAAATCCTTTCGATGACCGATGGATTGTTGACCTAGGCATATTAGACAGTTCTCAAAACAATTGACAACTGACTTCCAATATTGTGAATAATATTGAGAACGCTTGGAAGCGGAAGGAAGCTATTTATAATAAGAGGCATGTTCCTATTACATTGACTGTGGCTGAGCAGGTCTTAGTTAGAAACATATTGAAGGCATCTAATAATAAGATAATTATGTCCCGTATGTCGGAAATATATGATGGTCCTTACCAAATACTTTTTATCCGACGCCAAACACTGTGTGCTTAAAGTCAATGAAGAATTATAATGTAAAGATTAAATGTTATGTTTCATTTATTAAGAATTACTATCCTAAGACAAATATAACGTAATGTCCTGTCTTCATTTTGTAAATGTTTAGAGAGCAAAAGGTATGGTCAAGAAAGAAAATTGGATTTTATATTTAATCATGTGCTAAATAAGGTGACGTATTTCATTAAAAAATTGTAAAGAAATATTTAATGGTATGATCTTGTATAAGTAGTGTTGTTATTCATGTCATGTTATATGTGTATACTATGTGTATGATTCGTATCCCTGCAGGGTGTCCATTGATGTTAATCTTAAATCCACTTCTCGATATAATAACAATTTATTATAACAAATAACGAAAGAAAAACGAACTATTAAATATTCGTTTAAGCGGCATATAGTCTAATACAATATCGAAAGGGAATAATTACTTAAAGGAATTTTTAATGTACGCAATATTACAGTTTCCCACGTTGCTCTTGGTGATTACATTACAACTTCCGAAACTATTAAACATTTCATTTAGAAAGGTTATGCCGAATATATATTCTTTAGTAAACAATACTAAACTAACACAAAGTAACTAATGGGCAATAAGAATGTGACCCTATGATGAAACAACTTAAAGTCAAAGAGGTCAAGCTAACAAAGAGAAAAAGTCTAAAATAAAATAATAATAATGAAAAATGAATTTTTTTCATACGGTCAGATCATCATTCTCCATTAATTACTTACAAACCCTTGGACACACTTTCACTTCCTCTCAACGTTGTAAATCACCGCAACTTTCGTACATTAAGAATTTTACATGTTATCACTATGAAATTACCTTCTGCAATACGAAAATTAATAGGCTGTAATATTTAACGTTAAAATCAACAGATTGTAGCACAAGCTAGATCTACAATTAATCACTCCAGTAAACCTGACATCTATAGTCAATGTATGAAAGTTCAATTGCTCTTGTCAACTGTAGCATGCAGTAAAACTTTCCTCCTTTTTTCAAATATCACTGTTAGAAATTCCCCTGCTCGGGTTAGAAACTTTTATAAACAAGGTACTAAATGTTCAAAAATATTTTATTTATTAAGTCTCACAATAATCTTCCATGAACTATAAAATTTTAATGACTCACCACCGGTGCCGTTCCAGGTTCTTACTTGATCTCGACTAACCTTCGGGCCCATAGGATTCAGAACAGAACACTGGCAGGATTCGTAGAACTCGTAGCCAATTCCTGGATTACAATCTTAGACGTTGAAGAAGAGACGTAGCTGATTGATAAGGTGGAAGATCACTAAATACGTTTCGCCCAGATGGTGCAGATCTAGTCTATAACTCATAGGAATACAATAGAACTCGTTTTGCCAACGTTGTGACAAACTGTGATATCAAGAGAGACTCTTTCTCGGTCAGACGCTCTTTCATCGACGCACACACCCTGCAGGGATACGAAACCTACACACAGTATACACATATAACATGACATGAATAACAACACTACTTTTATACGAACATTCCACTAAATATTACTTTACAATTTTTTAATGAATGAACGTCACCTTATTTAGCAAATGAATCAATATAAAATCCAATTTTCTTTCTTGACCATATTTTTTTCTCTCTAAACATTTACGAACTGATGAAATCACGTTACGTTATATTTCTCCTAGGATAGTACTTCTTAATAAATGAAACATGACGTTTAATCTTTATATTATTATCCTCCATTGACATTAACCACAGAGTGTTTGGCGTCGGATAAAAAAGTATTTGGTAAAGACCATCATATATTTCCGACATACTAGGCATAACTTCCTTGTCATTACATGTCTTTAACATTTTCTAACTAAGACCTCCTCAGCAACAGGCAATGTAATAGAAACATGTTCCTTATTATAAATAGATTCTTTTACGCTTCCAGTCGTTCTCAAAATTATTCTCGATAGTGGAAGTCAGTTGTGTCTTATTTTGAGAACTGTCTAATATACCAGGTCAACAATCCATCTGTCATCCAATGGATTTAGCAGATTACGACCTAGAAAAAACTCTGCTAGAGTCTTCATTGTTTCACCATTCTCGCTTGAGTTTAATGTATACTGAACCTTATAAATATGGTCCGCCCACTTCGTTTGATTTTTACAAACGTAAGGCTTCAAAACCACCTTTATGTTACAATTTTGACGTTCAGTACGGTTACTCGAAGGGAAATAAGGAGCCGTACATAGGTTCTGAATGCCAAAACTAAATAAGTAATGTTTAAAATAATCAGAAGCAAAGTATGAAGCATTGTCATACAACAGCTTATGACAATGCCCCTAAATATAAAAGATTTTTTCGAGCTTCTGACATATGATCTTTGACGTCACAGTTCTCAATAGTTCAATCATAAGAAACCGACTATAGCCATCAGTTACAACTAAGATATATTTAAATCCGTAACTAGGTAACCATTGTCCGGCTACATCGAAGTGATAGCAGCTATTAGCAAAAGAATCTTTTTCGGCATAATATTTACCGTACAAAGGACGGTTTCGGTCCTTTATGCGTTGGCAGATCTCACAGCAGCGTATGTACTCACTAATATGGCGATACATATTGTCCCAGGTAAAACGGAATTCGAACACACTGAATTTGCGTGATCTGCCAGCGTGTCCCCCACCGACTAATTCATCGTGGAGGAATTTTATGACGGAATATTGTAAGGATTCTTGGATTACAGCTCTCAAACCACGATATAATTTCCCATACGTACGCTTCAGTAAGACATTAATCTGTAATAAATAAAGTTCAACCTTCTTATTTTGTTCTAACTCGGCAATAATTGGCCTCAGTTTAGGATCTTTTCTCTGCAAATACCCTAAAGATAATTTCCAAAAGTTGACCAATGATAAATAAACTCTTTGATCATTAAGTCTTTTTATATCATGGATCTCATCAGAAAATGGTTCAAGGTCAACTTAACTGTACATTCAACTTACAAAATCCGACCAAAAATTACTCCTTGCTGTAAGAAAAATAATATTAAAGTTATATTTGCTTATTTTCTCAATTAAACTTCCGTATTTTTTCTGTCCCTTGTGATTCTCAAGAATCCAAATTAAGAATCCAAAGATCTTAACAACTAATGTTATCGCAATAGATTGTGAACTTATTATGCAAGTACATATCAAATTTCTCCAAAGCAAGAACCAAGCTTGTCATTTCCAAAGCGAAAATTTTCTTGGACGAGTCAGACTCGGGGATTACCTTGCTGAAAAAATAAACTAGTCTCAAAAATCCAGAGAATTGCACTGTAACATCGCGAGCTTGAGTCAACACGAATCACGAAGAGACATGAAAAATCCGGAACCTTTGAAAGAGTGTGGTTCACAATGGCTTCTTTAATTTGCTCTAATAAGTTATCTTCTTCCTTCCCTATACAAATGGTTTTATCCCTCTTTAATTTATACATCATTCCACCAATTCAGCATAACTTCCGAAACTATTAAACGTTTAGTGTAGAAATGTTATGCCTAATAAATATAATTTAGTAAACAATACTAAACTACTACAAAGTCACTAATGGGCAATAAGATTGTGACCCTATGTTGAAACAACTAAAATCAGAGAGGTCAAACTAACCAAGAGGAAAAATCTAAAATAAAATAATAAATTAAGAAGAATGAAAATTTTTACATAGGTCAGGTCCTAATTCTCCATTAATTACTTACAAACCCTTGGACAGACTTTCACTTCGTCTCAACGTTGAAACTCACTGCAATTTTCGTTTACTAAGAATTTTACGTGTTATCACTATGAAATTACCGTCTGCAATAAGAAGATTAATAGGCTGCAATATTTAACGTTAATATCAACAGATGGTAGCACAAGGAAAAGCTAGAATTAATGACTCCAGTAAATCTGACATCTATAGCCAATTTATGAAAGTTCAAATTCTCTTCAAACTACACTTCAAACTTCCTATGGTCTTCGTTTTGTGGGGTGGAGATAGAACCGTAGTTGGGCTTGCTGTCTATTAGCGATTTGTTTTTGATGGTAGTTGTGCTTGCTATTTGCTTTGAGAAGAGCCAATTGCACAAATTAATAAGTATCTTCTTCCAAAGATATGTTTGTAATTCTTTGTTTTGCGAACTGCATTGGCAGCTGCTGATTTCTGTTATGTGATTAATTACTCTGCACGTTGTGCAAAAATATAAACAGGATTGTCTCAATTTCCTCCTATGTGATACCAGCGAAAGCATAAACTTTGTATTCTGTACTGGGTGTGTCGATGTCCGCACTGGTGGTAATTCCAGCAGAGCATCGTTATAGGAGGTAGTTAGAATTTTGTACTTTGAGGTATTGTCTTTAGCTTCTAGCTCATAGGATGTGAGCCGGTTTACATCTTATGCGTCGTTGGAGAATAGTCTTAACATTCGTGCTGATCCCTTCTTCGCTTGACGATGCAGATAAGGTTTATGAATTGAAATTTTGTTTCTTGAGGGCTGTCTTGATCTGGTCTATCTTGATTGTGGTACTTAAACCTCTAATGTATGTGTTCTCCTCTTAAGTTTTGTTCCTTCCTCTGTACTGCTGTTATTGGTCTTTTTTCACCCTTTCTCTTTTCTCTTCTTCTCCTCACTAACTGGAAGTAATTTTCTTCTTTTTGATCAATTATTGTAATTTCTGTTTTTCGTTCTTTTCTTTGCTGAGTTTGGTTAATTTCCTCCTACGAAAAGTAAACGAATATCAGTTTAGCATACCAAAAGCGAAGACACTATGTTTTCTTTACTGAGCTTCATTTTGACATCAATGAAATGTTATTTTCTTAAACACAAGGAATAAGACTGAGTTAAAGATGCCAATGTGTTTATCAGCAGTTTCTCTAAAACTAGAACTTTATTCTCAATAGAAGATATCATCTAAAGACAGTGACTCCCAAGGAAGAAGGATAATCGGACCTCTCCAGGAGAATGATGTGTAGTGAAGTGTGATCACAGTGACCGAGAAATGAAATATCTTGTTTAAACTGTAAACATTCGAATTTGAGAGAGATCTCTATTCTATTTTATTATTTTTTTAAAGCTCATTTAAGGCAATTATCAAAGTGATTGAAAAAATATCTATTGAATATCTAGTGTGTGTGTGTGTGTGTGTCTATATTGCGTGTGGTGTTTTTTTGTGTTTATTAGTGAAATTTAAAATAAATATGTGTGCATTTTCTAGAAAGTGTCTCAAGTTTTAATTGAATATACTTAGCCGTAGGGTAAGTACGAAATAACTTGTTATTTTTAATTGTTTTTTTAACCTTTCAGGCATTCCAGGATTTGTTGTGTCTGCCAGATTTAACTAAGTCAATTTGATGATAAATTCTCATTTTCTTAATATTAAGATAATATCTGACGGAAAGTCAGAACTTCAAGCAGCATTACTGTCCCTAACGGAGCAATGGGACGTTAAAATAGAACTCATGTTTACAGGAATGTAAACTCTAAATTTATTTGTAATTTGGCTCTACCAAACGAATTTTTTTTATTTTGGCTAGTATAAATTTTATTAATTATAAATATATGATTTACATATGTCTTACATTCCTGTAGTGAGAGGAAGAGATGGGTATTTGCAAGCACCTCCCACCTATCTCATGCTCTTCATAACAAGAAGAACAATAAAAGATCCAAAATTATAAGGCAGTACAGTTTAGTTACTAAATTATGTACATTTTAAATTGGTACATTTAAAAAACGTATTAACATATTATATGCTCTGGTATTCGCTCTGTGCTTAAAAATATGTAATTCAAGAGAATCAAGATATTTTAGCATCCGGCTAAAATTTCCAAGCTTTTCCAATCCATATCCTTGTGGGCGGTTTATGAAATCCCTGCATTTTATACTATACCCTCATATCACCTCTGGTCAGATTGACTCATTCGATAATGTTACATATATATATATAGCTATATGGGTGGTTTAAAAGTGAGGGGAGAACGCGGGCAGATGTTGTCCCCCCACTTCCATGAAATATATATGGCGTGTACCCACGCGCAAAGATAGGCAAGGGAAACGGCATGACGTCATGACGTCAGGCGTCTCCATTCTTTTTCATACCCATTTTACCCATGTGTATATATATATATATATATATATATATATATATATATAGTGAAACTTGTATAAAGCAGAAAACGACGGGTCCAAATTTTGTTTCCGTTTTATACAAATCTGAAAATAAATAGCTACAAAAAGAAGACAGATGGAAATGGTTTTATAGTTTACCTTTATATTTGCTCTGGAACTCCAAAATGCAGACACACACAAACGCAAAATATTCTGTACTTTTGTAGTTTTCAGGACACACAACACTTAATATTCTCACAGCACTAAAACACTTCAAATGATGTGAACACTTCAAATAAATGCAAGAAAGTCTACTGAAACTCAAGGTGCAGTTTAGAAAGTTACACAAACTATTTTTAGTTGCAGTTTACCAACATAATTCCCCCCCCCCCCATACTTATTCACATTTTTTCGACATTTCTTTCAAGGTAAGTTGTTTTGTTCTTTGTGACAAGAATTTTATTTTTAACACTTCCCTGGCAAAATAGAATGGTTCTAGAAGGTTTGAATAATTTGAGTCAGCCGCAAATTCAATGAGGTCTTCAACATAATGAAGAGCTTCTCTTAAAGAACCAATTTTAGGTTCTCTGATTTCTTCAACTTCGGTGACATCGTCGTCTTTTTCTTCTTCACTTTCAGATCCATGCAAGAGATCCGCAGCCGATTCAATCGTAGAATAAGTTGCTACATCTTGATCACTTGAAATGTAAGCTGTTCCGTCATCTGGTTGTCCACTTTGTTGACACAAGAGTTTAACGGCTTCAGCAGTCTCCGTTATTTCTGGTATGTCAGAACTTTCAGAAGAAGAATTTTCACTAAACCCAGGTTTCATAAAACCTTTAGGTTTCCTTTCTAATTCTTTTAGCAGAAACAGTAATCCAATTTACAGCATCAAGTACAGACACCGATTTCACTAACTGGCTTGCAGAATCGCTTGATGACATGTTACTTACTAGAGATTCCAGCACCAATCGCCTGTAGCGACTTTTAAAGGTGAAAATTACACCTTGGTCCATAGGTTGTGACACACTTGTTGTATTTGCAGGAAACCAAGCTATAGTAACGTTGGACAATTTTATATGGGGATGGCATGGCGCATTGTCCAAGAATAACAGAACATTGCGATTTTCTTTCTTCATCTTCGCATTGAAAGAATTTAACCATTCTTCCATAATGGTACTTGTCATCCAAGCACTGTTGTTGTTTCCCCACACAACTGGCAGACATTGAACATTGACATTTTTAAAGCAACGAGGTTTTGCAGATTTCCCAATCACAAGAGGCTTTTCCATTTCTCCTGTCATGTTCGCGCATAAAAACACAGTGAGTCTTTCTTTAGACATTTCCTTCCCTGTACATTTCTCCCCACGCAATGCCAACTGCTTGCTCGGAAGTGCCCGAAAGAATATATCAGTTTCATCACCATTAAAAAATGTCTTTTGGTTCATAGTTTTGTGTCAGTTTATGTACCTTGGGGATCCACTCTTCAATTGCTTTCAGATCGACATCTTTTGACTCACCACAAACTTCTCTCCACACATTATGCCTAAATTTAAAACTGCCCAACCACCCCGACGGTGCTTTAAAATCAACTTTCCCCAAAGATTTGGAATTGGAAAGAGCTTGAGTTTGTAAGATAGAGCCAGAAATTGGCAAGTTTTTCGATCTGGCACTTACAAACCACTCCTATACCAGTTCGTTTATATTCTCGTTGCCCGTTACTTTTCCTACCCGCTTCGTATTGCCATTCCCTTCCATCCAGCACTTCAGAATTTTGTCCTTGTTTTTAAGTGTACCATAAATTTGTGATTTTCCACAATAAAAACGGCACATGATTTCTTTCACCGAAATATTGTTTTTTTTTTTCCCTTGGATTCGATCATTTGTACTTCTTCATCCAAAGTGAGAGTCACGTGTCTTTTAGCCATTGTGTGTACGGCTAAAATAAAAACACTATAAAAACAGCTTGTTTTAACCACAGAAGAAAAAACACGATACTAAACACAAACTCAGAACACTGTAGAAATGTATTTGTCTCTCGCTCCACACCCCCTCTAGTTTTATTTTTGATGACAACTTTCTGTCATTATGCTCGAAATGCATTTGCTTGGGGCAAATTTAGTGAACCGTGAACAAGCACCAGCTGTAAATGAAGATTCTCAGATTTTGGGGAGCCGCCAACACAAAGATTTGTGGACTCCAGCATTATTTTAAGCCCAGGTGAAGTTCACAGGTGGAGGATTGAAAGCAAATGCAGATAGAAAAAATGGTACGTGAACAATTCCCTGTCAATCATCTGCTTCAGTGCTTCTGAACAGCAAAAGATCATCATAGGCAAACGAGGTCAAATCTCTAGCGGTATTTTGTGATGCATTATTTAAGGGCAAGAACTAATGGAGTAGGGTTCACTTGTTCTATTAAGTGACATTCCATATTGATCTCTTCACCTCCAAATAAGACACGCACAAGAGAGATGAAAGGTAACCTGTTGCAGCCTTCCACCGCGAAAAAGAGATTCCGTTTTATGCAAGCTTCAAAGGTTCCCTGGGACTATTTTTGCTTTCCGTTTCCGCGTTACGGAAGATTTCGTTTTACAGAAAGTATTTGTAAAGGAATTCCCATAAGAGCTGCCGGGACTTTGAAAAATGTCCGCTATAGACAGATTTCCGTCTTATTCAAGTTCCGGTTTAAGCAAGTTTCACTCTCTCTCTCTCTCTCTCTCTCTCTCTCTCTATATATATATATATATATATATATATATATATATATATATATATATATATATATATATATATATATATATATATACGGGCGTCTCTGGCAGAGACGAGAGGGATACGTCCTCGCCAATATTCCGAAATACAAAATATTCAATATTTTATTCTAATTTACTTTTTTTACTAACGACAGAATAACACATAAATAATAATATTTATTTCGAATATAATATTCAGGCTGTGAAACAATTATAACAGAGTTGTTGCTGTACCTCAGTGGGTCTATGAAGGTAAGCAGAAAGGTAACAAATGGAATCGAAGGTAAGAAACAGGTTGGGCTTGGTAGTACCATTTAAATCACTTTATTTGAAGCCCCCCTCTCCACAATTTTTCCATATCAGAGACGCCAGTATATACATATATATTAAAGAAATGCATTACTAGTTGATATTTATCCTCGGTAGATAGCGAAACATCGATAGCGACAGATGCCCAGGACGTCTAGAAATATGTACAGTGAAACCTCTACTAACGGACACCTCTATGAGACGGATACCTCCCGTAACGGACATATTTTGTAATCCCCAAACACTGTAATAGGATAAAACATATTGGCAAACCTCTCTAAAGTGGACACTCTCTAGTACAGAAAAGGACAGACTTTTTTGTCCTTTATAAGTATTATTTACCTCCGTATTACGATCACTTTCTCTATAAAAAAGTTGAAAAGTATTGTAAAAATACATTTTTAGTAATTCATACATGTGTCATCAAGAAAGCATTGTGACATTTTGTCTCCTCAACTGTCTACTCAGCAATCCAGGCGAAGAGTCTCTGCTTAACAACACTCTCATGTCCTTTGCTTGCATTCTACTCCCACCCAAGCTGTTTTAGACACAAAAGTGATTGACAGTTGCCCGCCGTTTGGAATGCAAGCGTTATTCTACTGTCCCGCTGGAATCTCTAACCAAGCAGAAGACAAGTTCGGTAGTTTTTGCCCGCGAGTACTCATATTGTCACAAAAAAGACACTACTGGACTGCAATTAACCCACAAATTAAAGCGACATTCTGAAAACTTAGTAAGTACTGATAAGTTTAAAGTGCAGAGAACTATAACATCTTATTCCCATCTTGTACCTCGAACATAGAGTATTGGACAGCAGAGGACAACACAGGTACAGTAATATTTTGGTAATATTCGTGAATACATGATTCATCCAAAAATATTGTTACTAATTGCATATTACCTTCTTTACTAGTTTACGTAAGAAAATATCAAAACCTCTCTAAGGCGGACACCTCTCTATAGCGGACAATTATTGATTTCCCACGGCTGTCCGCTTTAGAGAGGTTTCACTGTATTAATAAATGCAGAAAACACCAGCGTTGCCAATGTGTGTGTAATTGCACAAAATGTGTGCAATTTCGGCCTGTTTGTGCATTTTGTGTGTAATGCCAATCTGTGTGCATTTTGTCTGTAATTTGGCACAATTAAAAATTTTGATCATTGATTTTTACGAAGTTCCTTTCATTCAAATATTCATTATTTTCACATTTTTTCCTGAAAATTGCTTTCTAAAAACTACGAGCTCTAACGCCTGACTCCAGGCCAGCGCAATAAAACCACAGAGAAAATAATAAGTTATTTGTTATTATTGTTAATCTCTTGTTATTTTCTCTACAGTATGATAAAACCTATCTTGCTTCCTTGGTACCTCACTTCTTGTTTTTCAGAGGCGGGTGTCATAACATCCCCAAGCAAAGACGCTTTGTTCAAGCAAGCAATGTGAATGAATGTTGACCCACGATGTTGGCCAAAACATGAGGCGGAGGGGGTAAGAAGTATTTGTCTTCTCACCACTTGTGAAGAAAATGTCATTTTGCAAACAGATGAACGACAGAGTGGCCGATGTCCAATTTAAAACATTAAGTTCGTCGAAAGCAATGGCATACACTTTCCAAGATTTATGTGGGTGCATATCAATGGTGGGTCATATAAGCCCATATGTTTTCAGGGAAGTCTCGATGTTTGATTGATTTACTTTTAGTTAAAATATTTTATGAACATTGTCATAAAGGCCTGTCCTGTGAGAAAGTAAAATATTCCGGTACTATAAGGATAAGTTGGGTATGCCCTAGCTCAGACGGTAACACGACTGATTTAAACGCAAGAGAAACTAGTTCAAACCCGGGTTCAAGCTAAAAATCTTGTAGGTGCGCCGCACCCACAAGATTATTTATGTGGGTGCCGGAGCCCTGGAGCACCCATGTAGTCGGCGCGCATGGTTGAAAGTAAAATTATAAATACGAAAATTAGAATGAGTACATCAAAATTTTGCTAAATGGACAAGAAAAGTTTTTTCGTTATATTGTTCTTATTTACAGATCTTTTGACATGAAATTTACCCCATACATGTGTCTGCCGATTATACACATAGTAAAAAGGTTAAATGTACCCTGTGATATCATCATCCAAATATATTCGCACAACAAGCCTGTTATAGATATGCGACAATCATTTTGGACATGAGTGTACGTATAGGTATGTGCGTCATTAGACATAATATACATAGAGTTAGGTGGTTATGTATTGTGTAATGTTGTGTGCACTGTCTTCTAGCTTGTGTGTAAAATTGTGCAATTTGGACGGAAGGTGTGTGTAATTTTGCTTGCCGTGTCTGGCAACACTGGAAAACACTAAACAAAGGGAGTCGTCGCTTTCAAAAGTTCAGTAGCTATATTATGACCAATAGATGGCAGCATTTATACTCTCGTACGCAAAGCAAAAGTGTAATGCATATTAGGATGTTTTCGGAAATGTTTATTGTAAACTTCCTTACTGTATTAGCGTAATTTACGTGCTATGTATAAAAAGCACGGTTTTGGCAGTAATCATTCTAGTAAAACAGAAAATCTAAGGTATCCGCAAGTAATGTCAATAACTTAGGGCACTATTTGTCACGATCGAGCAGCCGACGATGGACCTTGGTTCTAGTATTTGATGAGAATATAATTTTTAGAGAAGCAATATTGGGTAATTTATGCCCTTGCTTCAGCTTATGAATCGGAACATATTATTGTTGTTTAATCTGTAGTACATATCGTTTTCGTATTTTGCTGGATTTATTGTATTAAAAGCGAATCAAAGATTTTGTTTCAGGACTTGCGAAGCATTAATAACTCAACATAGTATTATTAGCTATAGGACTATATGCATTTGAAAATGAGTTTTGACACTATACAAAACTAGAATCATAGGTTGTTGGAAATATGCCATAAAGTATTCATAAGAATAAGAAATGTTTTAAGAGTCCATTTGATTTATTTCTTCTTTATATGAGTTAAATTGGAAAAGGAAATTGAAAAGAGTCAAAGAAAAAATGAGTTTACTCTCAGACAGCATTATAGATACAATAATATAGTGATAAGTTCCCAACTGTGTGCATCCAGTTAGGTAAATGAGAGTAACAAAGTTGATGATTAATTAGTATCAGTGGCGTATGCGATGAACTGACTTTCCTTCTTTAGCACATTGAAATGGATTTTGTTTCCTTCCTTTGATATCATATTCTTGAAGTTAGAACTATGAATATTTACTTTTTAAACAACAGAGTAATACACATTTCTACTGCAAACATGACAGTTTAAGTTTTACTAACAAGGAAAGGGCATGAACCTGTCAACGTGACTTCCTAATCAAACCTATTGCATCCGATAAATATAACAAAGATATGTTCATGCACAAATAATTAGGTATTATGGACAATAGAGTAAGTCCCTGAGCCCCATTCACCCTGTTAGTATAAAGAAAATCCTAGACTCGCAGTGAAATAGCTATTGTATCAACACTGTTCATTGAAAAGTCATGATTTATAGTTCATTCTGTTCTGCATGAAACTAGCTTTCCAGAGATGCTATCTATGCGTGCGCTAGAGTACTTGAAAAGGGAAAACTGTAAGAATGTTGGGAAAATTCCCCCCAGAAATCCCTCCCATCAAACTTTGGACCCCTGTGGAGTAATCCAAGGTAAAAGTACACAATCTAAATGCATCTCAAAAAATACTGTAGGGGATAAGAAATGAGTACCAAGTTTTGTATTGCTAGACTGAATAGATATGAGGGAAAATCGTGTATTGGTATACAAGCTTTTCCCTCATATCTATCACGTCTGCCAATACCAAACTTGTCAATTTAATACAATCATTCATTATTATTGTATGTATCTTTTATGATCACTTGTTATTTTTAATATACATTGAACATCCTCTACACACCCACAAACGATTGTGCAAAAGGAAAACTACATTCCAAATCATCGGTCTTGGTTGTAGCCAATGCACTATGAACACAATACCCTGTAAATGAAATGTTTGTTGAGGCTGAGCAATGGTTATTGATGTCATACGCTCTGGAAAGGAAACTTTGAAATCTTCCCAATGTAGGATCAGCATGTAATAACAACTAAAAATGAAAGAATATCAAAACAAACAGCAAAGTTAGCTAATCCAAAATGCATTATGCTGATTCTCATAGCACAGTTTATATGGAAAGTTAAATCTTCCAGTTTAACGTCCCACGCTTATGCCTTTTAGGCTAAGGGAGACAGATGATTTAGGCAACTGAATGATGATCGAAGAATGGTGGAATAAGAATGTGGGAGGAAACGGTAGCACCCTGAGAAAACCCACCAAAACAATGTTGTCCACCACAATCTTCTTTGGCCGGGGATCGACCCAGGGATACCAAACTAAGCACTCTACCACTGGGCCATCGTACTCACATGAAAAGTTATTAACAGTTTATTTTATAAAAGATATATACTAAAATATTATCTATAAGGAAGGGGAGATGCTTTATAATTTTTAACATAAACGTCTGTTGAGATAATGTTTTGTGAAGCCAGCAATATCATTTTTCATTACATCAACTCAGGTTCAAAGGTTTAGTAGATATTTTTCTTGATTAGGAATTCTAATCAGAAGCAAAAGTAAACCTGTTTGCTGTTCAAGGAATTTTGGTATGTTCCGAAATCAAGAAATCGTGTTAGTAATTCTTGAAATATAATATTAAATTATATATTGACTTAATATTATTTGGTTTATAATTTATTGTACAAGAAGGCTCCATTAGCCTACCTATAAAAGCCAATAATTAACTTGTGAATGCGCGCTTATTTTCATTTTTTTCTGCGCCACTACTTAATTTCTTTTTTCTTATTTTGTAACTCTGTGATGTCTTTTTTAATTGTATCGCTATGTTGCTTTGCTTCAGCACGGACCCGTAATTTAAATATAATAATGAATGTATTCAAGTGAATTGTATTTGTTAATTGATAGTGAAATGAAATTCAGAAATCTTCGTTAGTGCGAAAAGCCTTGTCGTTCACTGGAAACTGTGTAGCGTTGCACGAGTACTGCAACGGCCAGAACCTTTAATTCCTGAGATATGGCAAAAGAGACTTAATATTTGCTCCAATGACCGTGGTGTAGTAATCTGGTGGTTGCGTGTTTGCTGCAACGCAACATAAATGATAGAGTCTGTGGCGGATGGTTTTCTCGTTGTTTTTTTTAATGGATTAACTAATTTTAGTTATAGAAATAAAAAATATATGTTATTTAAGATATACAAAGGTTTGATCTCCAGAAAAATAAGTTTGTGGTGGACAATATCAAGTCCGTGTGTTTTCTTGAGGACTTCCACTTTACCATTCTTCCAATTCTTCTGTCACCATTCACTTGCTTTATCATTTCTACGCCCGACAGGGATTTTTAACGAATTCGCAGACTCTCACGTTGGGAGCCCTGTTGACCAGAAACGCCCGAAAAATTATTCTAGGGAGTGGTCCATCTCCATACTTTGTATGCAATTTCGTGAGCTAGAGGGAGGCCCGGGCCCACATTGCCCTCCCCTTTGGGCGCACATGCTGTTGACTCCTAATTATCACAGAATAATGATTGATACATCGTTTTAAAACTTATAGAATATAAATTCCAACGAGGTAACATTTGTGCAATTTCCGCAATATTCGTAGAAGAAAGAAAAAACTACTAGAAACAAAAATAATAAAGAGCTCTGGCAATCCTTTCAGTCAACCTACTCTGATAAATGATACTAATGTGTAGGCAACACACTTGTCACAACAATATTTAAAAAAGGTAGCTATTGCTTGAATACAAAGCGAGATAAAAATTCAGAAAGAAATTTCTATAAAACGCCTGTTTATAATTTTCGATAAACTGTTGCTGACCGCATTGGCGGCGATGGTGACTCCCTTAATTAAAACAGAATCATGATTGAGAAATCGTTGGAAAACTTATGAAACATCGATTCTAACGAGGTAACATTTGTACAGTTCCCGCCCTTTTTGTAGAAGAAGGAGAGAAAAAAGTCCTAAAAATATATTTAATAATAGAATAGGCGGACCTTGGCAACATTTGCAGTTATCCTATGTTAGTCTTTTTTTCCTACAAGAAATTATTGTGAGTGTGTGTTTTTGTATGTCAAAGATAATAGAATTTTTGATTTACTAAAAAGAAAAGCGTAAGGAATTCGATTCTTTTAAAAAAAAATCTTATGAGTAGAAGTAAAATCATTGAATTTAATATTTGTTACCCCCCAACAACTCGTTAAATGTACGTCATTCTTGGTACGCACATCATGCACACATCAACAAGAATTATGCTTCTAGACCAACTCAGTGAAAAGGTATTTTGTCTTATGTGAAACAGTCCTGAAAAAAAAAATATTTACGCAAAAAAAAAAAACTGACTCAAAATCGACAAATTTGATTCCTCCTCTTCCATGTAAATTTACCTCTCTTCTCCCATATACAAGGTATTACAACGTAGTGGACTATTTCATTGCTACACATAGCAATTTTTATCAATGTATCCCCAAAGGGAGGAATAGCATCCCAAAAACTGATGCAAAATGAAAAAAAAACACGAACATCACCCTTTCCCCGTCTGCCGTGGTACACCCCACATATATAAAATGAGTATCAACGGAAAGCTTTATGCTTCTGAAACACATTGATACCAAAATTATCTTTCTAGTTTATTAGGGGCTTAGCTATTGAGGTTTAAAGCCTCGGGGCAACAGTTGCGTCAATGGGCGTTGAAAGGTTAATTATAATTTCTCTCAGGCTAAAGGGGATATTCGTGGGACGTTAAATTGAAAGTTCTCATTTCAAAACTATCGCAGGGCCACACTATACTATTGCAGGGCGCAAAATTTCAAGGTCAGACGCACTCGCCAATTCAAAAAGGACAGTCGCCAGTATCTCCAGGGAGAGTCGTCTAAGAGAACAGACGTATCTTGGATTAGCTCTGAGTGATTAGTGTTTCCATCCCAATGGGCATTACAATTCAGCAGTGGCGCGCTGCTATAGGCAGGTTCAGTGGAGCATTCGAAATGAAAGTTACGAAATAGGAACTTGTAACAACGGAGAAACATAGAAGTGGGAAGGCTATCTGCCTAGCAATTGTGCTGATAGCGCTGTTGATAGGTAACATTGAAACAAATCCAGGACCTATGAACAAAGCTCTTGAACAAAAAATAGAAGACATCCTTCAAAAGTTAAACAGCATGAAACCGAACGTGAACAAGATTGGATTAATTGATGCAAAAATAGACAAATTACAGTCGAAGTTTGATGACTTTCAAAGGAAGTGAAAGATCTAGAAGCAAAAGTGGCTCACTTGCAGGGCGAGAACAGTGATTTGCGACAGAAAATTGATGACTTGAAATGAAGTGTGACTATAACGAAAATCAGAGCAAGAAAAACAATCTTATCTTCCGAAATGTGCAGGTCAAAAGTGAAGGCTTGCGACCATCATGGAAAGGCTGTGAGGCGGCTGTGAAAGATGTTATAGAAAAAAAGTCCCAGGGTGATGAAAATGCAGCCTCCACGTCGACAGCGCCCCCACCGGTAGCAGCAGCCAAGAAGATCCCCCCGATCTACATCTATAACATCACCAACAGGTTTGCCTTCGTGAAATCCATAGTCAAGACCCTATCTGCCCCTCCAAAACTGGAACAGCGTCGCGACTATGTCAAGTTTCAGTGCACTACACCGCGCGACTTCGAGAAGTTGGACGCCTTTTGCTCCAGCCAAGGCTACCCCTATTCCACGGAACTTCCAAAAGCGTCCCGCCCAATGAAAGTGGTCATACGCAAGCTTCCCATAGACGCTGAACCTAAGGACATTTACGAAGATCTAGTGGACCAAGAATTCCCGGTTATCTCGGTGACCCAGCTTCAAGGCAGACCTGAGAGCACCGGGCAGCGTCCTCGCTTCCCGCTCTTTCTCGTACACCTCACTAAGTCGAAGGAAGCGGAAAAAATCTATGACCTCCGCTATATCCTGTTCTATAGGGTGGAAGTTGAGCCCTACAAAGGCGCTGACATCTTACAGTGCTTCCGCTGCCAGCGTCTCGGTCACTCCCAACTGACGTGCCGAGCGGACGCCCGGTGCGTAAAATGCAGCGGCCAGCACCATACGTCTGAATGCCCCAAGAAGACCCGTGAATCGCCAGCGTCGTGTGTCAATTGCGGCGGCAATCACCCCGCCAACTACCAAGGATGTGAATATATCAAAACGGCTAAGAGCAGAAGAGCAGCCAACCAACAAGAGTCCAACACCTCCACAGAACAACCTGCTGCAGCACCCAACAAGAAAGCTCAAACTGATTCCAGCCCTTCAACGGCCCCCAAAGTCAAGTCCACACCCACCAGCAAGACCACCTCCCAACCATCCAAAACAGCCCCGCAGCAACCACATAAGAACAGTGACAGTAAAACTAGTGATAGTGCCACCAGTGACAGTGCTAAGCTTACGAAAAACACTCCGCCAGTGCGACCAACGGATGCCACAGCCAAGCACTCCCGCACTAGCCAACAGACCACGCCTCCACCTGCAAAAACCAATCCAGCCAACGAACCCTCGCTAGCAGCCTCTATCAAAGAACTTCTAGATCTCTTCAAGGAACTGAATCTCACATCCATTATCGAGAAGCTGAAGAAAGGTTTAAGAAAGATAGTTGCAGCCACAGATCCAATCACCAAAATGACTACTGTCCTGGAAGTAGCCGCAGACCTTTTGGATGATGGGACGCAATAAATTTGCTATTACCCGCAATCTGATAGTGATGTGCTGGAACGCTGCCGGCATAGCCGACCAACGTGAGGAACTACAGGATTTCCTCACCAGAGAAAGAATAGACGTGGCCCTTATCAGCGAAACTCACCTGAAGCCCGACAAGCAATTTACTGTCAGGAACTACACAACATATCGCTCAGACCGACAAGGACCCATGGGTGGTATGGCCATTCTCATAAAGTCGCACATTGCCCACGACCCTCTCCCCACGCCGGCACTAACCTCACTTGAAACAATAGGAGTCACGGTCCACTCCCCGGACGGCCCACTGCAGCTGATCAACGCCTACAAACCTCATAATGGACCTCTTCACCCGCCAGACCTCACTCTTCTCAGGAGGCTGGGACACCGAGTGCTGGTTGGTGGAGACTTAAACAGCAAACACCCACACTGGAACTCAAGAACCTCTAACCGAAATGGCCGCATTCTCTATCAGGCTCTCCGTGGCGTCGACTTTCTGCCTTCCGCGCCCACGGAACCCACGCACTTTCCCCGGAATGGCGGACAGCCCGATATCTTGGACATGGTGCTTAGCGCAAACATCGCCTTGACGGACGGCCCCATTGCCATTCCGGAACTCAGCTCAGACCACATCCCCATCAAGCTAACAGTGGCCCTCCGCACACATGTTCCTGCAAGGCAACTACCCACACTGCGACAGACCAACTGGCAGCAATATACGGACCTTCTGGCAGCGTTGGTGTACCCTCGTCTCCCTTTACGCACCCCCGAAGACATCAACGCAGCAGTAGCATCCTTAACTTCCAACATCCTCACTGCGATGGATGTGACCACCACCACCAGCAACAATCCATCTCACCAGCAGCAACCAGACCCGGCAGAGGCCCGCACATCGGCACTCATCCACCTCAAACGAACAGCACGAAAACTTTGGCAGCGAACACGACACCCAGAATACAAGCGTGTATGGAACTCCCTTTCCATAAGAATAAAGAAGAGGTTGCTACGCAGGCGTCTGCAGAAGTGGAATAACACCCTACAGGAGATGGACATACCTTCACGCGACTTCTGGTGACTAGTCAGAACACTTGCCCGACCAACTGGCCCACCACGTGCGCAACCCCTCAGAGGTCCACAAGGATTGGTGTACAAACCGGAAGAGCAAGCCATCCTCTTTGCGGACTACCTGGAAGGTGCTTTTCAACCGAATGATATACAACCTGACGCCGAGACGCTGGTGGCAGTTCGGCACTCCATCCACACTGCCAATCACCTTCAACTGTTGAACCACCCCCCACTGGTACGCCCAAGAGAAGTGCAAGAAATTGTAAAACATCTCCCGACCCACCGTGCCGCTGGACCGGATCGCATCCCACCCCAAGCGCTCAAACACGCACCAAGAAAAGTCATAGTGCTCCTTTGCCGTTTGATCAACGCCATCTTCAACACAGGCCACTTCCCTCCAGCCTGGAAGGACGCAAGAGTCATACTCATCCCTAAGATGCTGGGGAACAGGTCAGAACTCAAAAACCACCGCCCGATCAGTTTGTTATCTCACCTCAGCAAACTTGTGGAAAGAGTCATCCAACGGCGCCTGCAACAGCATATCATAGCCCAGGACATCCTCCCGCCGCATCAATTTGGTTTTCGACCAGGACACGGCACGACAGTCCAACTGGTGCGAGTGGCAGATGACATCACTTTCAGATTTAACGAACGTGGGCACACTTTAGGACTTTTCTTGGACATAGAAAAGGCCTTTGACAAAGTGTGGCACGAAGGTCTCATTCATAAACTCATGCAAGCAAGTTTCCCAACCTACCTCGTGAAACTGTTACACAACTACTTGCAAAACAGGAGTTTTCATGTACACCATGCAGGCCGTGCCACCACGTCAAGAAGTATTCGAGCAGGAGTTCCGCAGGGTTCCTGCCTCTACCCCATTCTCTACAACGTATATACCAGCGACATCCCTTAGACCGCCAACACCACCACTGCCACATATGCCGATGACACCGCACTGTTTGCCAGCCATCTGAATCACCGGTATGCAGAAGTCTATTTGCAGCGACACATTCACATGTTGGAAAACTGGACACAAAATTGGCGCATCAAGATAAATCCCAAGAAGACCACCCTGGTGGACTTTACAAAAAACAGGAAGCAGAAACCCATCCACCTCTCCCTACAAGGAACCAACCTCACACTCAGTCCCCATGCAAAATACCTCGGTGTCATCCTCGACAAGAAACTTTCCTTCATCCCCCACCTCTCCACGACAGCGAAGAAGGCGACACAACGCTTCCGAGCCCTCCTTCCGCTCTTCCTGAGCCCCCAAATCACTCATGAAACCAAGCTTCACGTCTACAAGATGTGCATCAGATCGGTACTGCGGTACGCCCACCAAGCCTGGGGCCACGTACCACACACACATCTCCGCCAGCTGCAAGTGGTTCAAAACAAAACTGCGAGAGCAATCACAGGACACTCGTGGGACACCAGGGTGGCTCAACTTCATGAAGATCTCAACTTGGCGACGCTGAATGAGGTCAGACAACAACAATCAGCTTCCTTCTGGCGCCAGGTCAGAAGTTCTGCATACCCACACATTGAGAACATCGCCACCAAAGAACCAAGAAGACATTTGTACAGGATGCCTCGCCCCTGAACACCCCAGATGACCAGCACGGAGCCAGCGACAGTTGCGGCCCCGAAGAACAGTTACGCCACTCAAAACAAGCCACGACGCAACAAACATGGAAGGCAAGGGCTCAAGCCCGTCACTTCACTACTCAGCAAAAGCCACGACAAGGACTGACTGACTGCCGACGCTGGACAGGCGATATTAGGAAACAGTATAATTTTTTAAAGAAGCAATAGTGGGTAATTTATGCCCTTGCTTCAGCTTATGAATCAGAACATATCATTGTTTTTCAATCTGTAGTTTATATCGCTTTCGTACTTTGCTGGATTTTTAGATATTAAAAGCAAACCAAAGATCTTGTTTCAGGACTTTCGAAACATTAATAACTCAACATAGTATTATTAGCTATAGGACTATATGCATTTGAAAATGAGTTTTGACACTATACAAAACTAGAATCATAGGTTGTAGGAAATATTCCATAAAGTATTCATAAGAATAAGAAATGTTTTAAGAAGTCCATTTGATTTATTTTTTCTTTATATGAGTTAAATTGGGAAAGGAAATTGAAAAGAGTCGAAGAAAAAATGAGATCACTCTCAGACACTATTATAAAGTAACATAGTCCTAAGTTCCCAACTGTGTGCATTAAGTTATTTGGACGAGAGTAACAAAGTTGATGATTAATCAGTATCAGTGGCGTATGCGATGAACTGACTTTCCTTCTTTAGCACATTGAAATGGATTTTGTTTCCTTCCTTTGATATCATATTCTTGAAGTTAGAACTATGAATATTTACTTTTTAAACAACAGAGTAATACATATTTCTACTGCAAACATGACAGTCTAAGTTTTACTAACAAGGAAAGGACATGAACCTGTCAACGTGACTTCCTAATCAAAACCTGGTCCATTCGATAAACATAACAAAGATATGTTCATGAACAAATAATTAGGTACTATGGACAATAGAGTAAGTCCCAAAGGCCCTTGACTCTGGTAGTATAAAGAAAATCCTAGACTCGCAGTGAAATAGCTATTGTATCAACACTGTTCATTGAAAAAGTCATGGTTTATAGTTCATTCTCTTCTGCACGAAACAAGCTTTCCAGAGGTGCAATGTATTCGTGCTGCTAATGTACTTGAAAAGGGAAAACTGTGAGAATGTTGGGAAAATTCCCTCCAAAAATCCCTCCCATCAAACTTTGGACCCCTGTTGAGTAACCCCAGGTAAAAGTACACAATCTAAATGCATCTCGAAAAATACTGTTGAGGATAAGAAATGTGTGTACCAAGTTTTGTATTGCTAGACTGAATAGGTATGAGGGGAAATTGTGTATTGGTATACAAGCTTTTCCCTCATATCTATCACGTCTGCCAATACCAAACTTGTCAATAAATACAATAATTCATTATTATTGTATGTATCTTTTATGATCACTTGTTATTTTTAATATACATTGAACCCCCTCTACACACCCACACACGATTGTGCAAAAGGAACACTACATTCCAAATCATTGGACTTGGTTGTAGCCAATGCACTATGAACACAATACCCTGTAAATGAAATGTTTGTTGAGGCAGAGAAATGCTTATTGATGTCATACGTTCTGGAAAGGAAACTTTGAAATCTGCCCAATCTAGGATCAGCGTGTAACAGCAACTAAAAATGAAAGAATATCAAAACAAACAGCAACGTTAGCTAGTCCAAAATGCATTATGCTGTTTCTCATTGCAGAGTTTATATGGAAAGTTAAATCTTCCAGTTTAACGTCCCACGATTATTACTTTTAGGCTAAGGGAGACGGATGATTTAGGCAACTGAATGCTGATCGAAAAATTGGTGGGATAAGAATGTGGGAGGAAACGGTAGCACCCTGAGAAAACCCACCAAAACAATGTTGTCCACCACAAACTTCTTTGGCCGGGGATCGACCCAGGGATCCCAAGGTAAGCGCTCTACCACTGGGCCATCGTACCCAATATGAAAAGTTATTAGAAGTTTATTTTATAAAAGATATATACTAAAATATTATCTATAAGGAAGGGGAGATGCTTTATACTTTTTAACATAAACGTCTGTTGAGATAATGTTTTGTGAAACCTGCAATATCATTTTTCATTACATCAACTCAGGTTCAAATGTTTAGTAGATATTTTTCTTGATTAGGAATTCTAATCAGAAGCAAAAGTAAACCTGTTTACTGTTCAAGGAATTTTGGTATGTTCCGAAATCAAGAAATCGTGTTAGTAATTCTTGAAATATAATATTAAATTATATATTGACTTAATATTATTTGGTTTATAATTTACTGTACAAGAAGGCTCCATTAGCCTACCTATAAAAGCCAATAATTAACTTGTGAATGCGCGCTTCTTTTCATTTTTTTCTGAGCCACTACTTAATTTCTTTTTTCTTATTTTGTAACTCTGTGATGTCTTTTTTTAATTGTATCGCTATGTTGCTTTGCTTCAGCACGGACCCGTAATTTAAATATAATAATGAATGTATTCAAGTGAATTGTATTTGTTAATTGATAGTGAAATGAAATTCAGAAATCTTCGTTAGTGCGAAAAGGCTTGTCGTCCACTGGAAACTGTGTAGCGTTGTACGAGTGCTGCAACGACCAGAATCTTTAATTCCTGAGATATGGCAAAATGTCCGTGGTGCAGAAATCTGGTGGTTGCATGTTTGCTGCAACGCAACATAAATGAGAGAGTCTGTGGCGGATTGTTTTCTCGTTGTTTTTTTTAAATGGATTAACTGATTTTTAATTATAGAAGTAAAAAAAAGAAATATGTTATTTAGGATGTATAAGGGTTTGATCTCCAGCCAAATAAACTTGTGGTTCGCAATATCCAGTCCGTGTGTTTTCTAGAGGACTCCAACATTACCATTCTTCCAATTCTTCTCTCACCATTCACTTGCTTTATCATTTCTACGCCCGACAGGGATTTTTAACGAATTCGCAGACTCTCACGTTGGGAGCCCTGTTGACCAGAGGCGCCCGAAAAATTATTCTAGGGAGGGGTCCAACTCCATGGTTGCTATATTACACCTGGTATTTCTGGTATTTAATATACGTGGTTTCGTATTCTTTGTATGCAATTTCGTGAGCTAGAGGGAGGCCCGGGCCCCACCCTGCCCTCCCCTTCGGGCGCACATGCTGTTGACCCCTAATTATAACAGAATAATGATTGATACATCGTTGGAAACCTTACAAAATATAAATTCCAACGAGGTAACATTTGAGAATTTCCGCAATATTCGTAGAAGAAACAAAAAACTACTAAAAACAAAAAAATGAAGGACTCTGGCAACAATTTCAGTCATCCTTCTCTGGTAAAATGATACTAATGTGTAGGCAACACACTTGTCACAATAATATTTTAAAATGGTAGCCATTGCTTCAATACAAAGCGAGATAAAAATTCAGAAAGAAATTTCTATAAAACGCCTGTATATAATTTTCGAAGAGCTGTTGCTGACCGCTTTAGCGGCGATGGCGACTCCCTTAATTAAAACAGAATCATTATTGATAAATCGTTCGAAGACTTATGAAACATAGATTCCCACGAGGTAACATTTGAAAGTTCTCGCCTTTTTTGTAGAAGAATGAAAGAAAAAAGTCCAAAAAATATATATAATAATAGAATTTGCGGACCTTGGCAAAATGTGCAGTTATCCTATGTTAGTCTTTTTTTTTCCTACAAGAAATTCTTGTGAGTGTGTGTGTTTGTATGTCAAAGATAATAGAATTTTTGTTTTACTAAAAAGAAAAGCGTAAGGAATTCGATTCTTTTTTAAAAAATCTTATGAATAGAAGTAAAATCATTGAATGTAACATTCGTTACCCCCAACAACTCGTTGTATGTACATCATTCTTGGTACGCACATCATGCACACATCAACAAGAATTATGCTTCTAGACCAACTCAGTGAAAAGGTATTTTGTCTTATGTGAAACAGTCCTGAAAAAAAATTAATTTACGCAAAAAAAGACTCGAAAATGACAAATTTGCTCCCTCCTCTTCCATGTAAATTTACCCCTCTTCTTCCATATACAAGTTATTACCACGTAGTGGTCTATTTCATTGCTACACATAGGAATTTTTATCAATATATCCCCAAATAGAGGAATAGCATCCCAAAAATTGATACAAAATTTAAAAAAAAACACGAACATCACCCTTTAACAAACTGCTGTGGTACACCCTACATATATAAAATGATTACCAGCGGAAAGCTTTGTCCTTCTGAAACACATTGATACCAAAATTATCTTCCTAGTTTATTAGGTGCTTAGCTATTGAGGTTTAAAGCCTCGGGGCAACAGTTGCGTGAATGGGCGTTGAAAGGTTAATCATAATTTCTCTCAGGCTAAAGGGTATATTCGTGGTACGTTAAATTGAAAGTTCTCATTTCAAAACTATTGCAGGACGCAAAATTTCAAACTCAGACGCACTCGCCAATTCAAAAATGACAGTTGCTAGTATCTCTCACGTTCAAATTATTAGAGGTCCCCCCTGTGCAGCCATTGGTTTGACTAAGAAAGAGATTAACTTCAGGGTATACAATTTCAAAACAGACTACTAGATTCGGGATAATCAATTTTGAATTCAGGATAATTCATATACATGTTAAAAAGATATCTTAAGACTTCACGTTTGTGTAACGCTCTTTCTCTGCACTAAAGTACCAGTTGTCGATTACCAGTCAGTTTTTGAATCGAAGTCCTTAAGTGAAGGATCATTGATGGAAATTGTCAGCAAATCATCCAGTGTGTCAGTCTTCAGTGAATTGCTGTAGGTAGTCTTAACTCTGTTGAGACTGCTGAAACATGTATCACATGAAGCACTGCTTGCAGGTAAAACTACTCAAAATGTGACAATTGGATGCAAATTTGGGAATCTCGTAATAAAGTTTTCTCTGTAAACCATTTTCAGTGTTGATTCAACGTCAATGAAGAAAACAAAAGTATGTATTCTGCCCACTCTCCAAAAACAAGATCCACTATTTCACTCTATAAATCTGGTTGCAAGTACTTAAAAAGCAGTTGTATTACTTCCACACCAAATTGAAGGATTTTTCCTCAGTGACAATTATTTTCGTGGCAAACAGAAACTGAACTGAGCTTAGGCAGAAACCATTCCTACTGAATAATGGTCGCCAACTCTAAATTTCTAGTAGTCAATGGCGACCTGGCGATTGGAAATTTTCCGCCGTGTACTATTGTTACCATGTTAAAACCGGAAATCTTTGAATTTCACTTCAAATCTTGGTTTCGACGTTTTTCGTCATAAAGTGAAATCGATATTAAATAGCTAAAATTTCTTTTCTCTTTTTTTCTTTTCTTTTTTACTATCGAGTGAGGTAAGAGACGAAATATGATCGTAAGAAAATAAAAATCGAATTTGAAATTTGAATGGATTTACTTGACTAGTATGTGCCGAAAGAGTTGTTTTTGAATTTGTCTGTAAGTTATTCCAAATTATCTACCTTCGTCTAGAAGCCTTGTCGTCGTATCTACACCAAAATTTAAACTTCTTTAAATATAATATTTTCTAAAAACAGTGTTGAATTCAGGCATGTTCAAGAGGGTCCTGAGCCCCCCCTATAATATCTATAGATACGCATTTAAATTTTTACTTTTTTCTGTTCAATTTTTTCGGAAATAAAAGACTTAAAAGCAAAGATTTTTTTAAAAGAAAATTAGTTTCTTCTTTTGCCCAACCTAATTGTTCTAATTCACACACCTCGTTCTTGTATAATGTCGAAGTTAAATAAAAACTTGGAAATTAGATACAGATGCACATAAACGTTTTACAAGGTTAGTTAGGGAAAAATGGAATAAATATGTTGTTTAATGTAACAGACAAGATATAAAAAAAAGTTGGGAGGTGAAGCGCTATAGTAGGGACTCGGTAAACAAAATAAAACAGTCCCGAACAAGGTTCAAATTGCCCTTCATTCTCCTGACTCATTCTTCACATGTGTATTGCGTAGGTTTTGAGACATACTGTTTTAGAAGCTCCTTGCACTCCTGAAGCAAGGGAGAAAAGAAAAAAGTGAAAAAAATGTCTTTCATATGGTGGTGTAATGTTAGGGTTTTCCACACAGGTTTTTAAAGAAAGGTTTCTGTGTTTTGTACCTTTTATCCAGCATTCGCCTGGTGGAAATTCTTTGTAGCCTTGGGGCATACATAGAACCTGTTGGAAAAGTTGCGTATACGGCATTTCTCTTTTGGAATAGTATGTATGGTAGTTGTGGACTATTTATGGGTTGGTCACGTGATCGGGATAGTGCGCAATTTCTCCCAATATGGCCGGCCAGTCAAAGTGCAATGTTTGTGAAAAAAGCACATATCTCCTAAACTAATAGTCCAATCTTCACGATTTAAAAACTAAGTGACGTAGAAGGTAACAGACTATAACAAGTTATCTAAAGTGTTTGACTAATCATTGAAATAAACACATATAAAAATAATTGTATATTAAATTTTGAATATTTTATGATGAGTATAACTCATATTTTTAAACATGACAAGTAAAAAACTGGATGATCAAGAAACACATTTTTTAACTTAAAAGGGTATTAAAATATCTTTCATTTGACACATAAATCATTAAGATCGTTTAAAAAAAGAAGATACAACGAATTAGTTGGGAACATACATAGGATTTGTTGGAGAAAGTTGCGTATACGACATGTCTCTTTTCGGATAATTTATGTAGGGTTGATGGACTAATTATGGGTTGACCACGTGATCGAGATGATATGCGTTCTCTTTTAGTTTTGTTTCAAATTTTAACCCTTTGCGGAGAGTAGTATATATAGATTTTATTTAGAGTTGCGTCACTTGCTTGCATATGTATTATTGAATTACAGTGAATTGTTTGCTTATAATACCTTCTTCTGTTTTGTATCGTTTCAGCTATTTTTTTCTACATCATTTGAAATGGAGGGAACAATTTTGTTGCGATCTCCGATCAAAAAGAAATCGAAAACAGAAAACAATGTGAATACAGTATGTATTTTTGCAAGATCCAGACCCGAGGGAGAAAAGTTTATGGGACCGAGAGTGGTAAAGAAAACACTTCATATTCTTCGCAGAAGCTCCAGGATGGCCAGTTAGATAAAGTGGATTTCAGTGAAATACTATCACATTGAGTGTTATAGACCCTACGTGTTAAAAACGAACCGGATAGAAGAACGAGTAGGATCTGTGGAAAATGTTTGTGTTGGTGGTGACAGTGGTAACTACGATAAAGATCGAGTTTTGCACAATCGGAAGAATACTCCCATAAGGGAACGGCGCGTTTTGTGTGATCAGATATCAAACAAAACTGACAAAAAATTGTACAGGATTTGTGAAACAGACATAGCTGCTCAATTTCTCTCAGCATCTTGATACATTCAAGATGATGTGTTCTCAAGGACAAGCACTTTAACAGACGAAGATACTGTCTTTGCCAGTGATATCATGTACCATCGCCAATGCATGAGCACGTATTTGTTAAAATACACTAGGGTTACCAACAACCAGGAGAAAGAAGTGAGTCCTGTTGTTTCAGAAGCATTTAAGAAACTTCTTGAGACGATTTCGTTTCCCGCCAAAGGATATGAACTTTCTCAGCTGTGCTCCTTCATGAATGAAGAATGCAAATCTATCGAATATGTGACAAACAAGATGCTTAAGAAGCTATTGATAAATCATTTTTGTGAAGAAATAATGTTTCCTTATCCTAAAGAAAAGAACAAATCACAGTTAGTTCACTCATCACAAGTGCGTATTCCAGATGTTGTTGATAAAGTGAGGAATGTAGAAACTTCTGTACATAGTTTTACAGTAGAAAAGTTGAAAAGAGTTTTCAAAGATCATGATTTTCAACTTAAAAATTCCTTTTGCGATCAAGAGGATCTTACAATTGCTCTAAAAACTTCGAAGAAAATCGTCCTGTAGTGTGGGAGAACTTTATTAGTTATATTTTTCCTTCCTACAAACTTTCACCTGACATTCAAAGAAAGGAGGACGTTCTTTTTCAGATAATGTACTATATATTTCGTGGTGGTGATAAACGAACGCCTTTCCACGTAAGCACTGCTCAGGGTATCCACGAAACATGTAAATCGAAAACGCTCGTCACACCTTTCAACCATCTTGGGTTATGTATACGTTATGAAACTATGCAGCGGATGGATCACTTACTAGCATATAGAATAGTTGCACTTAGTGAAGGCCATAGAGTACCTCTTCCACCAATTATTTCGACCAATAAACCAATCAGAGCATCCATGGACAACTTTGATCACGAGGAGCATACTGTCTCTGGAATGGGAGGGACACACGATACAGTATTGGTTTTATTTCAAGATGGTGAAATAACTTCTGAAAAGCGCAGTGTTCGTCGTTGTAGTTGTTGTGAGTTCTAATTCGGAAAGAGGGAAAAGAAATTTAGTGACGTTTTGCAATGTGAAAAGCTAATTAATTTCAAAAGGTCAAAAGTACGTGGAAATGTTTCGGCAGACTTTTCTCCTGCCGAACCAATGACCAACCATGAAGTAAGGAAGATATCACTAACATTCAGAACATCATTACAGATCGTCATTTCACTGAAGAAAAAAAATAAATTTAAGCTAGAATGTGTTGATATAGGAGAGAAGCAATACCAGGAACTTAGGAAAGATGTTTTTTGTTGAGAAAACAAAGAAACTGCTTTCACCCTTACACCGGATGAAGAACAATGTGTTTCATTCAGATCCAAAGAAGTCAGTTAATGCTAAGAAGGAAACCATTGACGCCTTGCGGCTTGTAGATATAGCACGTGAAACAGGATATTCAATCGATCATCTGCTATGTTGGGAACTCACATCTAGTTCATTTTACTTGTTGAGAGATGGATTCCTCCGTAAATCTCAAAAGTCAGAAATGGTTTGTGAGCTTGAGAAAGATTTATCTGATGGAATGATACTGTAGCAACTTCCCGAGTCCACTCTTCCAACCGCCACCATGATTGACTTCATGCCTCATGCTAGGACGGTAGCAGCAGCCGGTGGAAAGTCATTGCAGACCTTTGGAGATCTGGTAAAGATCGTGTTTCAAAGAATACTTCATTTATCAAAAGGATCTGTGAGGATAGATATTGTTATGGATGTTTACTTGGAAGCAAGCATTAAGTCGTCAGAAAGAAGAAGACGAATGGCTTGTGACCCGATTGAAATTACTATATGTAACACGGAAACACCTCTACCAAAGGACATGAATTCGTCTTGGGCGTCTACACACACCAAGTACAATTTTCAACAGTTCTTTGCTCAAAACATTATGGAACATGGTTCCACAACACAATATTTCCATCTACATAGGCGGTCTTGGAATCAACGGGGAAAAGAGTGTACGTATTTCGAATGGCGAGTCTACTGAAAAAGAGGATTTAACATCACATCTTCAAGAAGCAGATGAAAGACTTGTTTTTCATGTGAATCACGCCATCAGGACATCAGAAATGACACGCGTTGTACTTGCTTCATCCGATGCTGATTCATTTGTATGTGCAACGTACTTTTTTGCCTTGGAATTTAAGAAGAGAGGACTAATTGAAATGTGGGTTCTGTGTGGCACAGGGTCAACAACCAGATATTTACTAGTTCACACACCTATTGACTACATTCCAGAACCTTTTATCAACGTTTTGCCAACTGTCCATGCGTTGTCTGGATGCAATACCACAAGCAAATTTTCGACAAAACACGCTGCTGTTAATCGTGCAAAGGAGTCACCCCAACTTTTGGAATATTTTCGGAAGAATGAGTTAAACAATATAATGGTTCAACAAGCTGAGTCATATCTTGCAAGTACCATAAAAGCAAACTATACCACACTGGATGAACTCAGAGTTACGGAATATCACAGAATGAAACTTATTGATTTCACAAAGCTCCCACCAACATCATCATCAACACACTTAAACATAAAAAGAGCGTATCTTCAAAGTCATCGTTGGTACATTATACTTCAGAATTACACACCACTTAATCCAGCGGACTATGGTTTTATAGAAGAAGACTGTGATTAGTTACCATCTGTAGTAGAAGAAAGACTTCCACCGGATTTGCCTGTAGCATGCACATGCTAGAAATGTGCCAAAAGCACTGTCTGCAAGTATCGTTTAGCAGTGATTTCGTGCTCGAAATTCTGTGAGTGCGGTCTGAATGGTTGTAACAATCCATACAACTAACATGCAAGCTGTAGTAACAAATAACGAAGTTCATATAATAACATTGCATTGTGTCATTCTTTTGTAACATCCAAAATAATATTTATTTTTTTGTTGACTATGTTACTATGATATACTTTGTACTATGTGCACTACGTATTATTTATGAAACTATAACAATTGTTACTACATACTTAATTAAAATTATAAATATTGAGAGAAAATATTATCATTAAAAGCTTGAACTTGTCAAAAAAAATTATTAAAAGATTGAACTTTGTAACTGTATGGTACAGCTCAGTCAATTTTTAAGAAGAAAATTTTAACTTTTTAAATAAACCTCGCATAAAAGTGCTCTCAAGAATTTTTCTCTCAGCCAACAAACGAATGTGCATATATGTATGTGCGTCTCAACTGCGACGGAGATCGCAGAGTTCCTCTCTCCTTCCCATATAAGGAGCTAAAATCCAGCACAATGGACAATGGTCGTCTCTAAAAATTCCAATGCATGGATTGTCAAAGTTATTTTTAGCCTCTGACATCACCTAACTGCGAAGCAAAGCGCACTATTGCCTAGCAACAAGACGAGACGAAAAGAAAGAGAAGTTAGTGTTACTGAGACACCCGAAGAAGCCACCACGAATGAATTAGCTGGTGCGAAAATATAGCAATAATGAAAAGTCAGACAAATACGTTTAGTGAAATTAGCATGAGAAACTAGAACGAATCATCGAAATGAACGAGCAACGTTAAATGATATTTTTAACAAGTGTGAATAAAGTGGTTTTGGCAGTATGGAGCTGGAGAACGGCATACAATTCAATAAACCGCAAGGAAGACGAGAGGAGAGCAACCCGCAACCTACAGGACATCACCCATGAATATCCAATACAGTCCCCCTTCCAGTGTCAAAGTAAGTGAACAGTGCTAGTGAAGGTGTAATAATCAGTAATGTAACGAAACCTAACCAATAATTCGTGGTAACCGCGTCAACCGCGTCTTCGATAATCAACGGGACTAAATTAAATTAAATCAATATATATATATATATATATAACACAGCGATCAGTTATCCATTTGAAGTGCTATAAAAGTGATGTATTATTTGTTTATAAAGTTTTAGTGTTGTGAATTAAAAGCAAAGATAGAAATCTGAGTATCCTTTCAACATAATAATTATGGTTTAAATTTACATATGTTTATATTAAGAAATCACCTAATTTATTTTTCTTCACAGCACGAGTGATTAGCGCCTATGCAACTTAGTAAATTGCATTAGCGCTAAAGAATACAATTAGAGTTGGTTTTGTGCCGGTTTCCCGTAACCTTCTGACCGAACTCTGAACCTGTTGTCCGACGGCTATATGGTCAGTCTTAATGGTCGATCCAACCCGATAGTAAATGCTAAAGAAGACATTAGAACGGTAGAGAATCGAACCCCGACCATGGAAAAGCGCAAGCCCACTTTGGGACCGTAGGACACGAACCACATACAGTAATAAAAGGGTTTATCTCGATAGGGAGTGAGACGTACCTGGATCGAACCCAGTATTGTTATATATGGCTTTCTCTCACGGGAACGTACCAGGACTCGAACCCTAATACTGTAATAAATGGCTTTGCCGAACAGGAAAAGATGAGAATCGAATCCTTTACTGTAATAAATGGCGCCCGATATCACAGGAACGTTCGGTAAAACCGCATAAGAGCGTCGCTAATTGTATTTTCTCGATTAAGGTAAATTGTATTGCCTCATTAGTGTTATTTAATTTTGTTGTTTTGGCATTAGTAAATTAATCATCATGTCCGTAAATAAAGAAAAAATTCTTGTCTTGCATGAAATACGAAAAATATGAAAAGAAACAGAGTACTTAATAGTAGAAAGTCAGTTCAGATATAGAAAAGAACCTTTTACATTGTTAGAAGTCGAAAATGCCTTGAAAGTAGAACAGGAAATTTGTAAAATTCGTAAAAGAGCTAAACAAGAAATTGCAAAATCTCTTTTGAAAAGGAACATAGAATATAGGGCCGAAATTGAAGATAAAGTTGTTGCTAAAATGTGTGAATTACGTAAATCTGATCTTTACCGAAAGGTCAAAGATGAATGTGTTTTTGGATCAGAATTTATTTCCTTGTCAGACATTAAAGGTAAATTGAAAGTTTACTATGAAAATTCAGACATTGTACGTACTGCAAAAGAAAGGTTAGCTGAAGGGATATACAAAAGATATTCAAAGCATCACAATGTTAGTTGTAACAAGGATTTCAGTGATAATCAGAAAATAAATTGTCAAGTTGTACCACCGAAACGGGTTAGGTTTGCTGATCCTCTTGAAACTGTAACTTTTGCGCATCCTTTTGTACAAGTTAATGAGTTAGAACATTTTCAAAATCACGAGAATAGTAAAAGCAAAAGAGTACCATTAGAAATAAAATATGCTAAAAATAACTTAGAATTTGTTAGATCCGAGTTTGAAGGAATCTTGTGGGACGTTGCCCCCGCAACTCAAAAAGCATACGCACAAACTGTGAAAGATGTATGTGCTGAACGTTGTACTGTTATGCCATGTTTTAGGTCTCAGTCACCTCCTATCGTTGTAAATAGAGCCAATATTGAATTTCTTGACAATGAATTTGAACAGGTTGAAAAAATATTTAAGAGTGAATTAAAGGTAAAAAATGTAAGCATTTCTGTTGTCAGTCACGTTAACATTGAGTTAGGCCAAGCCAAAGAATTTGTTTTGTCTCTCTCGAATAGCAGTCTAGAAAGAAAAGAAACAGAGAGAAAAAAGAATAACAAGCTCAACCCAGTTGTCTTGTTGCAACCCCCACCAACTATCGAGTTGGTCACGTCTAGTACAGATGTATGTGTGAGCCAGCGGTTGGCTGCTCCAGCTGTTTGTTTGTTTTGTAAAGGAACAAAAGGCATTCATGGATGCAATGCGTGCGTCACTACAGAAAGGTTTACTAGAGTTGTAATAAATTGCGTCAAAAAGGGGAATGAAAGTAGCCCATGTACGCAGCCTTGTAGTGTAATGTATTTGTTAAAGAAAAATTGTTTTTCTGGCACCTTGCTAACCAGTAGATTGGAATGCGTTCCGATTTACAAAACCTGTTTATTTTTTGTGTCTGTTAGGGTTGTAAAGATTTATCAAGAGAAGAGTAGTTCTTTAAGCTGCGAGTTGAAAGCTAAAAACATACAGATAGAACAAATGAATAATGTCATCTTTTGCATAGTTACTTGTATTCAAGTTGTGTATTTAAAAGATTATTCAAACGGCTTTACGCCAGGTAGGCCTAATGGTAATGACCATGACTCAGTAACGTGGGGAAAGAAATTGAAAACCTGTCAAGATAATTTTAGTAGATTACGAAATGTTGTTTGTCAAAGGGCAAGACAATATAATTTACTGGTTCAATATGGCAATAAGCACTGGCAACATGAAAAGAAAGTACGTAAAGTCAGACGGAAACTAAAAAGAGTTAAACGTATGCTGTATTGTTTTTCAAAATTTTCCAAGTATGTTTGTAAATGCCCTTCAAGAAATAAATGTAACAGTCGCATTAATGTTCAGACAAGTAATCGTAAATGTCAAGTTGAGTTGTCGCATCACGGTGATCAAAACTTTAAATCAAATCACACTCGTAACTTAGCGATCCATGGCGTAGTAAATAGGTCAGGTGCTGACCACTCATCACCTGCAGATAAAAATCACGAACCTTTTCAGGAAGAATGTGGTAATCGGGTGAATAAATCTTTTACGCACAAGCGATTTGAAAGTGAACGTAATAGGAAAATTAAATGTCGATCACCAACTGTTGTCAGTGATGTGTTATCAGCTGATCGTGACGTCATAACAAAAGCTAAGCTTACAGGTAAATGGAAAAACCTAGCGAAACAAAAAATGCAATTTAGGGTTCACTCTGAATGCCGTAAAATTGGTGCACATCGAAAATTATCACAAAAGAAAAGTAATTGCAACTCAAGTAATGATAAGTTAGTCAATTTCTTGTGTCATGCAGTAGTCATACATATTGAGAAACCATTCATGCTAGTTGTTTATTGGCAAATGAAACCTTTGAAAATTGTTTTTGTGTTAAAAAAGCCTCGAGTAGGTGTAGGATAAACAAAAACTTCGTTAAGCCGGACTGCTTGTACTGTATGAAACCGACACTTGCAATGGTTTTGATATTTCAAAAAAAAAAAAAGAAAAAGAAAAAAGAAAAAAATCTTGATATTTCAAGCATACGTAATACGAAATTACTTGTAATAGTATATATTTTTTTTAATGCCTTCACGACGAAAGTTAATTTTTTGAATCGTAGAAGATATAGTGTTTCTTTTCGAAGTGCAAGAGTGAATTTGCGCAGTGAAAATCTTCATATTTAGTGAAATGAAATAAGTTTAAATTGTGAAGATGTGGAAAATCTATATAGAATATTCCATCACATTGTTGCAATTTTACAAAATTAAAAATGTTTTGAATCACAAATTTAAATATTTTGGTGAGAAATCATTCGGTAATAAACCTAAATAAGCACATTTTAAATTAATGAATTAAATATTTCAATTTTAATTAACAACTATGCGTCAATTAATAGTAATGTATATTTACGATGTGTTACGTCAAGTTACTTCGTTTTACCAATCACTATGCCTCTGGGATTACTAATCAGCTGAGGATACTTGAATTTTGGTGTGGTAAGTTATGGTAGTTATCTGTACCTACCTTCATGGCGCGTCGCTCAGTTGAAAAGATTATATAATGAGACATCCTATTATAAATGAGTATCAAGTAAGTTGTGTATGTGATAATTATTAGCAACTATTGTTGCATTCTCTTTGCATTAATCTTTTCGTTGAATACGAAAATATCCCAAGTCTTAACTTGAAAACATGGAAGCAAAGGTCCCTCCAATATTATGGGTTATTCATATTATGTAATGCCCGGAGTAGGCAATTTTCTTATTAGTCCCCTCTATATTATTTTTAAATTTTACCCAAATATCCTATCTTTTCACTTTGTTTCGGGGATGGAAATAAATGACATTTTAATGTGGGTAGGTATCTTCAAAATTTCGGAGGGCAGACACTTTGAAAAGTGTAATGGTTTGACAAACCATCCACTGCTCAGTCCATTCTTGGTTAATTTTTAACCGGAATGTAATAATTGTAAATATCATGATAGTGAGTGTTATCGTAGAATTAAGTCATAATTTTCATGCTGTAACCAATATTTCGAAAATATTTGTGTGCTCGTACTTGAATTTAATTTGTGTGTTATATATTTGGTTTATAGTAGTAATGATAATTGAAATAATACTACTAATAATAATAACAATAAATGAAAACAGATATACAGTTATTGTGTTAGTTTTCAAGAATATTAGAAGGTGTTTTCAATGAAAGTAAATATTGAAAATGAATGCTTTTGATGAGAGTAAGAAAATTAATTCATGTCATATTTAAAAGTACAAGGCACTACATTAGTAAACATTTTAGGTTACAATTATTACTTAATATACTTGTAATATTTTTGTGTTTAATGGTAAACAATGCCAGTAATTAGTTGTTCAATTATTAAACGTGATATTTTGAAAGAAAATAATAACAACTTTGTTTATGTCTTGCTGTGTTTAAAATTGTGGCACTTAAGTATTTTAAAACGACAAATATTAATATAATAAAAGACATTGATAAACTTTATTTGAATTATGGCCCAACCGTAATCCGAATTCGTTTCGTATGGCCCACGTGTTCGTTACCGTACTTCCGAAAGGACTTTGAAAATTTTTCGTTATATCGTCACAAGAAGACTTAAGTGATGTTAACCCTTTGAAGACCAGTGGAAGAAATTTGGTAACACTAGTGAAGTGATCAGTATTGCAGGGTTCTGTTTGTTTTTCTGTTACTCTCAAAACAAACTTCCTGTCGAGCGCCAATGTAACTGTACGGTACAGCTCAGTCAATTTTTAAGAAGAAAATTTTAACTTTTTAAATAAACCTCGCATAAAAGTGCTCTCAAGAATTTTTCTCTCAGCCAACAAACGAATGTGCATATATGTATGTGCGTCTCAACTGCGACGGAGATCGCAGAGTTCCTCTCTCCTTCCCATATAAGGAGCTAAAATCCAGCACAATGGACAATGGTCGTCTCTAAAAATTCCAATGCATGGATTGTCAAAGTTATTTTTAGCCTCTGACATCACCTAACTGCGAAGCAAAGCGCACTATTGCCTAGCAACAAGACGAGACGAAAAGAAAGAGAAGTTAGTGTTACTGAGACACCCGAAGAAGCCACCACGAATGAATTAGCTGGTGCGAAAATATAGCAATAATGAAAAGTCAGACAAATACGTTTAGTGAAATTAGCATGAGAAACTAGAACGAATCATCGAAATGAACGAGCAACGTTAAATGATATTTTTAACAAGTGTGAATAAAGTGGTTTTGGCAGTATGGAGCTGGAGAACGGCATACAATTCAATAAACCGCAAGGAAGACGAGAGGAGAGCAACCCGCAACCTACAGGACATCACCCATGAATATCCAATACAGTCCCCCTTCCAGTGTCAAAGTAAGTGAACAGTGCTAGTGAAGGTGTAATAATCAGTAATGTAACGAAACCTAACCAATAATTCGTGGTAACCGCGTCAACCGCGTCTTCGATAATCAACGGGACTAAATTAAATTAAATCAATATATATATATATATATATATAACACAGCGATCAGTTATCCATTTGAAGTGCTATAAAAGTGATGTATTATTTGTTTATAAAGTTTTAGTGTTGTGAATTAAAAGCAAAGATAGAAATCTGAGTATCCTTTCAACATAATAATTATGGTTTAAATTTACATATGTTTATATTAAGAAATCACCTAATTTATTTTTCTTCACAGCACGAGTGATTAGCGCCTATGCAACTTAGTAAATTGCATTAGCGCTAAAGAATACAATTAGAGTTGGTTTTGTGCCGGTTTCCCGTAACGTTCTGACCGAACTCTGAACCTGTTGTCCGACGGCTATATGGTCAGTCTTAATGGTCGATCCAACCCGATAGTAAATGCTAAAGAAGACATTAGAACGGTAGAGAATCGAACCCCGACCATGGAAAAGCGCAAGCCCACTTTGGGACCGTAGGACACGAACCACATACAGTAATAAAAGGGTTTATCTCGATAGGGAGTGAGACGTACCTGGATCGAACCCAGTATTGTTATATATGGCTTTCTCTCACGGGAACGTACCAGGACTCGAACCCTAATACTGTAATAAATGGCTTTGCCGAACAGGAAAAGATGAGAATCGAATCCTTTACTGTAATAACTTATCAAATTCTTCTAAGTAGCTGGATTGTAATTCAACTGGATTGTAACTTTTAGTTTTAAATATTTTCCAACATCTTGGAAAAATCTGTTCATATCAAATCTTTTGATCAAACTGGAAATAATCCCATGCAGCAGGAGCGAGAATGGTACTCCACGTGTCTATTCCAATATATGCAAGTACGTCATCAACCCCGCGTATGTGGGAGCAAAAACCTTAGGACCCTATTTATTCTTTAATACAAAATGTGCACTATCCAGACCATGTGGTCAACTCATAATTAGTCCATCAACACCACATAAATTATCCGAAAAGAGAAATGCCGTATAAGCAACTTTCTCCAACAAATCCTATGTATGTTCCCAACTAATTCGTTCTATCTTCTTTTTTTTTAACCGATCTTAATGATTTATGTGTCAAATGAAAGATATTTTAATACACTTTTAAGTTAAAAAATGTGTTTCTTGATCATCCAGTTTTTTACTTGTCATATTTAAAAATATGAGATACCCATCATAAAATATTCAAATTTTAATATACAATTATTTTTATAGGTTTTTATTTAATGATTAGTCAAACACTTTAGATAACTTGTTATAGTCTGTTACTTTCTACGTGATTTAGTTTTTAAATCATGAAGATTGGACTATTAGTTTAGGAGATAGGTGTTTTTTCCACAAACATTGCACTTTGACTGGCCGGCCATATTGGCGGCCATATTGGGAGAAATTGCGCACTATCCCGATCACGTGACCAACCCATAAATAGTCCACTACTACCATACAAACTATTCCAAAAGAGAAATGCTGTATACGCAACTTTTCCAACAGACATGGTTTGGCCCCAGGGAAAAGGAGTCTTTCACATGGTGATGTTATGTAAGGGTTTTCCACACTGCTTTTTAAAGAATGGTTTCTGTGTTTTATACTTTTTCTGCGTGCTGGCATTCGTCTAGTGGGGCTAAGGAAATTCTTTCGGAAAAACAATCTCCCACGTTTAGGTGTTATGTAACTAGTTTCACACTAGTTTTTAAGAAACGTTTCTGTGTCTTGTACTTTTTATCCGGCATTCGCCTGGTGGGACTAATAAAATTCTTTGGAAAAATTTGAGTTATAATGGTCTTGGCGGGCCAATCCGGAAATGCTTTTTGTAATGTATCCCTTAAATTTGTATTGCCCCCCCCCCCTTGTAGAAAAGTCTGAACTCAACATTGACTAGAAGGATGGATCGAATTTTCTTCCTATCCCGGAAAGAAGGGTAGATTACTGAAGAGAAAATAATAAAAAAAAAAAAATACGATTTTGTCGAAAACTGTTCTAATGATTTAGTTCATATTTCATATATGGTTATCAATACATTCTTAACAATCCTATAGTAAGGGGGGGCTGTGGTATAAGTCGGGCTAGTTTATTCTTGCAGATGCGTTATTTTTAGTTGATTACCTGAAAAGTGACTCAGGCAATTTTGTTTATGTCTCATAAAATAGCTTACGTAGGCCTATTTCATTAACAGTGTTCCATTGTGGAGTAACTCAGTTGTCCTACCAAATTTACGAGGGTTGGTTTACACTTGACGGTGAGTCATTTTCGGACAATATCTCAAATCTACTCACACAATCTTGCTCATATTCGGTAAATAAATACTTTATTAATGGCCTGGCAATATTGCATAATTTATTTCTTCTGAAAGAATCAAAGGGGTAGTTTACTCTTGAGTACGAGTTTTGGACGTCTCCATTTCTTTAAAGACAAGCGATGTTGCTTGCATTTCGTAAATAACAATTTCACTAATAATCCTTTATTGTTACGCACATCACTTCCATGTTAATATCTAGAAGGAGCAGTTTAGTTTTTTTTTTCTCAAATATTATTCACCTGTCTTTGTTGATGTTGCATAAACATATTTCAGTAATAGCCTTAGTGCATAATCGTAATCGTAAATAATAATAGATTAGAAGAAAATACGTACATAACCAGCATTTTAGTATACTTTATGCTCGATAGAGGGCTGCATATAGAAACTTCGTATCAATCCGTACCTGTTACTTGTGTTACATCGTGTTCAGAAATATTGTTAACGAATGAACTTTTAATATTAGAGCAGCTAGAAATGTATGTCCAAATCAAACAATTTTGGTAGTAATCCTTTAAGTGAATGAATAAAACTCAGATGTTCGCAAGTTGATTGAAATATATTACGATTTTAGTACAGATTGTCATTGCTCCAGAGGAGTATATCTCGCACAGAGATGGATGTGTTTGCAATTTTTAGAGAAGCAACGATGGGTAATTTATGCTCTTGCTTCATCATTTAATCTGTTTATCAGTCTTTATCGTTTATACTATTCAATGTGTCAATGACGAGACGTTCGAGAAGTTGGCCTCCACATTGAAGCACTAATGATCTCTTTTAGTGCAATCGTTAGTGCTTCTTAGAACATCAACTCCGAACATTAGTGATTCAATAGTTTGGACGCTAGAAGCAAAAAAACTTTTTGGGGGAGGACAACTTCATGTTAGTCCCTCCAGAAAGCACTAGTGCAATCGTTAGTGCTTCCAGAAAACACGAAAAGTTTTGTTAGTGCTTAACAATTAGTGTGGCTATGGCCAGTTATATGTCACGAAATTCCCATAAGGAATACATGGGGAATTATTAATTGGCTCAAATTCCCAACAAATTCCAAAGCGCTAATGACCTCTTCTAATGCAATCGTTAGTGCTTCGTTAGTGCTTCTTAGAACACAAACCCCAACATTAGTGCTTCAATAGTTTGGACGCTAGAAGCAAAAAAATTTGGGGGGCTACTTCACGTTAGTCCCCCCAGAAAGCATTAACGATTAAACCTAGTGCAATCGTTAGTGCATCGTTAGTGCCTCTAGAAAACACTAATAGTTTCATTAGTGCTTCATTATTAGTGTAGATATGGCAAATTGTATATGACGAAACTCACGTAAGAAAAACATTAGTAATTTTTTATTTGGTCAAATTCCCACCAAATTCAAAAGCGCTAAAATATCTTCTAGTGCAATCGTTAGTGCTTCTTAGAACACCAACTCCCAATATTAGTGCTTCAATAGTTTGGACGCTAGAAGCAAAAAACTTTGGGGACAACTTCACTTTAGCTCCACTTCAGAAAGCACTAACGATTAAACCTAGTGCAATCGTTAGTGGATCGTTAGTGCTTCCAGAAAACACTAATGTTTTCGTTAGTGCTTCACTAATTATTTGACTTTGGCGAATTTCGTGTCACGAAACGCTCGTAAAGAATACATGGGGAATTTTTCATTGGGACAAATTCCCGCCAAATTCAAAAGCGCTAATCATATTTTTAGTGCAATCGTTAGTGCTTTGTTAGTGCTTCTTAGAACACCAAGTCGAACATTAGTGCTGCAATAGTTTGGACGCTAGAAGCAAAAACTTTTGGGGTGCAACTTCACGTTAACCCCCCCCATTAAACACTAACGATTAAACCTGGTGCAATCGTTAGTGCATCGTTAGTGTTTCCAGAAAATACTAATGGTTTTGTTTTGCTTTACTATTAATGTAGATGTGCCCACTCATATGTCACAAAGATGTCCAAACTCACGAGGTCGGCGCTCACGAGTTCGAAACTTACCCTCACTCGACTTCAACCTCACGAAATGAGGGTGAGATAAGGCTGGTGATGTGAGCGTTAGGTTGAGTGAGCTCTAGGTGAGACTGGTGATGTGAGCGTGAGGTCATACTGATGATGGAACGTGAGGTTGAGTGAGCGTGAAGTCAGGCTGGTTATTTGAGCGTGAGGTCAGAATGGTGATGTGAGCGTGAGGTTGTGTGAGCGTGAGCTCGAAATGATTTTGTGAGTTCAGCTCGAAATTAATTTTTTGAGCGTGAGGTTGAGTGAGGTTAGGTCAAACTCCCATAAATACATGGGGAATATTTCACTGGAACTAATTCCCGACCAACTCAAAAGAGCTAATGATATCTTTAGTGCTTCGTTAGTGCTTCCTAGAGAAGTGACTCTTAACACTAGTTCTGCAATAGTTTGGTCACTAAAAGCAAAAAATTTTGAAGGACAAACGTGAAGTTAGCCCTCCAGGAAGCACTAACAATCAAACCTAGTGCAATTGATAGTACATTGTTGGTGGTCATAAAAAACACTAATAGTTTCGTTAGTGCTTCATTATTGGTGACGAAACTCATATCGTTAGGACTTGTAGAAAACAGCAATAGTTTTGTTTGCTTCTCTATTAGTTCTGTTTTGGGAGATGAATTTCATCATGTTTCTAATTTTTTCGTATGAAAATGTAATCTTTTTCCTTGGTTCATATATAAACATTCATTTTATTTTTTTCTTCTGCATTGTTTTACGATACGATAAAAATTAACTACAATCCTTTGCTAATATTAGTATGTTTAATTCTATTTGTTGAGTATGTAAAATGGTGTTTACGGGTTTTGGAACATAACATTAATTGATCTTTTACAATAGTATTATTTATTTGTGAACTTTAGGCTTCGTGATTCAAAGTTGTATACGAAGATGAAAATGCTAAGAAGACTGTAATTAAAACAAGGTAAGTGTCTTTACACTTAATTAATGTGGAGTAATTAATTAATGTGAAGTAACTGTTATTGATTACCCTTTTTCTTGAACAATTCTTCTAAAGAGATTCCTGTTGTCACCCCGGTTACCCTAGCAGACATCTCTTACGTTAAATACAAATTGTTAACAGGGTTACCAGCAACATACGAAATTTAATACCATACAGTGTTCTACTAATTATTCAATATACACAAACCAAATAAAAACAAATAAAAACTTCAATAATTATAAATGTATCAACTCAACGGTGATATGTATACACGACCCGAAAAGTGCATTACCACCTGCAATTCTCGTTTTCCTAAAATAGCAGGCAACCTAAACAGCTCGGCGGTTGGGTTGGTTGTAACTTCGAAAGGCGTTGGACTAAACCTCAATTTTGTCAGAAATATATCAGTGTGGCAAACTGCAAATAAGAGAGAAATAAAAAAAACTTTATGGTAAATTCTAGTTCAAAGTTCGAAGTACTTGGTTTTGCACGTGATTTTCTGTTTCTTTTTTTCAGGGAACAGAAAAGTTCTGGCGTCTAAGAAATCATATCATATAATATTGCAAATTTGCAAGTGGATGTATTTACATTGCAATTTCTGGTAATAAAGATATAATGATTGTAAAAAGTAACTTTAATTTATTCATCCATCGCAAGTCTTAGGGTATCCTTATGGACCTCGACGCTCCCCCCCCCCCCGAATATCGATATCGAAAATTTAGAATGATATATTCATGTCCATATATTTGCGATATCGAATGTTGATATATGATAATATAGATACCGACGATAGCGTTATCGACATAACACATGGCTAGGCACTAGCGGATCCAGAAGGATCGTTTGGGAGGGGCGGTTCGCTTTGTCGAAGATGAGCGTAACTTCAAGGTGACCAGTATTTAATTTGCAAGAATGGGACTCATATGAATCCGGGGCTGGAAGGGGTTGGGAAAAAAAGATTCCCAGATTCCACTTTGGGACCCGAAATTGTATTTTTTTCTTTCTTTTTTCTTTTTTTCTTTCTTTTTTTTGTAATGGGAGCATTTTTTCTGTAGATTTAAATTAAATACGTACTTCCGTTTCGGAGACGTGACGGTGTCATGATTCACTTCACACACAGTCACCGCAACATATGAGATGCACTGTCTGGCACAGTACTTACACAAAAGAAAATACTGTACTGACGATATCATTCATTTTAATGAAAGAGTGTACAATTTGCTCTAATCATTTATATTTTGAGTAACTTGCGGGACAGCAGTTAGAAAAATTAATACAAAATTAATCTCTATATTTGTGTGGGGCCTATGAAACATAGTATAATTGTGTAATGGAAATGGAAAAGGCTGAAAGTGCCACAAAGTAAAATTTCCAGTATTCAATAAAAACTTCCTAAAACTGTACTTTATCCTTTAAGGTGCTGCTCCTTGCGAGTGCTCTAGAAACTAGTAGCAATTTTTCTGTCACTTTGGACCTTCTCTAGGTTATTGGCGATGTCGTTTACAACACATTCCATGTAAAAAATCGATTTTTTATTTTTTGGCACTTTCAGCCTTTTCCATTTCCACTACACAATTATAGTTATGCTTACAACAATAAAATTACCTAGGTATATTATACTAGCCTTCGTCTAGGTGGGGCTCGCCCCAGATCCCCAATCTGCCCGACATACGGCCGTAGCAAGTGTTCCTACGTGCTACTGTGGCACAATATTTCGTGTTCTTCCTTCTGCCTTTCATATAGAATTGGGTTGAACTAAGACTGTGTCACGAAATTCAAACACCTCGTAAGGCATTTTTAATGAACCAGTCCCACCTTTTTTCCTTTTGGTCTACGTTAAGTGAAAAAAAAAAACATTCAAATAAATGTTGAATTATTTTAAATGAAAAATCAAACTACCAACTTTCATGTTTCTAGCCGCAAGGGTTCCCGAGATATGGCATCTTATAATAATAATAATAATAATAATAATAATAATAATAATAATAATAATAATAATAATAATAATAATAATAATAATAATAATAATAAAATTAATAATAATAATTCCACCTCTTTTCTTCCCTTCTAGGTAAAATATAAAAAATGAATACGTATTGAATATACGTATATACGTATTGAATTATTTTAAGTGGAAAGTCCATATACGAAATTTCATGTTTGAAACCTTCAAAGATTCTTAGATATTGATATCTTATTATAATATTTGCAATCGCCGCCACGTTTTCTTTCCATCTCTTTTTTCTCCGTTTTACTATAATATCAAAAAAAGTTGAAACGCTTGTCAAATTATTTTAAATGAGAAATCCAAATGTCAAATTTCAAGTCTAGTCGTAACGGATTCGAAGAGATGGCCATCTTATTAAAGTAATTTCCACCCCATTCTCCCTTCCTTTCTTCGAATTTCAAAAAAAAAATCCTTCCTTAGTAATACCCTACGTAACAAATGTTATATACTGTCTTAATTTCAAGTTTCTAGCTTAAGTGGTTTGGCCTGTACGAAGTTACTCACTCAGGATTTTGTCTTTTATGTATGAATTACAATAACAAACTTGTGTTATTTCTCAAGAAAATATGAAATGCCATTTGAAGTCATAATAAATCCCTGGTCCCTTCCTAATGTTTCCGTGTTGAACTCCAAAAGTCACGGTTCTCTTTGTTGATCTAGTAGCTAGCGAACGTACCTTTGATCTTTGATGCAAGGGGTTCTGTGGTTTGATTCCCGGTGAGTGAGCATCGAACGCACTACAGTGGTTCAGATTCAACTTTAAACTCTAGTTCTCCTTCTGTAAAGCATCGCTTTTGGCAAAGGACGTAAATACATATTAATCAATCAACCAACTGAAAAGTCTCAGTTTCAGAGAGCTTTCCATTAAGGAGCGCTGAAGATTCTATATTTCTCTTTATTCAAGGTAAAGTCACTTGAAGTTTCAGGACCCGAATTCCATTCTCATGTCTTTTTCTAGGACACAATTTTAAAATATACGTTTTTAGTTCAAAGAGTGAGGCGTCTTACCCTCCTTCTTACAGCTGTTCGTCCAACGAATGAATCATATTCTCGCTCCTTTGGGGCTTACGGTGACCACCCCAAGGAACTAGGGAGAAACGTATTCACAATTCAAATATGTCTGTATTAAGTAGTATTAAGTACCACACACTTTGATTAGACTCTGCTATGCTTGTCACACATATTGGGTCGGTCGGGAAAAAGACCATGTTAGTATTTCCCAATGATAAATGCTGAAAGTTCAAAAAACCCTTTGATCCCCGTGGATCCGCCAGTGGGGCTAGGTTCGAGAAGTGATGCTTGAAATATACTGGAAGCAACAATCAAATTCTAAATAAGTTCTCCATTTCCGTATTCACTGTTGAGGGGGAAGGGTGTGAACCAGAATGGAAATTTTAAGAAAAGAATGTTACGATAAAAGTAGGTTTTCCGTTTCCCCTTCAATACAAAACTATTAAAAGAAAACTATTATTGTAATTTACCTTTTACTTCTGTTTCTGATTGTTATCACAAATCAGCGACAGTACATATACTTTACATAGTATACCAATACACTCTATAACTTTTCACAACAAGCAAGCCGGAAGATGAATTTCCTGTGATATTAAAGTGGAATGTTCTACAAAATAGTCATAATTCATTGGCCATATTTCCATCAGTACTTTGGTGTGGACTGAGCTACAAGACTAAAAGACTTCTGCATTTTCCTGAGAGTTTCATTTTCTTAATATAAGTCCCCTATCCTGGGCTAATTCTGGCTACCGCGGTTTCAAGGTAATCAGTAAACGAGAGAGTAAAGTTTGTCGACTCTCAACCCTCGACAGTTTGTGAAAAGATATTTCACAGTTCATGTTGTTATTTCTTCGTTACAAAAACACTTCTAGTTGACTCTATTCATGGTGAATTACTAAACTTAAACATTTACAATTATTGAAAAATGAATAATTATTTTTAAACATAAAACGGCGTTACAGTTCAGTAGAATGCAGTAGTAGGTGAAGTGAATGAAAATATTGTTTATTTGTTGAGATGTGCAAACTGAATGTGAATAATAAGTGTTTATTCACGCATACACTTCTCGAGAGGCAGATCTACGATGGACTTCTGGAGCTCGGTGGTTTGTAATACACCTATTTAGAGCTACTTTTAAGAGCTCCAAACTCTGGAATGGGTTTTATTAATATATCAAATAAGAAAGATTCCCTTTCTGGGGGCAATCGCCCTGATAGCCCCTGGATCCGCCCCTGCTCTTGTGTAGCATACTTTGAAGACACTTAATTCGTGTCTACTCCTGACGATGCTGATAAGGGATGGCCATATCCGGATAATTTTTTATTCGGATATCGGATAGAAACTTATTCGGATTTGCAATATGCGGATGACAGATAAAACGGATGACGGATAATGGATAATATCCAGATGACGGACAACGGATAATATCCGGATAACGGCTGACGGATAATATCCGGATGACGGATGACTGATAATATCCGGATAACGGATACTATCCGGATGACGGATAACGGATATTATCCGGATGACTGATAATGGATACCCGGCGAACTGGAGGCTCCTGGAGGCGCTAGTTGTGACCACACATATTCGCATCCTTAATCATCATAAAATAAAAAAACAATTCATATTTCATAACATTCACAGACAGCACGATGAAGCACTGAACCTATTGAAAACTTACTACGTAATAATTAATGAGTGATTGCAGTTTTTCTTTTAAAACTCATGGTATAGGCTATCATAATATAAATTGTTACCCATGTAGTGTTTACTAATGTTTAGAAAGATGAATTTCTTTAAAAAGAAAAAGACTGAAAGGATTACGGTTGTCTCGAACTGCCGCATAGAAGACATGTAATTTATTAACCTGTCTCGCAATCCACTTGTTTCTAAAGTTAACTGTTGCACCAAACGTGCCTCATTAACTTGCTTATCTACTTATTAGTACGTTTCTACTTCTACTCGCTTTTTACTTGTTTAACTTGATTTTCCAGTAAACTAGAACGACTGAGACACGCACACAAAACATCGAGGACAGTTAAATTTCGAAAGCTCTCCCACACGGAATCGAACCCGGAATCCCCTATACCAAAGGATCTTAAGCCAAAAAATTTGTTAAAATAAAAGTATTTATACTTCCCCATTAATAGAAAGCTATTAATAGAAAACCATTACTGTAATTTACCTTTTACATCTGTTTCTGATTGTCATCACTAATAAGCGACAGTACAGGTACTTTACATAATATAGCAATATACTCTATATTTTTCAGAACTAAGTAAACCGGAAGATGAAACTCCTGTGATATTAGAATGGAATGCTCTACAAAATATTCATAATTCATTGTCCTTATTTCTATCAGTACTTTAGCCACAGACTCAGAGCTACAAGACTAATAGAACTAGAAATGAAAGATTTCATTCCTTCTTTTTTCTCAGACTTCTGCATTTTGTTGAGAATGTCATTCTTTTAAATATAAGCTTCCTATCTCGGGATAATTTTTGCTACTAGATGTTTCAAGGTAATCGGTACCCAAAAGTGTAAAGTTTGTCGACTCTCAAATCTCAACAGTTTTTAAAAGACATTTCAAATTTCATGTTATTTCTCCATTACAAAAACACTTCTGGTTAATTGTATTCATGGTGAATTATTGAACTTATACACAGGAAAAAATAGTGTGACAGCTAACACCGTGCAGCTAGACTATCCAATATACCACTTCTTATCCCATATTCGTGTCTGGTAAAAAGAGCACCCCCTCTCTTCTCGTTTCCTTTCTCCAGTATTAGAATCAACAACAACATGACCTCAATTCTAATTTCAAAATATACATGTATTAGTATCAATGAGACGAAACGAGATTCATAATTAATGTAGCGAGAAACTTAAACACTTCTCAATGAAAAATTAAAACGAATAAATATCTGTTAGAGGTACAGAAGTGAGACAGAGAGAGAACAGGAGACAGAAGAAGAGAAAGAAAAGGAACCACGGATAAAAATATTCTACGTAGTAAACAAACTTAACATTATAAAGTTCCGTTTCAAGAAGTCTACCGGTAATATGGGAATAGAGTTTGTCTTTTTTAAATATTTTTTTCAGAACTATTGGAATAAAGAATGCTTGAAAGATTCATTAAGTCACTTTCAAAACGAATAGTAAACTTTGTGGTCCAATTAAATAATTTTCAGTGACACTGCAGAGTTCCGAGACACATCTAGGATCATACCAAAAGTTTAACACACACGTTTCTTTCCCCGTGATTCGATTGCAAATCCGGATATTACCGTCATCCGTAATTCCGCATATTATCTGTCAGCCGTTATCAGGATATTATCCGTTATCCGTCATCTGGATATTATCCAATATCCATCATCCATTTTGTTATCTGTCATCCGCATATTCCAAATCCGGATAAGTTCCTATCTGATATCCGAATAAAAAATTATCCCTGTGGCCATTCCTAATCAGCATCGTCAAGAGTAGACACGAACTAAGTGTCTTCAAAGTATGCTACAGAAGAGCAGGTGCGATCAGGGCGATTGGCCCCAGAAAGGGAATCTTTCTTATTTGATGTATAAATAAAACCCATTCCAGAGTTTGGAGCTCTTAAAAGTAGCTCTAAGTAGGAGTATTAAAAACCAAAGAGCCCCCAGAAGTCCATCGTAGATCCGCATCTGGAGAAGAGTATGTGTGAATAAACACTTATTATTCACATTCAGTTTGCATCTCTCAACAAATAAACAATATTTTCATTCACTTCCATCTACTACTGCATTCTACTGAACTGTAACGCCTTTTTATGTTTAAAAATAATTATTCATTTTTCAATAATTGTAAATGTATAAGTTCAGTAATTCACCATGAATAGAGTCAACTAGAAGTGTTTTTGTAACGAAGAAATAACAACATGAACTGTGAAATATCTTTTCACAAACTGTCAAGGGTTGAGAGTCGACAAACTTTACTCTCTCGTTTACCGATTACCTCGAAATCGCGGTAGCGAGAATTAGCCCAGGATAGGAAACATATATTAAGAAAATGAAACTCTCAGGAAAATGCAGAAGTCTTTTAGTCTTGTACCTCTTAGTCCGTACCAAATTACTGATAGAAATATGGCCAATGAATTATGACTATTTTGTAGAACATTCCACTTTAATATCACAGGAAATTCATCTTCCGGCTTGCTTGTTGTGAAAAGTTATAGAGTGTATTGGTATACTATGTAAAGTATGTGTACTGTCGCTGATTTGTGATAATAATCAGAAACAGAAGTAAAAGTTAAATTTAGCGTAATAGTTTTCTTTTAATAGTTTTGTATTGAAGGGGAAAGGGAAAACCGACTTTTGTCTTAACATTTTTTTTCTTAATATTTCTATTCGGGTTCACACCCTTCCTTCTCAACATTGAATACGGAAATGGAGAACTTATTTAGAACTTGATTGTTGCTTCCAGTATATTTCAAGCATCACTTCTTGGACCTAAGCCTGTGTTATGTAGATAACGCTATCGTCGATATCTATATTATCATATATCAACATTCGATATCGCAAATATATGGACATGAATATATCATTCTAAATTTTCGATATCGATATTCGGAGGGACGACGAGGTATAAGGAGCCCCTAAGACTTGCGATGGATGAATAAATTAAAGTTACTTTTTACAATCATTATATCTTTATTACCAGAAATTGCAATGTAAGTACATCCACTTGCAAATTTGCAATATTGTAAGATATAATTTCTTAGACGCCAGAACTTTTCTGTTCCCTGAAAAAAGGAAACAGAAAATCACGTGCAAAAGCAAGTACTTCGAACTTTGAACTAGAATTTACCATAAAGTATTTTATTTCTCTCTTATTTGAAGTTTGCCACACTGATATATTTCTGACAAAATTGAGGTTTAGTCCAACGTCTTTCGAAGTTGCAAGCAACCTAACCGCCGAGCTGTTTGGGTTGCCTGCTATTTTAGGAAAAGGAGAATTGCAGGTGGTAATACACTTTTCGGGTCGTGTATACATATCACCGTTGAGTTGATATATTTATAATTATTGAAGTATGCCTTCTTTGTTTTTATTTGGTTTGTGTATATAGAATAATTAGTAGAACACTGTATAGTATTAAATTTTGTACGTAGCTGGTAACCCTGTTAACAATGTGTATTTAACGTAGGAGATATCTGCTAGAGTAACCGGGGTGACAACAGGAATCTCTTTAGAAGAATTGTTCAAGAAAAAGGGTAATCAATAACAGTTACTTCACATTAATTAATTACTCCACATTAATTAAGTGTAAAGACACTTACCTTGTTTTAATTACAGTCTTCTTAGCATTTTCAATTTTGTATACAACTGTGAATCACGAACCCTAAAGTCACAAATAAATAATACTATTGTAAAAGATCAATTAATGTTATGTTCCAAAACCCGTAAACACCATTTTACATACTCAACAAATAGAATTAAACATACTAATATTAGCAAAGGATTGTAGTTAATTTTTATCGTATCGTAAAACAATGCAGAAGAAAAAATAATAAAATGAGTGTTTATATATGAACCAAGGAAAAAAGATTACATTTTCATACGAAAAAATTAGAAACATGATGAAATTCATCTCCCAAGAAGGAACTAATAGAGAAACAAACAAAACTATTACTGTTTTTTACAAGTCCTAACGATGCACTATGGATTGCACTAGATTTTGTCGTTAGTGCTTTCTGCGGAACTAACGTGAAGTTAGTCCTTTTTTTTTTCCTTTTTGCTCCAAGCATCGAAACTAATGAAGGATTAATGTTCGGAATGGTGCTCTAAGAAGTATTAACGATTGCACTGGAAGAGATCATTAGTGCTTTTGAATTAGGCGGAAGTTTAACTCAAAGACAAATTCCCAATGTTTTTCTTATGTGAGTTTCGTCACCAAAAATGAAGCACTAACGAAACTATTAGTGTTTTCTAAGACCACCAACAATGTACTATTAACTGCACTAGGTTTGATTGTTAGTGCTTCCAGGGGGCTAACTTCACGTTTGTCCTTCAAAGTTTTTTGCTTTTAGTGTCCAAACTATTGCATCACTAGTGTTAAGAGTCACTCCTCTAGGAAGCAGTAACGATGCACTAAAGTTTGTATTAAATATATAATCAGCTCTTTTGAGTTTGTCGGGAATTTGTCGCAGTGAAATATTC